>NC_086449.1:325494800-325818133 GCF_028390025.1 Pseudophryne corroboree | reverse complement strand
ACCTGTGGCTTTCCAGCTGTTGTGAAACTACACATCCCAGCATGCCTTGCCACAGTTTTAGCATTCCCTAACAGTGCTGGGACTTACAATTTAACAACAGCTGGAGAGCCATAGGTTGGCCAGGTCTGCGCTACACGATGTATGCAGGTGTTTTACATTCACAGCCTGCAGTTGGCTTAACAATGGTCGGGTAGATTGAACAGATTTGAAAGCCAAATGAACCATCCTCTTTTTCAGCTGTTTTCAGGCTGTGAACGATCATTAAGTACCATACACTTAATGATAATTGCAGCTGGGATGTTGGATACAGTGGCGCAATGTTTTTGGTCAGCATATGCATTTGATTCACCCTGCGCATGCGTCCCGATTATGTAAGTACAGAGTCACGGAACTAATTTAAGAGCACAGTAGCTCTTAAATGAAATGTAAGAGGTGTTCCAGAACGGTGACTGGGAGAGAACAAGGGGTGGCTAAATAGATGCATGGAGATTTTATATCTTATGGGACTGTCGCTGGCATGTCGCTGAGAGCGGTTGTGTACCGAGGCACCAAGCCACTCACACAGGAGGCCATACTCAGACGGAGAAACTACACCTGACATAGGGCTGGTGCCAGTTTGGAAAGATGCACCAGACAGTAATGCAGTGTCATTAGTCGCTGCGAGTGGATGTGGTTTAAAAAAAGGCAGTTAGGAGCTGATTGGCTGGTGTGTGATCATCTTCCACTTATCACACTGCTTTATCACTTCTCCAGGCTTAATACATCTGCCCCATAATTTCTTGCAGGAACACTGTACTTGCCTGGGACAATATTTATAAAGGCTTGGGCATCAGAGTTGAGCATACGCATGTTTACTGAGCAAATCTTGCGTTGTCATTGCTCTGCACATGCTCTGTAACTGAGTGTACTCAAGTATGGACAATGCAGGGTCATACGCAATTTGATTGCATCTACAGAGCTGTAACTGCGCTGTAACAGTCATTCTCACAGGCAAAGTTAAGTGAGAACTATGGGGGTAATTCTGAGTTGACCGCAGCAGCAAGTTTGTTAGCAATTGGGCAAAACCATGTGCACTGCAGGGGGGGGGGGCAGATATAACATTTGCAGTGAGAGTTAGATTTGGGTGGGTTATTTTGTTTCTGTGCAGGGTAAATACTGGCTGCTTTATTTTTACACTGCAATCTAGATTCCAGTTTGAACACACCCCACCCAAATCTAACTCTCTCTGCAAATGTTATATCTGCCACACCTGCAGTGCACATGGTTTTGCCCAACTTCTAACAAAATTGCTGCTGCGATCAACTCGGAATGACCACCTATGTGCGCAGTAAGAAATAAGTGTAAATATGCCTGGTGCATCTTTTGTGCCTGGTATAGGTGGTGCAAGTATGCACTCACAATGATGATGATTATGACTAGTAGCAAACCAGGTGCACACTTACTGTACGTGTGGTCACATCTTGCCATCCGTACAATTCTACATACAGTCCCAAGGTTTGTAACTGAAGGCCATTCAAGGCACGCAATGCTGATATTCCCCTAGTTGAGCATTTATTTGCAACTGCACATGTGCAAAAGTTCTGGAAACCCCTACAACGCATGCGTTATGCAGAGTGTACATGCAGAGGCGCTGTTGCAATCGATTCAGGCAGTATAAGAAAGTGGTGGAAAAGTCATGGGCGTTTTTGTGTGGTGGTTAGTGGAGCACGCAAAAATGGTCCATTCAGTGGGCATATTTTGGGTCGCAGGCATGTCAATGCAAGCAGCTGCGTTCAAGCATAGGAGGCCGTGGATAGACATAGAAACTGCACCTGCCACAGGGCTGGTGCAATTTGTTATGGTGCACCTGATAGTGACGTATAAGGATGCATCAATAGGTATTACAGCATTCTTGGGAGCTAAAAGCGGGCGTCTCAGTCTTTGCACATTTGGCCGCACAGATGTACACAAGGGAAGGAGTTTGAAGCTGCATCTGCATAAACTCCCCTAGCGGCGGCCACCAATAGGAGCTGCTGCATTCGCTTTTGAGTGCGAGCCAGAATCAGGCCCAAATTCTGTAATCATAATCATAATAATAATCTGGATACATAAAGATCTTGATTAATTGCCATACTCAGTCTCAGTCATATTTAATAAGGAACTAGCTAGAAGAACAACGATCATACAGAGGCAGAAGAATATTCATGCCATGCTCATTTAATGCTTTGGTTTCATTGTTGCAAATACTTGCTGTACTTATGACAATTGCCCGATTGAAGTGGCTTTATACCCAAGAAGCTAACCTTTGTGCAGTACCATTCCACTCCTTGTAATGTAGGGATATTGCAGACTGTAGCCTGTAGCTACTGGGATTTGTGGAGGGAAACTGTTATTGAAATAAATTGTGTTATCAGCAGTGGTAAACATAGCAGAGGTCACGCATCTCATACATCATATCAGTCTCTCAGTGAACTTGTGTCAAAGGTTACACCAATGTCACAAGGTCACTTTGTGTTGCTAGGTGTATCAGGAACATCACTGTGTCAGTGCCTGCACAATGTCCTTTGCTAACATGGTTGCAATCACCATTTTCTCGCTATTGATGGTCAACAATGCTGAATCAGCTTCCTTCAGAGTTAAAGTCACCAGGACAATAGTTCCACTGGTCACTGTCTTAGCAGCAAATCTAGAAAAGTAAAATAGTAAATTATTAACACATAAATAAATAAATTAATACAACACACTGCAGTCTCTAATTATATAAAAACAGATTAGCAGAATACTGTATGTTAGCAGGAGTGTTACTAGCAGGAGCACAATAAAGACTAATGTGTCTATTTACTAAGCCTTGGGTGGAGGTAAAGTGGATGGAGATAAAAAAAACAATCAGCTTCTAACTGCCATTTTTCAAACACAGCTGGCAACATGACAGTTAGGAGCTGATTGGCTGGGACTTCCTCTCCATCCATTTTTTCTCCACCCAAGGCTTAGTAAATAGACCCCTATAGGTTGCTATATCAAGCAGTGAAAATAGTATAGAAGTGGACCAGTGGAGAAGTTGCCCATAGGAACCAATTAGCTTCTACCTATCATTTTATAGAGTGTACTTGATAAATGATACCTCAAAGCTTATTAGTTGCTATGAGCAACTTCTCCAGTGGTCCACTTCTCCACTATTTTAACAGCTTGATACAATAACCCCAATTACTCAAGTGAATGAGAATAATAATCTCATATGGCCTTAACGGGATGGGGACATGATTACCTTACTAAGTGTTAACAGAAGAACGTGGTTTAATGGATAAGGGGATGGATTGTGCAGGATATCTTTATGTCCTTCTCTGTGAAAGGACAGTAAATACATTCCTGATCACTTGTACTGTACTGGGGAACTAATAAGCGGTGATAGGTTTACACTTGTACTGTACTGTGGAACTAATAAGTGGTGACAGGTGTACACTTGTACTGTACTGTGGAACTAATAAGCGATGATAGGTTTACACTTGAACTGTACTGGGGAATTAATAAGCGGTGATAGGTGTACACTTGTACTGTACTGTGGAACTAATAAGTGGTGACAGGTTTACACTTGTACTGTACTGTGGAACTAATAAGTGGTGACAGGTTTACACTTGTACTGTACTGGGGAACTAATAAGTGGTGACAGGTTTACACTTGTACTGTACTGTGGAACTAATAAGCGGTGACAGGTGTACACTTGTACTGTACTGGGGAACTAATAAGCGGTGACAGGTGTACACTTGTACTGTACTGGGGAACTAATAAGCGGTGACAGGTGTACACTTGTACTGTACTGGGGAACTAATAAGCGGTGACAGGTGTACACTTGTACTGTACTGGGGAACTAATAAGCGGTGACAGGTGTACACTTGTACTGTACTGGGGAACTAATAAGCGGTGACAGGTGTACACTTGTAATGCATTGGGGAACTAATTAACTGAGACAGGTGTACACTTGTACTGTTCTGAAAAACTAATAAGCAGTGACAGGTGTACATTTGTACTGTATTGGGGAACTAATAAGCGGTGACAGGTGTACACTTGTACTGTACTGTGGAACTAATAAGCGGTGATAGGTTTACACTTGTACTGTACTGGGGAACTAATAAGCGGTGACAGGTGTACACTTGTACTGTACTGGGGAACTAATAAGTGGTGATAGGCATACACTTGTACTGTACTGTGGAACTAATAAGCGGGGGCAGGTTTACACTTGTACTGTTCTGGGGAACTAATAAGCGGTGATAGGTGTACACTTGTACTGTACTGTGGAACTAATAAGTGGTGACAGGTTTACACTTGTACTGTACTGTGAAACTAATAAGCGGGGGCAGGTTTACACTTGTACTGTACTGGGGAACTAATAAGCGGTGACAGGTGTACACTTGTACTGTACTGGGGAACTAATAAGCGGTGACAGGTGTACACTTGTACTGTACTGGGGAACTAATAAGTGGTGATAGGCATACACTTGTACTGTACTGGGGAACTAATAAGTGGCGACAGGTGTACACTTGTAATGCACTGGGGAACTAATACACTGAGACAGGTGTACATTTGTACTGTACTGGGGAACTAATAAGCAGTGACAGGGGTACACTTGTACTGTATTGGGGGACTAATAAGCGGTAGCAGGTGTACATTTGTACTGTATTGGGGAACTAATAAGCGGTGACAGGTGTACACTTGTACTGTATTGGGGAACTAATAAGCGGTAGCAGGTGTACATTTGTACTGTACTGGGGAACTAATAAGCAGTGATAGGTGTACACTTGTACTGTACTGTGGAACTAATAAGCGGTGATAGGTTTACACTTGTACTGTACTGTGGAACTAATAAGTGGGGGCAGGTTTACACTTGTACTGTACTGGGGAACTAATAAGCGGTGACAGGTGTACACTTGCACTGTACTGGGGAACTAATAAGCAGTGACAGGTGTACACTTGTACTGTACTGGGGAACTAATAAGCAGTGACAGGTGTACACTTGTACTGTACTGGGGAACTAATAAGTGGTGATAGGTGTACACTTGTAATGCACTGGGGAACTAATAAGCGGAGAAAGGTGTACACTTGTACTGTACTGAAAAACTAATAAGCAGTGACAGGTGTACACTTGTACTGTATTGGGGGACTAATAAGCGGTGGCAGGTGTACACTTGTACTGTATTGGGGAACTAATAAGCGGTGACAGGTGTACACTTGTAATGTATTGGGGAACTAATAAGCAGTGGCAGGTTTACACTTGTAATGTATTGGGGAACTAATAAGCAGTGGCAGGTGTACACTTGTACTGTATTGGGGAACTAATTAGCGGTGACAGGTATACACTTGTAATGTATTGGGGAACTAATAAGCGGTGACAGGTGTACACTTGTACTGTATTGGGGAACTAATAAGCAGTGGCAGGTGTACACTTGTACTGTATTGGGGAACTAATAAGCGGTGGCAGGTGTACACTTGTACTGTATTGGGGAACTAATAAGCAGTGGCAGGTGTACACTTGTACTGTATTGGGGAACTAATAAGCGGTGACAGGTGTACACTTGTACTGTATTGGGGAACTAATAAGCAGTGGCAGGTGTACACTTGTACTGTATTGGGGAACTAATAAGCAGTGGCAGGTGTACACTTGTACTGTATTGGGGAACTAATAAGCGGTGGCAGGTGTACACTTGTACTGTATTGGGGAACTAATAAGCAGTGGCAGGTGTACACTTGTACTGTATTGGGGAACTAATAAGCGGTGACAGGTGTACACTTGTACTGTATTGGGGAACTAATAAGCAGTGGCAGGTGTACACTTGTACTGTATTGGGGAACTAATAAGCGGTGGCAGGTGTACACTTGTACTGTATCGGGGAACTAATAAGCGGTGACAGGTGTACACTTGTACTGTATTGGGGAACTAATAAGCGGTGACAGGTGTATGCAGGAAAAACACTAACGCAACGCAAGTAAAAAACCCTATGGGTATACTAACACCAGAAACAATGGTCTACTGTAAAACACATGTATAAAATGCCAGTGGGCATGAGCCCTAAAGGAGAATTCGCAAACTTATTAGCTCAGTATACAGCTCAGAGAGAACTCATAAAATGAAGAGAGTGTGACTGAGACAACAGAAGCTTCAGCAGACAAATGAGTGGCTCACAGGCTACAGTAAGCCTGATGAAAGACTGCATCGGAAGATGGACAGTGATGTTATTAGTAGAGCAAATTTTACTTCCATATTTTACATTTTCACAGATATTCTGCTGTTAGTGCCTATACAGGCTATACCATCACTAACTTTCGATAAAAACCTTTGTCACAACATTCCCATAATATATTTATTGCATTGTTATAACATTTCTTTGATAAGTTTTTGTTAAAGCAGTAAAGGGGAACAGCAATGGCTATATTTACTAAACAGCTGTTTGTTTTTTTAAAGCCATCGACTGACCGCTGGATTTATAACTTCAATAGCAATAAATGTATAACAAGCCTGATCTAACATTTTATACTAGTTGTTTTAAATTCAAGTGCCATTTTTTTTTTTTACATCCAACAAGAGATCTTTCATCTTCTTGGGTAATGTCCAGAGACAGGGGTCAGTTTGCTCTCTCTCCTGACTTATTAGTTTATAAAATATAAATATGTCTCAGGTATTTCTCCATGACCTCTGATATTAATGATCCATACAGAGCGGTCTCTGTAGCAGTGATCAATAGGCTTGGAATAACACTGGGGGCAGATGTACTAAGCCTTTGAGAGTAATAAAGTAGGGAGAAATAAGGTGTGTACACACGAGACCAGTAGTTGTTAAACTGTGTGTCATAGCACCCCGAGGTGTCTTAGGACACTTGCAGGGGTGCCCTGAGTTGGTGGTCCAGGACCAATTCAAATTATTTATTGTCAATGTAATAGACAAAACCGGTGCTGGTGGCTGTCAATCATAAAAGATGTGGACAAACAGAGGCAGATCCTGTCCCTCACCACACAACTGAACCTAAGGATGACATATAAACACAATTTACTTAATTTAATATTTCTTTCTAAATTTCACAATTAGAAACTTTTGGACTAGGGGCGCCGTGAAAAAAATTCTTATACTCTAGGGCGCCGTGATTAAAGAAAGTTTAGGAACTACTGCACTAGACGATATTTTAAATGATGTGGACGATAACGACTCATCGTTAGCGAAATCGTCCAGTGTTTACACGCTATATCGTTAACAATGCGCGCTCTCGTGGGTTGTTAACGATATCGCCTATTGTCCGAACATGCAGGTCAATCTGACGATATTGTCAGAAGCTACATGTTCGGGGATGTGGCATGATGACGTTACTGCACAATGGCCCTCATTCCGAGTTGTTCGCTCGTTCTTTTCCTTCGCATCGGTGTGATTTTCCGCTAACTGCGCATGCGCAATGTTCGCACTGCGGCTGCGCCAAGTAAATTTGCTAAGAAGTTTGGTATTTTACTCACGGCATTACGAGGTTTTTTCTTCGTTCTGCTGATCGTTGTGTGATTGACAGGAAGTGGGTGTTTCTGGGCGGAAACTGGCCTTTTTATGGGAGTGTGTGAAAAAACGCTGCCGTTTCTGGGAAAAACGCGGGAGTGGCTGGAGAAATGGGGGAGTGTCTGGGCGAACGCTGGGTGTGTTTGTGACGACAAACCAGGAACGACAAGCACTGAACTGATCGCACTGGAAGAGTAAGTCTCGAGCTACTCAGAAACTGCAAAGTAAAATCTTTTCGCAATATTGCGAATACTTCGTTCGCAATTCAGCTAAGCTAAGATTCACTCCCAGAGGGCGGCGGCTTAGCGTGTGCACTGCTGCGAAAAGCAGCTAGCGAGCGAACAACTCGGAATTAGGGCCCATATCGTTAGCAATATCGCTCAGTGTGTATGCACTATGCCGTTTGCCCAGGCGTTCAAGGTCAAACACTGACGATATCACTCATGGAGCACATGTGTTTACGCACCTCTAGAATACCAGCCAATCAGCTGTTAACTGTCATTTTTAAAACACAGCATGGTACTTGGCAGTTAGGAGCTGATTGGCTTGTACTTTATGTCTGTCCACTACATCATTCTCTAAGGCTTGATGTGAAATAAGGATTTACAACCATTATCTTGGGACATTAGGGGGCAGATGCATCAAGCTTTGGAGAGTGATAAAGCGTAGAGAGGTAAACTACCAACCAACTAGTTCCTAACTCATTTTTCAAACACAGCCTGTAACATGGCAGTTAGGAGCTGATAGGTGGAGAGAGATAAAGTACCAGCCAATCAAGGCTTAGTACATCTTACCCCAGAGCTCAGTTGAGATGGCTCTGCCTGTATGCTTGTAAAGATAGACAGGATTATAAGCATGAGGGTAACAAAAAACTCCTGTGGTCTGGTTGCTTTTGCCAAACTCTTGATTGTTCAACATAGGTAACACGCTCATAACTCCCTTGATTTTAGGATAGAAATGATCAAGGAAAGGGCAAGACATCTACTGTAAGTAACATTACAAGCACTCTTTAACACAGCATGCAGGCACTACCTTATACATGTGAGTCTTGCCCCTGGTTCATGTGTCTCACTGTATCAGGAAAATAGCTAATTAGCACAAACAGAAGTATAAAATACTAAATTGCTGTCTGCAATGTATCTAAATTCAAATGCTAAATTCAAGTGCAAGTACATTTCATGGCAAACGCATGTAACCTCCTATACACCTGTACCATAAACAACTAGCTGATGTGCCTGGTTTCACCCAGGTAGACCTTCGATATTTACTGTTTCCATTTCCTCCATCCCATTTTAACTTATATGCTTAGTTAATTTTATGCCTCTGAGGTACAGGAGTGTGGTAGTATCAAGATATAAATGAAGATATTTAAATATTTGAATATGAATGAATTGAAGTTAGGTTATAAGTCAGGAAGAGGTGATGCCTGTGAGAGGTGTGAGGCGGAGTCAAGCTGAGGGAGGGGTGGTGTGGTTGACACCTCTTGAGGTTTCCATGGTAGGTACACATTGAAATGGCCCTTACAGAGGTCCTGCATAAGGTGCAGCCTCCTCTTGGGAAAATGTTCAGCACCAAAACTCTTATAGAGCTCACCATTGCGGTAAACCTCGAAGATGAACTCCAACAGTTGCCCAGACGCCTCCAGTTCGCATAAGCCACCTTAAATAAGGGGTTTTGGACATGTTAAGGAGGTACTCAGCTGAGCTGGTATAGTTTAGTTGTCCCTCTCATTAATGTTGGACATGATGGAGAAGTCCTCCCAGCTGTCCACCACATGCCTCATGAATATCTCACACACCGCCCTAGCCATAAGCTAAGGAGATAGGAGAGGGTCCGTAACAGGAAGGCTCTGTTTCCTGTGGTGGGGACAAAGGTGTGAGGCACCATCTTCCCTTTCATTCAACATTCAAAAACTGCCATGTTCGAGAAAATCCCATCGTACTAAGTGACCCCAGTATCCCTTATGGATGATAGAGAAAACCTAGTCAAAGTGTTATGTCATTAGTAGTGGCAGCTCAAGGGGTGGGTGGGGCTGCAGCGCAGTCCAGTATTCAAATAGGGGAGCCACACCAACTGCCACCACAAATGCTGCCAAACATCACTGGCAGTTGGTGTGGTTTCCCTATTTTAATATTGGACTGCACTGCAGCTTCACTTCTTGAGCCTCCACAGGAAACATTTTAGCCCTTTTCCCCCAAATTTAGAAAAAACCCCTGCTTAGTAGACGTCATGGAAGGAATATACTTCTAGAATTTAATGTTTGTTAGTCTGAGGGTATGGGCTGGGGCTTGAGGAGTCAGTCAGGACACTGCACAGGGCAAGGAAACATTTTACCCCTTTTCACCACCCTAGGGGGTCAAATAAAAAAAACCCTGCTTAGTGGGTACTTACGTCATGGAAGGAATATACTCCATGAATTTCATGTTTCTAGGTGCAGGGGTTTAGGCTGGGCGTTAAAGAGACAGTTGGGGCACTTGTTTTTTTTATATATATATTGATTAATTATAAAAGTCCACTGTTAAATATTGTTTCTTAATGCCATATATGACAGCGCAGTTCACAGTAGCCAAATTCTAGAAAGCTACGCTTTTTGAAAAGTGGTAAATTGGCAACTTTTTCTTATACGACTATAAGGGGACTGCGGTTGCAATAAAAAAATAAGAATTTACTCACCGGTAATTCTATTTCTCGTAGTCCGTAGTGGATGCTGGGGACTCCGTAAGGACCATGGGGAATAGCGGCTCCGCAGGAGACTGGGCACAACTAAGAAAGATTTAGGACTACCTGGTGTGCACTGGCTCCTCCCTCTATGCCCCTCCTCCAGACCTCAGTTAGGAAACTGTGCCCGGAAGAGCTGACACAATAAGGAAAGGATTTTGAATCCCGGGTAAGACTCATACCAGCCACACCAATCACACCGTACAACTCGTGATACTATACCCAGTTAACAGTATGAATAACAACTGAGCCTCTCAACAGATGGCTCCAAACAATAACCCTTTAGTTAGGCAATAACTATATACAAGTATTGCAGACAATCCGCACTTGGGATGGGCGCCCAGCATCCACTACGGACTACGAGAAATAGAATTACCGGTGAGTAAATTCTTATTTTCTCTGACGTCCTAGTGGATGCTGGGAACTCCGTAAGGACCATGGGGATTATACCAAAGCTCCCAAACGGGCGGGAGAGTGTGGATGACTCTGCAGCACCGAATGAGCAAACTCAAGGTCCTCCTTAGCCGGGTTCACTACGGCTGGCCGGCGGTCGGGCTCCCGGCGACCAGCATACCGGCGCCGGGAGCCCGACCGCCGGCTTACCGACAGTGTGGCGAGCGCAAATGAGCCCCTTGCGGGCTCGCTGCGCTCGCCACGCTACGGGCACGGTGGCGCGCTACGCGCGCCACACTATTTTATTCTCCCTCTATGGGGGTCGTGGACCCCCACGAGGGAAAATAAGTGTCGGTATGCCGGATGTCGGGCTCCCGGCGTCGGTATACTGAGCGCCGGGAGCCCGACCGCCGGTATACAGAAGACCACCCCCTTAGCCAGGGTATCAAACTTGTAGAATTTAGCAAACGTGTTTGAACCTGACCAAGTAGCCGCTCGGCAAAGTTGTAAAGCCGAGACCCCTCGGGCAGCCGCCCAAGAAGAGCCCACTTTCCTCGTGGAATGGGCTTTTGCAGATTTAGGATGCGGCAGTCCAGCCGCAGAATGCGCAAGTTGAATCGTACTACAGATCCAGCGAGCAATAGACTGCTTTGAAGCAGGAGCACCCAGCTTGTTGGGCGCATACAGGATAAATAGCGAGTCAGTTTTCCTGACTCCAGCCGTCCTGGAAACATAGATTTTCAGGGCCCTGACCACGTCCAGCAACTTGGAATCCTCCAAGTCCTTAGTAGCCGCAGTCACCACAATAGGTTGGTTCAAATGAAAAGCTGACACCACCTTAGGAAGAAATTGGGGACGAGTCCTCAATTCCGCCCTATCCATATGGAAAATCAGATAAGGGCTTTTACATGACAAAGCCGCCAATTCTGACACACGCCTGGCCGAAGCCAAGGCCAACAGCATGACCACTTTCCACGTGAGATATTTTAGTTCCACGGTTTTAAGTGGCTCAAACCAATGTGACTTAAGGAAATCCAACACCACGTTGAGATCCCAAGGTGCCACTGGAGGCACAAAAGGGGCTGAATATGCAGCACTCCTTTAACAAACGTCTGAACTTCAGGCAGTGAAGCCAGTTCTTTTTAAAAGAAAATCGACAGAGCCGAAATCTGGACCTTAATGGAACCTAATTTGAGGCCCATAGTCACCCCTGACTGTAGGAAGTGCAGAAATCGACCCAGCTGAAATTCCTCCGTTGGGGCCCTTCTGGCCTCACACCACGCAACATATTTTCGCCATATGCGGTGATAATGGTTTGCGGTCACCTCCTTCCTAGCTTTAATCAGCGTAGGGATGACTTCCTCCGGAATGCCCTTTTCCTTCAGGATCCGGCGTTCAACCGCCATGCCATCAAACGCAGTCGCGGTAAGTCTTGGAACAGACAGGGTCCCTGCTGCAGCAGGTCCTGTCTGAGCGGCAGAGGCCATGGGTCCTCTGAGATCATTTCTTGAAGTTCTGGGTACCAAGCTCTTCTTGGCCAATCCGGAACCACAAGTATAGTTCTTACTCCTCTCCTTCTTATTATTCTCAGTACCTTGGGTATGAGAGGCAGAGGAGGGAACACATAAACAGACTGGTACACCCACGGTGTCACTAGAGCGTCCACAGCTATCGCCTGAGGGTCCCTTGACCTGGCGCAATATCTTTTTAGCTTTTTGTTGAGGCGGGACGCCATCATGTCCACCTGTGGCCTTTCCCAACGGTGTACAACCATTTGGAAGACTTCTGGATGAAGTCCCCACTCTCCCGGGTGGAGGTCGTGCCTGCTGAGGAAGTCTGCTTCCCAGTTGTCCACTCCCGGAACGAACACTGCTGACAGTGCTAACACATGATTTTCCGCCCATCGGAGAATCCTTGTGGCTTCTGCCATCGCCATCCTGCTTCTTGTGCCGCCCTGACGGTTTACATGGGCGACCGCCGTGATGTTGTCTGACTGGATCAGCACCGGCTGGTGTTGAAGCAGGGGTCTTGCCTGACTTAGGGCATTGTAAATGGCCCTTAGTTCCAGAATATTTATGTGTAGGGAAGTCTCCTGACTTGTCCATAGTCCTTGGAAGTTTCTTCCCTGTGTGACTGCCCCCCAACCTCGAAGGCTGGCATCCGTGGTCACCAGGACCCAGTCCTGTATGCCGAATCTGCGGCCCTCTAGAAGATGAGCACTCTGCAGCCACCACAACAGCGACACCCTGGTCCTTGGAGACAGGGTTATCAGCCGATGCATCTGAAGATGCGATCCGGACCATTTGTCCAACAGATCCCACTGAAAGATCCTTGCATGGAACCTTCCGAATGGAATCGCTTCGTAAGAAGCCACCATCTTTCCCAGGACTCGCGTGCAGTGGTGCACCGACACCTGTTTTGGTTTTAGGAGGTCTCTGACTAGAGATGACAACTCCTTGGCCTTCTCCTCCGGGAGAAACACCTTTTTCTGTTCTGTGTCCAGAACCATCCCCAGGAACAGCAGACGCGTTGTAGGAACCAGCTGCGACTTTGGAATATTCAGGATCCAGCTGTGCTGTTGTAGCACTTCCCGAGCTAGTGCTACTCCGATCAACAACTGTTCCCTGGACCTCGCCTTTATAAGGAGATCGTCCAAGTACGGGATAATTAAAACTCCCTTTTTCCGAAGGAGTATCATCATTTCGGCCATTACCTTGGTAAATACCCTCGGTGCCGTGGACAGACCAAACGGCAACGTCTGGAATTGGTAATGACAGTCCTGTACCACAAATCTGAGGTACTCCTGGTGAGGAGGGTAAATGGGGACATGCAGGTAAGCATCCTTGATGTCCAGTGATACCAGGTAATCCCCCTCGTCCAGGCTTGCAATCACCGCCCTGAGCGATTCCATCTTGAACTTGAACCTTCTTATATAGGTGTTCAAGGATTTTAAATTTAAAATGGGTCTCACCGAACCGTCCGGTTTCGGTACCACAAACATTGTGGAATAGTAACCCCGTCCTTGTTGAAGGAGGGGTACCTTGATTATCACCTGCTGAGAATACAGCTTGTGAATCGCCTCCAGCACTGCCTCCCTGTCCGGGGGAGCTGTCGGCAACGCAGATTTGAGGAAACGGCGAGGGGGAGACGTCTCGAATTCCACCCGTGAGCGAGCCCACTGGTCGCTGAAGTTCTTGAGACGGGCCCCCACCGTACCTGGCTCCGCCTGTGGAGCCCCAGCGTCATGCGGTGGACTTAGAGGAAGCGGGGGAGGACTTTTGTTCCTGGGAACTGGCTGTATGTTGCAGCTTTTTCCCTCTACCTCTGCCTCTGGGCAGAAAGGACGCGCCTCTAACCCGCTTGCCTTTCTGGGGCCGAAAGGACTGTACCTGATAATATGGTGCTTTCTTTGGCTGTGAGGGAACATGGGGTAAAAATGCAGACTTACCAGCTGTCGCTGTGGAAACGAGGTCCGAGAGACCATCCCCAAACAACTCCTCACCCTTGTAAGGCAAAACTTCCATGTGCCTTTTAGAATCTGCATCTCCTGTCCACTGCCGAGTCCACAATCCTCTCCTGGCAGAAATGGACATTGCGTTTATTTTAGATACCAGCCGGCAAATATCCCTCTGTGCATCTCTCATGTATAAGACAGCGTCTTTAATATGCTCTACGGTTAGCAATATAGTGTCCCTGTCTAGGGTATCAATGTTTTCCGACAGGGAATCTGACCACGCAGCTGCAGCACTGCACATCCATGCTGAAGCAATAGCCGGTCTCAGTATAATTCCTGAGTGTGTATATACAGACTTCAGGATAGCCTCCTGCTTTCTATCCGCAGGCTCCTTTAGGGCGGCCGTGTCCGGAGACGGTAGTGCCACCTTTTTTGACAGACGTGTGAGCGCTTTATCCACCCTAGGGGATGTCTCCCAACGTGACCTGTCCTCTGGCGGGAAAGGGTACGCCATTAGTAACTTTTTAGAAATTACCAGTTTCTTATCGGGGGAAGCCCACGCTTCTTCACACACTTCATTGAATTCATCAGATGGGGGAAAAACCACTGGTAGCTTTTTCTCCCCAAACATAATACCCTTTTTTGTGGTACCTGGGGTAATATCAGAAATGTGCAACACATTTTTCATTGCCGTAATCATATAACGAGTGGCTCTATTGGAATGTACACTAGTCTCATCATCGTCGACACTGGAGTCAGTATCCGTGTCGACATCTGTGTCTGCCATCTGAGGTAGTGGGCGTTTTAGAGACCCTGATGGCTTTTGAGACGCCTGGGCAGGCACGGGCAGAGAAGCCGGCTGTCCCACATCTGTTATGTCGTTAAACCTTTTATGTAAGGAGTTGACACTGTCGCGTAATTCCTTCCACATGTCCATCCATTCATGTGTCGACCCCGCAGGGGGTGACATCACATTTATCGGCACCTGCTCCGCCTCCACATAAGCCTCCTCATCAAACATGTCGACACAGCCGTACCGACACACCGCACACACACAGGGAATGCTCTGACTGAGGACAGGACCCCACAAAGTCCTTTGGGGAGACAGAGAGAGAGTATGCCAGCACACACCAGAGCGCTATATAATGCAGGGATACACACTACACACAGTGATTTTTCCCCTATAGCTGCTATAATACACAGTTTGCGCCTAAATTTAGTGCCCCCCCTCTCTTTTTTACCCTATTGAGCCTGGAAACTGCAGGGGAGAGCCTTGGGAGCGTCCTTCCAGCGGAGCTGTGAGAGGAAATGGCGCCAGTGTACTGAGGGAGATAGCCCCGCCCCCTTCACGGCGGACTTCTCCCGCTTTTTTCAGGATATTTGTGGCAGGGGATTTTACACATATATAGTCTTACTGACTATATTATGTGTTTATTTGCCAGCTAAGGTACTCTTATTGCAGCCCAGGGCGCCCCCCCCCCCAGCGCCCTGCACCCATCAGTGACCGGAGTGTGTGGTGTGCATGGGGAGCAATGGCGCACAGCTGCAGTGCTGTGCGCTACCTTAATGAAGACCGGAGTCTTCAGCCGCCGATTTCCTGGACGTTCTTCTTGCTTCTGGCTCTGCAAGGGGGACGGCGGCGCGGCTCCGGGACCGGACGACCGAGGCTGGGCCTGTGTTCGATCCCTCTGGAGCTAATGGTGTCCAGTAGCCTAAGAAGCCCAAGCTAGCTGCAAGCAGGTAGGTTCGCTTCTTCTCCCCTCAGTCCCTCGTAGCAGTGAGTCTGTTGCCAGCAGATCTCACTGAAAATAAAAAACCTAATTATACTTTCTTTTCTAAGAGCTCAGGAGAGCCCCTAGTGTGCATCCAGCTCGGCCGGGCACAAAATTCTAACTGAGGTCTGGAGGAGGGGCATAGAGGGAGGAGCCAGTGCACACCAGGTAGTCCTAAATCTTTCTTAGTTGTGCCCAGTCTCCTGCGGAGCCGCTATTCCCCATGGTCCTTACGGAGTTCCCAGCATCCACTAGGACGTCAGAGAAATAGAGATTGGTGCAAATATCTCTGACAGCTGGAGCGGTACCCTGTAGGTAAATGACCCAGATAATTAAATATTGCTGTAATCCACCTAAATAGGATGTCTTCATAGGGCTGACAGCAAAAAATATCGTAATAAATAGGCCCCATAATACTATAGTATTGTTTTTGTACAGCATTTCATTTACTATTTACTTTTGCTAATTGCACAACCTATGCAGAGGGCCCCAGATTTATGCCTCATATATGGGGTCATTCCGAATTGATCGTAGCTGTGCTAAATTTAGCACAGCTACGATCATTCACATTGACATGCGAGGGGACGCCCAGCATAGGGCTAGTCCACCCCGCATGTCAGTGCCGCCCCCCCCCCGCAGAAGTGCAAAGGCATCGCACAGCTTAGCGCCGCCGTCCAGCCCCCTCCCGCCCAGCGACCGCCTCTGTCTCAGAGGCGATTGCTAGGCAACTACGGCTGCCATGCGCCGGCGCAGTTCCGACCCGATCGCTGTGCTGCGATAAACTGCAGCGAGCGATCGGGTCGGAATGATCCCCATAGTTCTTTCTTGGATGGGATGAACAACACATGGATCTATTTATGCAATGCATATCCTAGTATGTTTCAGTCACCTGTATATGCCTTAGTTCTTTGTATGGCTAATCTCACAAATTGTAACCATTGTAGTGCGACCAAGATGGCTGCCTAGCCTGGTATGCCCATCGGTGGGATTAAAAATACTTGGAATTGATTGTTATGTAAAGGCTTTATCTCTACATTTAGAACACTGCTACTTCCCCATTTTTGTGTCATCTCTTCTAGATGTTGCCTATTCCACCTAGGGTAACCTATGTTAACACGCCCCAAATTACTGCTTTGCCTGGTACCTTTTAGCGGGTGGTTTATGTAACCTGTTGGACTTCTTAATGAAAATAGCTGCACCAACTCTGCATTAAGCTTAATGTGACCGTTATGTACACTATGGGCCTAATTCAGACCTGATTGTAGCCGTGCAGCTACGATCAGCCACCCTGACATGCGAGGGGACGCCCAGCACAGGGCTAGTCTGCCCCGCATGTCAGGCCCTCCCCCATCACACAGGTACAAAAGCATTGCACGGCGGCGATGCTTTGTACCTGAAGAGTAGCTCCCTACCAGCCCAGCTCTTGCGCGCTGGCAGGGAGCTACCCATCACTCTCCGGGTCACAGTGGCTGCGTGTGACGTCGCAGCCGACACGGCCCGCCCCCTGCATGGTCCGGGCACGCTTGCGTTGCCAGGACTGCGATCCCAAAATGGCAACCCAACGCCGCCGGCCCGCCCCCTCCCATCCAGCGAATGCCTCTGCCTGTCAATTAGGAAGAGGAAATCACTGGGCAGAGATGCCGATCACATCTCTGGCATGCGCAGTTCAGACCTGATCGCCCGCTGTGCAAAAATGCCCAGCAGCAATCAGGTCTGAATCAGGCCCTATAATCACTGTTTTTCAGTTTGTGTTCTGCGAGCTGTAATGCTAAAACTCTGTGCTATCTTTCTGATGCTTGTAACCTTGAGTCCTGATTAAAAAAAAAGCGCTAAATAAATAAAAAAGTATTATCATTATTATTAGTGTATTTCTTACAGAAGCCACTTTATTAGTTTGTTACCCGCCAATATGGACGATCTTGTCCATATTTGCCTGCACTTCAATGCAGCCGCGTGACGGGGGGAGTGAAGAAACTTCACTCCCCCCGTCACTGCCCCCCCGCCGCCGGGTCGCTCGTCGGCCGTATCGGCCGTCGGGCACCTCGGCGGCACATCGGGAAATGAGTAGGGCCCTTTAGATTTGGGTGGGGTGTGTTCAAACTGAAATCTAAATTGCAGTGTAAAAATAAAGCAGCCAATATTTACCCTGCACAGAAACAAAATAACCTACCCAAATCTAACTCTCTCTGCACATGCTATATCTGCCCCACCTGCAGTGCACATGGCATCGCCCTGGTCACAAACAAACATTTGCTGAAACAGTACATTTTGCAGTGTATCTCTTTAAAATATGGACCAGCTGCCTAAACCAGACTGAATGTCTACATACCATATGAAGACTACTCCTGCTCACTGCATCTTATTTGCACTACACCAACATATAGTATTTAGTACACTAGGGACTTCTAATCAATAATATTTATGGAAAATGTTGGGAACTCTTGTGAATCATTTCTTATCAGATCAGCTGCAGTCTGACTCCCGATTTTAATAATTCAATGTCGGAAGAAATACACAGGAGGGAGTGCTCTTTTTGGCTTTTTCTGCAGATAGAACATGACAGATCAAAATTCTACATAAAGGCCACTGACATCGAGTATCTGGGATTTGCTTTTTACTGGTGTTTATTGAAACCAACTGGTGCTATAATTACTTTAGATTGTTCTATTCAGTAGACTCTACAATAATTATTTATTTAATGAAGGTTGGTATGTGTGTAGTTTGCTTTTCATTTAAATATCAAATTTTTGTGTTCACATTTTCTCTAGTTTTGCATAATGGATGGGAGTCTTACAGACTAATGTCCTATTATAATGAGTTTATGGGGGGTGGTATGACTTGCCTCCCTAGGGAGATTATGCTTCATAAAATAACCATCACAACCCAGAGTGGTCAGGAAGAGCCTGCTCTGCAATATCTTGTACAAGCCTGCATTTTATTATTAGATGGCAGTATTATTTATTTATTACCAGTTATTATATATATATATATATATATATATATATATATATATATATAGTATAGCACATGGAATCATGTTGCGGTGCTGGATCACATAACTCTTCCCTACCAGTGGCAGAACTAGAGTGGAGAGCCCAGGTGCAACAATATGCATTGCCCCCCCTAATGTTCTGTATCACCACAAAGTGTGATCATATTTTCATATGTTGCTTATCCCAGCCATTGTAACCTATGTAGTGCAACAGAGGTGGCTGCCACGTCCTGTACTTTCATGGGTGGGATGAACAATTCGTGGAACTGGTTATCCTTGCTCTTTGTATTTTATTTTGTTTGTATTCACCCACTGTGACCATTATAGTGAGCCCATGAGGGTTGCCTCCTTTGTAATATGGATTTGAGTCCTTTTGGAGAAAGGTGCTATATAAATAAACTACTGTATATAAATGAGCACCCTATGTACAAAGAATTAGCACCTTGTGAACTGATTTCACACAATTCATTTTATAATAATTAGTGACATAAAAATTAAAAAGCATGCGAATATGTAGGCACATTACCTGTATTCTTTATCAGCACCGCATGGGACACGGTTCATGTTAGCAGCAGATATGACTCTCTGTACTATGACGTGGTCACTGTGATATTTCCCAGACACTGACAACCGCTCTGTGATCTCATTCATACCAGTGAGCTTACCTACATTACAGGAAGAGAGTGTTACCCTGTACATTACTGTATACAGGTACAAAAAGCAACCTCCACTTAATCACATTTATGACTAAGGGGCCCATTTAGCAATGAGTTTAAGCTATTTAAATCTCGTAGTGTATGATAAATGGTGCTCCAGCTCCCAACTGTTATTTTTTAAACTCATGACAGTTAAGAGCTGATTGGCTGGAGCACCATTTATCATACGCAACCAGTTAAAGCTCGTTGCTAAGTGGGCCCCTAATCCTGCTGATAAAATAAGTTTGTAGAACTTTCTACAGATAGAAGGCCTGGGGTGGCTGCGGAATCCAGATTTACTGCGATTATCCACACAGCTTTATGTGTATAGTTGCACCGGCCACTGTTTCTTCATTCACTGCCTCAGCTGTCACCATTAGCATTGGAACTTGCATCTATACAATGCTTGGTTCAAAAGATCAGTCAGAAACAGGCGTCCTCTGTCATACACATGCCTAAGATTAGCACACAAGTCTGGCTATACTCTCACATCACAAAATGGATTTCTTACGGTTGTCTTCAAGGTAGCTGTCCGGTTTACACCCAGAAATGGCCATTTTTATAAACAGGGAGTAGGATCCGTGCAGGGAGCCTCCGTCGAGGAGGTGTATAGTGCAGCACATATGCTGTTTGCTAATATAGAGCCTAATTCAAGGTTTATTGCAAAAGCAAAATCTTCCTCTAATGGGCAAAGCCATGTGCACTGCAGGTGGGGCAGATATAGCATGTGCAGAGAGAGTTAGATTTGGGTAGGTTATTTTGTTTCTGTGCAGGGTAAATATTGGCTGCTTTATTTTTACACTGCAATTTAGATTTCAGTTTGAACACACCCCACCCAAATCTAAAGGGCCCTACTCATTTCCTGATGTGCCGCCGAGGTGCCCGACGGCCGATACGGCCGACGAGCGACCCGGCGGCGGGGGGGCAGTGACGGGGGGAGTGAAGTTTCTTCACTCCCCCCGTCACGCGGCTGCATTGAAGTGCAGGCAAATATGGACGAGATCGTCCATATTGGCCTGCATGCACAGCCGACGGGAGACCAGCGATGAACGAGCGCGGGGCCGCGCATCGTTCATCGCTGGAGTCTCCACACTGAAAGATATGAACGAGTTCTCGTTCATTTATGAACGAGATCGTTCATATCTTTCAGAATATCGTCCAGTGTGTAGGGCCTATAACTCTCTCTGCACATGTTATATTTGCCACCCCCTGCAATGCACATGGGGGGTCATTCCGAGTTGTTCGCTCGCAAGCGGATTTTAGCAGATTTGCTCATGCTAAGCCGCCGCCTACTGGGAGTGAATCTTAGCATCTTAAAATTGCGAACGATGTATTCGCAATATTGCGATTACACACCTCGTAGCAGTTTCTGAGTAGCTTCAGACTTACTCGGCATCTGCGATCAGTTCAGTGCTTGTCGTTCCTGGTTTGACGTCACAAACACACCCAGCGTTCGCCCAGACACTCCCCCGTTTCTCCGGCCACTCCTGCGTTTTTTCCGGAAACGGTAGCGTTTTTTCCCACACGCCAATAAAACGGCCTGTTTCCGCCCAGTAACACCCATTTCCTGTCAATCACATTACGATCGCCAGAACGATGAAAAATAAGAATTTACTTACCTATAATTCTATTTCTCGTAGTCCGTAGTGGATGCTGGGGACTCCGTAAGGACCATGGGGAATAGCGGCTCCGCAGGAGACTGGGCACATCTAAAGAACGCTTTAGGACTAACTGGTGTGCACTGGCTCCTCCCCCTATGACCCTCCTCCAAGCCTCAGTTAGGAAACTGTGCCCGGACGAGCGTACACAATAAGGAAGGATTTTGAATCCCGGGTAAGACTCATACCAGCCACACCAATCACACCGTATAACTTGTGATCTGAACCCAGTTAACAGTATGATAACAGAGGAGCCTCTGAAAAGATGGCTCCCAACAATAATAACCCGATTTTTGTAACAATAACTATGTACAAGTATTGCAGACAATCCGCACTTGGGATGGGCGCCCAGCATCCACTACGGACTACGAGAAATAGAATTATCGGTAAGTAAATTCTTATTTTCTCTAACGTCCTAAGTGGATGCTGGGGACTCCGTAAGGACCATGGGGATTATACCAAAGCTCCCAAACGGGCGGGAGAGTGCGGATGACTCTGCAGCACCGAATGAGAGAACTCCAGGTCCTCCTCAGCCAGGGTATCAAATTTGTAGAATTTAGCAAACGTGTTTGCCCCTGACCAAGTAGTTGCTCGGCAAAGTTGTAAAGCCGGGACCCCTCGTGCAGCCGCCCAAGATGAGCCCACTTTCCTTGTGGAACGGGCTTTTACAGATTTTAGCTGTGGCAGGCCTGCCACAGAATGTGCAAGCTGAATTGTACTACAAATCCAACGAGCAATAGTCTGCTTAGAAGCAGGAGCACCCAGCTTGTTGGGTGCATACAGGATAAACAGCGAGTCAGATTTCCTGACTCCAGCCGTCCTGGAACATATTTTCAGGGCCCTGACAACATCCAGCAACTTGGATTCCTCCAAGTCCCTAGTAGCCGCAGGCACCACAATAGATTGGTTCAGGTGAAAACGCTGGAACCACCTTAGGGAGAAACTGAGGACGAGTCCTCAATTCCGCCCTGTCCGAATGGAAAATCAGATAAGGGCTTTTACAGGATAAAGCCGCCAATCCTGACACGCGCCTGGCCCAGGCCAGGGCCAACAGCATGACCACTTTCCATGTGAGATATTTTAACTCCACAGATTTAAGTGGGTCAAACCAATGTGACTTTTGGAACCCAAACTATATTGAGATCCCAAATTGCCACTGGAGGCACAAAAGGAGGCTGTATATGCAGTACCCCTTTTACAAACGTCTAAACTTCAGGGACTGAAGCTAGTTCTTTTTTGGAAGAAAATTGACAGGGCCGAAATCTGAACCTTAATGGACCCCAATTTCAGGCCCATAGACACTCCTGTTTGCAGGAAATGTAGGAATCGACCCAGTTGAATTTCCTCCGTCGGGCCTTACTGGCCTCGCACTACGCAACATATTTTCGCCAATTGCGGTGATAATGTTTTTGCGGTTACATCCTTCCTGGCTTTTGATCAGGATAGGGATGACTTCATCCGGAATGCCTTTTTTCCTTCAGGATCCGGTGTTCAACCGCCATGCCGTCAAACGCAGCCGCGGTACGTCTTGGAACAGACAGGGTCCTTGCTGGAGCAAGTCCCTTCTTAGAGGTAGAGGCCACGGATCCTCCGTGAGCCTCTCTTGAAGTTCCGGTTACCAAGTCCTGCTTTGGCCCATCCGGAGCCACGAATATAGTGCTTACTCCTCTCCATCTTATCAATCTCAGTACCTTGGGTATGAGAGGCAGAGGAGGGAACACATACACTGACTGGTACACCCACAGTGTTACCAGAGCGTCTACAACTATTGCCTGAGGGTCTCTTGACCTGGCGCAATACCTGTCGAGTTTTTTAATCATGTGGACGACTTCTGGGTGAAGTCCCCACTCTCCCGGGTGGAGGTCGTGCTGAGGAAGTCTGCTTCCCAGTTGTCCACTCCCGGAATGAATACTGTTGACAGTGCTATTACATGATTTTCCGCCCAGCGGAGAATCCTTGCAGCTTCTGCCATTGCCCTCCTGCTTCTTGTGCCACTCTGTCTGTTTACGTGGGTGACTGCCATGATGTTGTCCGACTGGATCAACACCGGCTGACCTTGAAGCAGAGGTCTCGCTAAGCTTAGAGCATTGTAAATGGCCCTTAGCTTCAGGATATTTATGTGAAGTGATGTATCCAGGCTTGACCCTAAGCCCTGGATATTCCTTCCCTGTGTGACTGCTCCCCAGCCTCGCAGGCTGGCATCCGTGGTCACCAGGACCCAGTCCTGAATGTCGAATCTGCGGCCCTCTAGAAGATGAGCACTCTGCAACCACCACAGGATGGATACCCTTGTCCTTGGTGACAGGGTTATCCGCTGATGCATCTGAAAATGCGACCCGGACCATTTGTCCAGTAGGTTCCACTGGAAAGTTCTTGCGTGGAATCTAACGAATGGGATTGCTTCGTAGGAAGCCACCATTTTTTCCCAGAACCCTTGTGCATTGATGCACTGAGACTTGGTTCGGTTTTAGGAGGTTCCTGATTAGCTCGGATAACTCCCTGGCTTTCTCTTCCGGGAGAAACACCTTTTTTCTGGACTGTGTCCAGGATCATCCCTAGGAAACAGAAGACAAGTCGTCGGAACCAGCTGCGATTTTGGAATATTGAGAACTCAATCGTGCTGCCGCAACACTACCTGAGATAGTGCTACACCGACCTCCAACTGTTCCCTGGATCTTACCCTCATCAGGGAATCGTCCAATTAAGGGATAACTAAAATTTCCTTCCTTCGAAGGGATATCATTTCGTCCATTACCTTGGTAAAGACCCGGGGTGCCGTGGACCATCCTTACGGCAGCGTCTGAACTGATAGTGACAGTTCTGTACCATAACCTGAGGTACCCTTGGTGAGAAGGGTAAATTTTGACATGAAGGTAAGCATCCTTGATGTCCCGAGACATCATGTAGTCCCCTTCCTCCAGGTTCGCAATCACTGCTCTGAGTGACTCAATCTTGAATTTGAACCTCTGTATGTAAGTGTTCAAAGATTTTAGATTTTAGAATCGGTCTCACCGAGCCGTCTGGCTTCGGTACCACAATAGTGTGGAATAATACCCCGTTCCCTGTTGCAGGAGGGGTACCTTGATTATCACCTGCTGGGAATACAGCTTGTGAATGGCTTCCAAAACTGCCTCCCTGTCAGAGGGAGACGTCGGTAAAGCCGACTTTTGGAAACGGCGAGGGGGAGACGTCTCGAATTCCAATATGTACCCCTGAGATATTACCTGAAGGATCCAGGGGTCTACTTGCGAGTGAGCCCACTGCGCACTGAAATTCATTGAGAACGGGCCCCCACCGTGCCTGAGCTTGTAAAGCCCTAGCGTCATACTGAGGGCTTGGCAGAGGCGGGAAAGGGTTTCTGTTCCTGGGAACTGGCTGATCTCTGCAGCCTTTTTCCTCTCCCTCTGTCACGAGCAGAAAAGAGGAACCTTTTGTCCGCTTGCCAACAAAGGACTGCGCCTGATAATACGGCGTCTTATTTTGAGAGGCGACCTGGGGTACAAAACGTGGATTTCCCAGCTGTTGCCGTGGCCACCAGGTCTAAAAGACCGACCCCAAATGTCCCCTTTCAAAGGCAATACTTCCAAATGCCGTTTGGAATCCGCATCACCTGCCCATTTTACTGGTAGAATTGGACAACGCACTTATACTTGATGCCAGTCGGCAATTATTCCGCTGTGCATCATGCATATATAGAAATGCATCCTAACCTCTGGCGGGAAAGGGTATGCAGCCAATACTTTTTAAGAAATTATTAATTGTTATCGGGGGGAAACCCACGCATCATCACACACCTCATTTTATTTCTCAGATTCAGGAAAACTACAGGTAGTTTTTCCCTCACCGAACATAATACCCCTTTTTTGGTGGTACTCGTATTATCAGAAATGTATAAAAACATTTTCCATTGTCTCAATCATGTAACGTGTGGCCCTACTGGAAATCACGGTTGTCTCATCACCGTCGACACAGGAGTCAGTATCCGTGTCGGCGTCTGTATCTGCCATCTGAGGTAACGGCCGCTTAGAGCCCCTGACGGCCTATGAGACGTCTGGACAGGCACAAGCTGAGTAGCCGGCTGTCTCATGTCAACCACTGTTTTTTTATATAGAGCTGACACTGTCACGTAATTTTCAACAGTACATCCACTCAGGTGTCGACCCCCTAGGGGGTGACATCACTGTTACAGACACTCTGCTCCGTCTCCACATCATTTTTCTCCTCATACATGTCGACACCAACGTACCGACACACAGCACACACACAGGGAATGCTCTGATAGAGGACAGGACCCCACTAGCCCTTTGGGGAGACAGAGGGAGAGTATGCCAGCACACACCAGAGCGCTATATATATACAGGGATAACCTTATATAAGTGTTTTTCCCCTTATAGCTGCTGTATGTTTTAATATTGCGCCTAATTAGTGCCCCCCTGTCTTTTTTTAACCCTTTCTATCTGCAGGGAAGAGCCAGGGAGCTTCCCTCCAACTGAGCTGTGAGGGAAAATGGCGCCAGTGTGCTGAGGAGATAGGCTCCGCCCCCTTTTCGGCGGCCTTATCTCCCGGTTTTTTGTATATTCTGGCAGGGGTTAAATGCATCCATATAGCCCAGGAGCTATATGTGATGCATTTTTTGCCATGTAAGGTATTCTGTCATGTTTTATTGCGTCTCAGGGCGCCCCCCCCAGCGCCCCGCACCCTCAGTGACCGGAGTATGAAGTGTGCAGGGAGCAATGGCGCACAGCTGCAGTGCTGTGCGCTACCTTATTGAAGACAGGAACGTCTTCTGCCGCCGATTTTTCCGGACCTCTTCGCTCTTCTGGTTCTGTAAGGGGGCCGGCGGCGCGGCTCCGGGACCCATCCAGGCTGGACCTGTGATCGTCCCTCTGGAGCTAATGTCCAGTAGCCAAGAAGCCCAATCCACTCTGCACGCAGGTGAGTTCGCTTCTTCTCCCCTTAGTCCCTCGATGCAGTGAGCCTGTTGCCAGCAGGTCTCACTGAAAATAACAAACCTAAACTAAAACTTTCACTAAGAAGCTCAGGAGAGCCCCTAGTGTGCACCCTTCTCGTCGGGCACAGAAATCTAACTGAGGCTTGGAGGAGGGTCATAGGGGGAGGAGCCAGTGCACACCAGTTAGTCCTAAAGCTTTCTTTAGATGTGCCCAGTCTCCTGCGGAGCCGCTATTCCCCATGGTCCTTACGGAGTCCCCAGCATCCACTTAGGACGTTAGAGAAAAGCCGTGAGTAAAAATCCTAACTGCATAGCAAATTTACTTGGCGCAGTCGCAGTGCGGACATTGCGCATGCGCATTAAGCGGAAAATCGCTGCGATGCGAAGATTTTTACCGAGCGAACAACTCGGAATGACCCCCATGGTTTTGCCCATTAGAGGAAGATTTTGCTTTTGCAATCGACCTTGAATTAGACCCATAGTTAGGTATGACCACTTTAGGATTTGCGTGTAACTTAGAACCAGGGCCAAAACGGGATGAAAAATACAGTATGTCCCTTTTATAAACTGGTAACAAATTATACGTTAGACATTAAGGGGCTGATGCCGAGGTGGACACTACTGTCAACGACGGGTCTTTGTACAGAACAGCTGTGCGACATTATGCAAATGCTGCAGGAGGCGTCCTGAGTAAATACATGCCTCCTGCTGGCTTCTGTGATTCGCTGCTGCATCTGAAAAACGCAACATTGAATCATCTGTGTGATCACCAGGCATCTGCGTAACCTTCAGGTTACCCAGGATGCCTGGTGAAATCACGCTGCAGTGGCCAGTGAGTCCAAGGATGAAGTCACTGGCTTCAGCACAGCCAGAAAACTGACATGCCCCAGTTTTGTGGAGCGCTCTCCGTCACCACCCCCAAACATTAGTAGCAACTCTTCTTACTCTATAAACTGTCTATTTTTCCATTGATATCATTTTGAACTGTCTCAAGTGTCACAGATTTGATGAAACATGAAATTCTGCAGGGAGCTTACGTGTTATTACTATGCCATAACTTTTTCATGAAATATCTGTGAGACATGGGAGTGTTCTCGTTCAGACAGTGTAACCTTACAAAACATACATTCCTTTTAGACTGAATAAACTTTCCATGTAATACCCCTTCATTATATACAATGGAACATACTAGAAGATTTTGTTTGATCCTACAAAGTATATGAAGCATCTCAGTATAAATACTGTCCCATCATATTTCCTCCATCACATTGCGTTTAATCTGGCTACTTCTTTGTTGTCTACAGTATCTTCCCACACCTCCCTTCTCCCCATAACTCACCCTGCTCTCTCTTGAACTCATTTTCATTCATAAAAACAGGTTCCATGAGTTCTCCCACCGGTGGCTGGATGGACACATAGAACTGACGAGTGTGTGTGCTGCAAAGGAAACACAATGGATAAAACATATTTTCTTCATATTATTATTACTATTATATAATTATATAACTAACAAATATATACTAACGAATATCCCTTGATCAAGTGGCAACATGTACACTTCACACTCCTCAATGTCAGCCATCTCATACTAAAGCAACATGATGCCTTCAAAAACCTCTCTCACAAATTAGAACATAATTAGCATACTTCTAATGACTTCCTCACAAAGGGGTTTATTCATCAAGGTGATTGCGTCTGTTAAACATACAGAAAAACAGTACTTACTGCATGTGTCTTGTATATTTAAATTACGAATCAATCCACCATTGCTGTAATGCGGGAGATATCATAGATATACAGTACTCCTGATTACAGCACAGACCTGACGTGGTACAATAGTATGGGGACATAGAAATTCATCAAGGTCCAAAAGATGGAGTTAGCCAGCTGAGCCCCGCTCTTTCCTATAGTAAGGAGATCCAGAGGAATCTCTGCCGGGATGGAATACAGCTGTGTAAACTTTTGCTGCTTCTATTAGTTGTGAAAGCGGTAGTGTTAGGGATCGCAGAACTGTCCTGTGTTACCCACATTGGGGTGCAGATGTACTAAAACTTGGGGAGAGATAAAGTTGAGAGAGATTTTGGGGCAGATGTATTAAGCCTGGAGAAGTATAAAGTGGAAGGTGGTAACACACCAGCCAATCAGCTCCTAACTGCCATATTACAGGCTGGGTTTGAAAAATGACAGTTAGGAGCTGACGGGCTGGTGCTTTATTACCTTCCACTTTATCACTTCTCCAGACTCAATACATCTGCCCCAAAGTACCAAGCAACCCGCTCCTGTTATTTTTCAAACACACCATGTAACATGGCAGTTGGGAGCGGATTTGCTGGTATTTTATCTCTCTCCACTTTATCACTCTTCAAAGCTTAGTACACCCCCCTAATTTGTAACCACATTTTGTTACATACAGCAAAGTAATATTTCCAGAATATGCATCTCACACAAAACACTGCAAAAACAGCTTTTTATAAAACTCATGCACTCGTAATTTCCCACAATCACCATTCCAATTTCCTCTATACGGCTCTCCCTCTAAACCAGACATTCATCATTACAATGTATTTTGAATGTAGTGGCTGCACTGATTTTCATTGTAAACATTCTTCTACTGCTGCTCTGCTCTTTCAGTCTCTACATTGTCTGTCTGTATTTTACTGAATCCAATATAAAATACAGTACTTCCGCTAACATACAAGCATAAGCAACTGCACCAACATGCATCTCTTGTCTCAATATCTCTTTCAACTTGACCCAAAATTTATCACCTACAGATGTGCCCTCTGACATCCAGCCTCAATACCCCATGCACCGTGTATATCAGTGTGCAGCTGACTCTGCATACAGGTGGTCATTCCGAGTTGTTCGCTCGCAAGCTGCTTTTAGCAGCTTTGCACACGCTAAGCCGCCGCCTACTGGGAGTGAATCTTAGCTTATCAAAATTGCGAACGAAAGATTAGCAGAATTGCGAATAGACACTTCTTAGCAGTTTCTGAGTAGCTCCAGACTTACTCGGCATCTGCGATCAGTTCAGTCAGTGTCGTTCCTGGTTTGACGTCACAAACACACCCAGCGTTCGCCCAGACACTCCTCCGTTTCTCCAGCCACTCTCGCGTTTTTCCCAGAAACGGTAGCGTTTTTTCACACACACCCATAAAACGGACAGTTTCCGCCCAGAAACACCCACTTCCTGTCAATCACATTACGATCACCAGAACGAAGAAAAAACCTTGTAATGCCGTGAGTAAAATTCCTAACTGCATAGCAAATTTACTTGGCGCAGTCGCACTGCGGACATTGCGCATTAGCGACTAATCGCTCCGTTGCGAGAAAAAAATAACGAGCGAACAACTCGGAATGACCCCCACAGAGCGGAACAGAACTTGTACTGGAAAAAAGCTTTGCTTGCAACATTGTATCACTTGGTGTACAGATTCGGAGACTCAGTCACACACAATATACAAGTGTCATGTATCACATTAATCAGCACTATCTCCTTGTGCGTCCTAGTCACATTGCGTTGTGAACAGGGGCTGCATGGAGCAAAGATGTATGATGACACATCTGTACTCTTATTACAGGCTCCCATTCCCAGATACATGATTTTTTTCCTTTTTTTTAAACTGCTGCACCCACAATGTGGCATGTCTCCTTCGCACAACAAAACTTTGTTCAGACCTCTAAACTTTTAAGCATTTTCAGAAAACTAACCTCTTCAGGAACGCATATTGATTTCCTGAATCACCGTCTTATGGGGGTCATTCCGAGTTGTTCGCTAGCTGTTTTCGCTCGCAGCGCAGCGATCAGGTAAAAAAGCGGCACTTCTGCGCATGTGTATGCGGCACAGTGCGCACGCGCAACGTACTTTCACAACAGCCGATGCAGTTTCACACAAGGTCTAGCGACGCTTTTCAATCGCACTGCTGGCCGCAGAGTGATTGACAGGAAGTGGGTGTTTCTGGGTGGTAACTGACCGTTTTCGTGGAGTGTGTTGAAAAACGCAAGCGTGTCAGATACAAACGCGGGCGTGCCTGAAGAAACGCAGGCGTGGCTGGCCGAACGCAGGGCGTGTTTGTGACGTCAAAACAGGAACTAAACAGTCTGAAGTGATCGCAAGCTAGGAGTAGGTCTGGAGCTGCTCAGAAACTGCACAATCTTTTTTTGTAGCAGCGCTGCGATCCTTTCGGTCGCACTTTTGCTAAGCTAAGATACACTCCCAGAGGGCGGCGGCTTAGCGTTTGCACGGCTGCTAAGCTAAGATACACTACCAGAGGGCGGCGGCTTAGCGTTTGCACGGCTGCTAAAAGCAGCTAGCGAGCGAACAACTCGGAATGAAGGCCCATATCCCATTGGCTTTTATACCAGAATAACACACTTTTATTCTTTTCTACCCTAATGCCTCCCCTCTAAACAGTTCTCACAAAACCTACATCACTCTCTATACTAACCCAACCCTCGACCAGCAACTTGACCAACATTGCTGCGTGACAGGATCATATAACAAACAAGCCACTTCTTACCCTTGCAATTTGCTTGGCCTAGTATACAGTATGCAATATGTGGCACTTAACCTCATGTATAAAACTCCCTTTGGCCTACAGACTAAAAACTTGGGACGAGTACCTTCTTACCTCATTGTCTTTTTTAATACAAAGTCTTGTTTTATTACTGTGTTTGTTCCCAAATGTAAAGCACTATATAAATAAATGTAAATAATCAAATCTAAATATTTTTAAGTAGTAGTATAATAATAATAATAATAATAATAACCATCATAATAATAGTAATAATAATAATAATAATAATAAATTGCTCTAACCAGAGCTGGAAGTTGGCAGCTTGCGTGGAGTCACTGAAATCAATGCCCAGTATAACAGTGGCACTTTCTCCAGGAGGCAGTAATTCTGTGGGAGAAAAAGAGAGAAGAGATATTTATATAGTAATATAGGAAGAGTAATTAGGATCCACTTAATAGTCTGGTGCATTGTATAACACTTGTACTCTCAGAGTCGGACGCAGCGACGTCCATTTTTATGAAGTACCGCTACAAGCCCCTCCCTGGTGTACAGCCACGTGTCTGATGTGCAAGGACTAAGACACCCATTTCCAGCGTCTTTACATGCTCAACTACATGTTGGTGTGTTATTAGACGCCACCATCAGTAGCACCATGGAAACCTGCACCGGCCCAATCTCCGTCAGAGTAAGGCCTCCAAAGTGAGCAATTGAGCGTCTGAGGGCCTGGTTCAGAATTTATGAAACGCAATGTTCTTGCAAATCTCTGATTTTTTTTTTACCTGCACATGTATTACTGCATTACTGAGGGTTACTCAGATGTCCAATGGCTACTCAGTGTTCATGCAGTGGATCCGATACTGTGTCTTTGGACACAGCAGTGGATCTCAGAAGCCAGCAGTGGATGCACACAAAACTCCTCCTGTGGCTTTTGCATATTTTAGCACACATGGGGTATCCAATTAGAAGCGATCTGCTTTCGATCCGCTTTTGGCCTGATATCGCAATTTTTGACCGATAGTCTTTATTGCAGTATCCAATTAGAGGCCGTTTCTATTAGCAGAAAACAGACCCGCGATCGTGCAATAACATATGGGATCCGGGATAAGCTCCCTATCCCACATGTTATTGCAGCTCGGGCGGCCTTTTCGCATAGTCCCCGATAAGTGCCAGCACGGGGGAAAGGAGCGCGCCGCACCTGGGCTAATTGGATAGCACCTGGCGAACCTTTTAGCACGGTAAATTACCGCTGCTAATAGGATATCCCCCATAGACGCTGGGCATTGGTGCTGCATATTTGTACACAGCGGCGGTGCCTTTACAGTACATCTGTAAATCAGGCCCTGAGCTTGCAACTATTTCAGTGACATGCCCGCAACACTTCCATACACACCCATAAGCTGGTACACCTCCATACATCTGAATAGCCACCTGCCAGTCACCGCCCAGGAATGCCCAATACATTTCTGACACCATGCATTGCAATCAATCCTGTGACTATTAGGCTAACATGCAATTTAGGTGTCTATGTACTAAAATTGGTGAGAGATATAAAGTGGACCAGCTCCTGTCACTTTTCAAACAGAGCCTGTTACATGACAATTAGGAGCTGATTGGCTGGTACTTATCTCTGTCCACTGTATCTCTTTCCAAAGCTTAGTACATAAACCCCTTTATCTGGTCTTAACTAACCATATCATATATCATTTGCAATAAAGTAAATGAGTACCAGGAAAGTGAGAAATATCACAGCAGAGCAATAGCTCCTCATTTCATGTCACCAGGACTTACCCTGTTTGTTCCTCCAGCTTTGTTGCTACCAACCTAGGGTATGATCGCTGGTACTGGGAACACTTTGAGGGGAGGTTATGTGCAGTTTAGAATTTCATTTAATTTTTAACAACTAAATGTAAAATCAATCTTCATCGTTACGTTGTGGATATCAACAGCATGATGGTACACTTGATAGCGCATCATCAGACTTTACACATACACACATTTACTTAAGTATATGCATTCCATGAGGGTCAGCACATACGAGTAGATACAAGGGGGTAAATTTACTAAAGCTTTTAAAAATGAAGAGTGGTGGTGTTGCCCTTAGCAACCAATCAGATTCTGTCTATCATTTTCTAGGATGCAATAGAGAAATGATAGACAGAATCTGATTGGTTGCTATGGGCAATATCACTACTTCTCATTTTTAGAAGCTTTACTAAATTTACCCCAATGTTTTTGTGAACATTTTTTCATGTGAATTAGGCCAATTGTGACCAATTTAGAACCGGCCATCTGTTGGCAGAAACATTGGGGTATATTTACTAAGGTCCCGATTTTGACCGAGATGCCGTTTTTTCTTCAAAGTGTCATCTCGGTAATTTACTAAGCAAAAATCACGGCAGTGATGAGGGCATTCGTAATATTTTGGAAGTCCTAGGAAAAAATCACGAATCAATACACCATCGGTCAAATACGCCTGCAATTTGGTAGAAATCGGGAATTTACTAAAAAGTGCAAATCACAAACACTGCCGACAATAGCCAAACACTGCCGTGCAGAAATACAAATCGTAAAAAAGTGCTAAAAAAAAACAGACCTGCTTTTTTATCCCGTGTTTGGATAGGCATGCAGGGATCCATGAGATCCGTGCATGTTTATCAGTGGGAAGGGGATGGGAAAGTGTTAATTTTTTGAAAAAAAATTGCGTGGGGTCCCCCCTCCTAAGCCAAACCAGCCTCGGGCTCTTTGAGCCGGTCCTGGTTGCAAAAATATGGGGAAAAAATTGACAGGGGTTCCCCCATATTTAAACAACCAGCACCGGGCTCTGCGCCTGGTCCTGGTTCCAAAAATACGGGGGACAAAAAGCGTAGGGGTCCCCCGTATTTTTGAAACCAGCACCGGGCTCCACTAGCTGGACAGATAATGCCACAGCCGGGGATCACTTTTATACAGCGCCCTGCGGCCGTGGCATTAAATACCCAACTAGTCACCCCTGGCCGGGGTACCCTGGAGGAGTGGGAATCCCTTCAATCAAGGGGTCCCCCCCCTCCAGCCACCCAAGGGCCAGGGGTGAAGCCCGAGGCTGTCCCCCCCATCCAATGGGCTGCGGATGGGAGGCTGATAGCCTTTGTTGTAAGTTATGAATATTGTTTTTAGTAGCAGTACTACAAGTCCCAGCAAGCCTCCCCCGCAAGCTGGTACTTGGAGAACCACAAGTACCAGCATGCGGCGGAAAACCGGGCCCGCTGGTACCTGTAGTACTACTACTAAAAAAATACCCCAATAAAGACATAACACACACACCTTGAAAGTATAACTTTAATGCATACATACACACCACCATATACACATACTTACCTTATGTTCACACGAGGGTCGGTCCTCTTCTCCATGTAGAATCCATAGTGTACCTGTTGAAAAAAATTCTACTAACCAAATCCAGTGTAGAGGGCTCCTCGGGTAATCCATTTGTAATCCACGTACATGTAAAAATAAAAAAACGGACACCCGACCACGAACTGAAAGGGGCCCCATGTTTTCACATGGGACCCCTTTCCCCGAATGCCAGAAACCCCCTCTGACTTATGTCTAAGAGGGTTTCTTCAGCCAATCAGGGAGCGCCATGTTGTGGCACCCTCCTGATCGGCTGTGTGCTCCTGTACTGTCTGACAGGCAGCACACGGCAGTGTTACAATGTAGCGCCTATGCGCTCCATTATAACCAATGGTGGGAACTTTGTGGTCAGCGGTGAGGTTACTTTCGGTCACCCGCTGACCACAAAGTTCCCACCATTGGTTACAATGGAGCGCATAGGTGCTACATTGTAACACTGCCGTGTGCCGCCTGTCATACAGTACAGGAGCACACAGCCGATCAGGAGGGTGCCACAACGTGGCGCTCCCTGATTGGCTGATGGAACCCTCTTAGACTTAAGTCAGAGGGGGTTTCTGGCATTCGGGGAAAGGGGTCCCATGTGAAAACATGGGGCCCCTTTCAGTTCGTGGTCGGGTGTCCGTTTTTTTATTTTTACAAGTACGTGGATTACAAATGGATTACCCGAGGAGCCCTCTACACTGGATTTGGTGAGTAGAATTTTTTCAACAGGCACACTATGGATTCTACATGGAGAAGAGGACCGACCCTCGTGTGAACATAAGGTAAGTATGTGTATATGGTGGTGTGTATGTATGCATTAAAGTTATACTTTCAAGGTGTGTGTGTTATGTCTTTATTGGGGTATTTTTTTAGTAGTAGTACTACAGGTACCAGCGGGCCCGGTTTTCCGCCGCATGCTGGTACTTGTGGTTCTCCAAGTACCAGCTTGCGGGGGAGGCTTGCTGGGACTTGTAGTACTGCTACTAAAAACAATATTCATAACTTACAACAAAGGCTATCAGCCTCCCATCCGCAGCCCATTGGATGGGGGGGACAGCCTCGGGCTTCACCCCTGGCCCTTGGGTGGCTGGAGGGGGGGGATCCCTTGATTGAAGGGGTTTCCACTCCTCCAGGGTACCCCGGCCAGGGGTGACTAGTTGGGTATTTAATGCCACGGCCGCAGGGCGCTGTATAAAAGTGACCCCCGGCTGTGGCATTATCTGTCCAGCTAGTGGAGCCCGGTGCTGGTTTCAAAAATACGGGGGACCCCTACGCTTTTTTATCCCCCGTATTTTTGGAACCAGGACCAGGTCAATTTTTCCCCCATATTTTTGCAACCAGGGCCGGCTCAAAGAGCCCGAGGCTGGTTTGGCTTAGGAGGGGGGACCCCACGCAATTTTTTTTTTAAGTTTAAACATTTTTTTTTTTTTTTTACAAGGTGCACAATGAAGCCCAGCACGGATCTCTCAGATCCGTCCGAGATTCATTGTATTAAAGTCGGCAGTGTTTTACAAGTCACTCACGTAAAACACTGCCTAAAAAAACGAATGACATCGACATCGGAAAAAACGAAAATGCAGAATACGGCAGCTTAGTAAATTAGTCGTAATCAATTCAAAAAGTTGCATATTTACACTTTCGATGTCATTCGTGATTGAACTTTGACCTCAAACAGGAAAATACGATTCTTAGTAAATTTACCCCACTCTGTCCATAAACAGCAGAAAACATTGCTCCACAATTATAGGCTGTTTGAAGACACTGCAAGTTAATGATAACACTTTAAAAGGCTATTATGTTCTCTTGTAGCCTTTACATTTTAGTTTTCGGCATGAATGGGAGCAAATAAATAGACAGCAGGGTACTATACTACATAAGGAAATTTCATGTAAAGTTGTACCAGTCATTAACGCAGAGTGCTGAAAATGTGAATTAAGCCCTGGTTACCTATTTCCTGGAACTCTTGTATCCTCATTCCAGAGAGCAACTTGGGTTCACATATACGGATATTCCGCACCTCACTCTCAGAGTTATTAGAAATATGCATTTGCACGGACACCATCCGATGATCTGGAGTAAAGGGCTGGCGACTGAATATATATTCCACAGAGATACCCTCCCCTGTCATACGGTGCAGCAACTCAAAGGTCCGCCCAGAGGAGAATATTGGACTAATTACCTGACAGGACAAAAATGTAGAGAAGTAACAGAGACATTATTATAAACAGGAATTAGAATGGTGGGAGTAGTAGAGATTTGTAACACTATGTCCCTACTCACGGTTGGGGTCAGAGACGTATCTGTTAAGGACAATCCTTCCAGGTCAGTCACCAGGCTGGATGAGCCAATGCTTCCTGAAGTTACCAGTGGAACAGTAGGGGCAGAGACTATGAAGAGGAGAATACAAAGAGGGTTCAGTATGATTTACCTGCGGCCATGATTCCGGCCAACAGTATACCGACAACGGCATCCCAGCCACCAGTATGCCGGCAGCGGGGCTAGCACAAAGAGTCCCCTTGCAGGTTCTATTTCCACTACATCTGTGTCATGGACACCCACAAATGGGAATAGTTCTGGTGCGCCGGTATTCTGGCTGCCAGCATTCTCAGCTGTCAGGATTACTGCGTTGTATCCTAAATGCCAGAATCCCGACAGCCGGCAAATTAAACGTATACCTACAAAGATCATATTCTTCATTTAAACACGTTCTTCTGATAACATTGTCCTTGATGCAGCATTATTATTACCTTTCTTATGTTGTTACAGGTTGAGTATCCCATATCCAAATATTCCGAAATACGGACTTTTTTGAGTGAGGCTGAGATAGTGAAACCTTTGTTTTCTGATGGCTCAATGTACACAAACTTTGTTTAATACACAAAGTTATAAAAAATATTGTATTCAGTGACCTTCAGGCTGTATGTTTAAGGTGTGTATGAAACATAAATCAATTGTGTGAATGTACACACACTTTGTTTAATGCACAAAGTTATTAAAAATATTGTCTAAAATTACCTTCAGGCTGTGTGTATAAGGTGTGTATGAAACATAAATGCATTCTATGCTCCGACTTAGGTCCCATCACCATGATATCTCATTATGTATACAATTATTCCAAAATACGGAAAAATCCGATATCCAAAATACTTCTGGTCCCAAGCATTTTAGATAAGGGATACTCAACCTGTAGTATCTCGTGCTCATTATTTTTCCCTTTGTTGTTCAATTTTATTTTCTCTTACATATTGTCAACGGTTTTTATTTTTGTATGTGTGTGTTTTTTTTATTTGATGTTAGTGCTGTATGATTTTGCTTATTGCTCTGATTTTGACCTTTCAGATTCACTGACTCTTGGATATGCATACCAACATCAACGTTGCCTTCTCTACTGAAATTATATATACTGCAACTACTGTACATATTTTTTCTGATATATTTGTAATGACTTATATATTTATGAAAACAGTATTTCTTTGTTCAAAAACAAAAAACAGCACAACGATAATAGATGCACAAGGTGAAAATTGTAGGACAACAATATTTAACAGTGGAGAAGCCCCACTGTAGTAAACCATCATTATATCACCATTTTACTCACAGTCATCAAGATCCAGCAATGACATCTCCTTTGACTCCTTGGTCTTCTTTATTACTGGTTTGGTAACGGAAGACTGAAGAAAGAAAATCATTAACATCAGCCAGGGATCGCGCTTTCTCTAACAAGTGTAAATGTACATATGTGTCCTTACACATTATTGCTCCATTCACACCAAACAACTCCTCCCAGTGCGCAAGGCCCTGTGTGACTCTACTGGCACCAGGCGTCTTTTTTGCCTCTTTTTACCCAAAAATGTGTCTTAGTCGCACTGCTGCAGCTGTGTTTTGAGTCTAGTTGTAGGAGGACACATCAACCGGCAGGGGGCATTACACAGCCACTCTGCTAATGTGTAGCTGCGAGGGCGTTAACTACGTGTGTGCAGACTGTGCTTTGCACACAGCACACTTTAGCTGAGGGCACATTGTGCACTGTGACCCCAAATGGCGGCCATATTTGTGTTGCAGCGCTGTCTGCTATAGACAGCTCTGCCAAGTTGCCAGATGGAAGGAGAAGAATTGCCAGCACTGTGCGGAGGCAGTGCTCACCTGAAGAGGATCGGAGCTTCCCCAGCCGCCACCCAAGCAAAAAGGAAATGCCGGCAGCGGGAGTTTAGGAACTAGTGACTGGAATCTGCAGTGACCGGATTACAGCCGGCGTGTTAGAGTGGCAGCATCGCTGAGGACCCAGGAGCCGACGCATCTAAGCTGAAGAAGACCCCTGTCTGCTGCCGGCATGTCCTCGGTAGTGCCTGCATGGAAGGAAGTCATCCAGGAGAAGACCAGAGATTGTAGGAAGGATCGAGCCACTCAGGAGCTGTGGCAGAGGGAAACAAAATGGTGGAGGTGTCCCCCTTCTACTTGTGGCCACAGAACACCTGACAGTGGAGACCAAGGGCGCGCAAGCACCGCAGAAGACAACCCCTACCGGCTTCAAGACCCATCAAGACCCGCGGAAGGACCCCTACAGTGAGGACTCAGCCTGAAGGACCCCCTACAGTGGAACCCTAGAGGGAGGGCGAAAGGAGTGCTCTGGTGGGATTCAGAACTGGAGGAAGCGAGCCAGCTGCCAGATCAACGAGGAAACTCTCTGCGGCACGAGCAGCCCAGTGCGATGTTATAAATCCCGTCCCTGCTCAGGAGTTCCGACGTGGCAGAAGAACCACAATGCAGGGTGGTGAGAGACACCATTTTTAATGATTTCTGAGGCACTTCCACAGCATACACTGTCCTGTAGGGCTAAGCTAACTCTGGGGAGGGAGGAGGTTGGGGGCGCTGATGTTGTTTCTTGCACACAGCGTAGAAATGTCTAGTTACAGTACTGGTAGCTGCATATTGTATATTAGGAGCCTTTAGGAAGATACATATACTTTCATTGCAATTACTATCACTATGGTCTGCTCCTGGAGTTCCCTCTTATTTTTTTGTTGCAAATGCTGAAACACCTTTATGATCAATTAACTAGTTCAACACATCTGACTGCAAATATAAATTAGGAGGGAAGATTAGGAGCTAAGCATTTTGTACCTGGTGAGAGAGATCATGTTAGAAAGTCTGTTATCAGACAGGCCAGCTGATCCAGCATCTATTGCCTCATGGCTTACCCACGGGACAAGCACTGGAAAGTGGAGTGGATGGAAATCACCTCAGAACACTGGAGCACTGTAGAAACATGACTTTACTAGCCAGAGACATTACTAACATGGCCACCAGGGCACTTCCTAAATAACCAGTAGGTGGCAGTGATGCAACTTCTGCCTTCCACAATACAGCAAACATCTACATCCTTTTTCAAACAAGAAAAACATATACATAAACTGGTGTGTAAGGGCAAGACAGTGTGACAGTTGGTAGGATCAGTGTGCAAAACATGAACAATAATAAACTGTGAATGACAAGAGTCATTGTCAACTTTTTCTAAAATTCGACGTTGAAAAGCACTTTAGGAATCTTCAACATCGATTGAAATCGATCCTATTGAGTTTCTTAAATTTGTGAAAAATCCCTTATTTACTACAAATCGATTTTTCATTCAATTTTCAAATTAAATTCGATGTTGGTCAATTTTGGGAACGGATTCTGGGCTGAATTTATGAAATCCCTTATCAAATCGAACCTCAAATCCCAAATAAAATTCCCAGCATAATCGAACAGAACTTCCTCATTGCTTCATATTGGTCCAAACGTATCACATGCACACTAGTTAAAGGGGAAGCTCTCTCTTTACACTGTATTGAAAACCTAAGTGATTTTTTTTTTAATACTTACAGCTGAAATAGTTGACAATAAACTTAGCCCTAATCTGCCTTCCTGCCTGCCTTCCACTTTCTGTGCACACATAGTCAGTTGTTACTGAAAAAACTCTGCCTGGTCTCTGTTTATTGCATAATCTTGGGGGAGTGGTTTATTTCATGTGCGATTATGCAATAGAGGGCAGCAGAGAACAATATTGAACATTTTTGCCAAATAATATAATAATATGCCTTACGAATATTATTATTATTTTTTATTAAACCAAAGATGCATTCTGTCATGGATTGGATGGCTATATGTGCCTTTATACTTATGCTCAGTAGGAGTTTGTGGATTTGACAATGGAGTCCGAAACCAAAAGCAACAGCCATAGCCTAAATAACCTTTTTTGGTGGTAGGGGAACAAATTAGAACAATATAGTATCGAATTATTATTAGTTTGTTTATAAGCACATATTGGTATCTTACATAACAACCATCCCTCTGGCATCTGTCCCACAAGAATTTTTGAAGACAGGGATGAATTGCTGAGGATGTAGGCATTATGGGAGGAATCAGGATAGGCAGTTACAACACTTGTGATTTTATAATTCATTATATCATCCAGCCTAATTGGCCAATATTGTGCTCTGGTGCTATACATTGCACATTCATGGAATAAGTATGATGGCTTTAAGTATAAATATGTGCACTATTCAACTCATGAAGCTGCTGATGGTGCTCTGATTGACTTTCCAGGGTTATCTCAGTCAGGTGTTGATTTGCATTGTGCAGGTAGGTGCACAAAATACCATAACTTTGGGCATCCATTATTACTACTTCCACACTGACCTACTGTACATGCTTTTGGGCAATTAAATAGTCATCACTATCAATTTCCTACCATTAGAATGGTGTTTAGAAGCTAAAATCGAATGTCTAACATTCTAAACATTCAAGGTTCGATTTGGAATTTGATTTAGAGTTTGTTTTCAAATAACATTTTAGTAAATGAGGGGATTCAATGTTGGGCTTATGGGAAAACATAGATGTTTTTCAGAAATTCTGTTTCTATTGGGATGTGGGTTGAATTTAGCAATAGAATCGATTTGACATTCGATTTGGTCTTTAGTAAATCTGTTCAATCCAAATCAAATGGAAATGGAAATCAAATGCAAATCCCTTGAAACACCACAATCGAACTTTAATAAATTTTGTCCCTGGTGACAAAGAAAGGTGCCACTGGGGTAGGTTCCATCTGAATTGTCTCACTACTGGGCAAGGGCAAAGGGACTGTCCAAAACCCCAACAGGTGCATGCTTCTTCAGGGGAGTCATTGTTGATGACTATGGATGGTCTGAGAGATAGGTGGATGTGGAGACTCAGACATCCACAATAGGTGGCATCTGATACAAAGCACATCCACAATAGGTGGCATCTGATACAAAGCACTGTCTGCTTCCACCAAGTAGCTGTTGGGCAAACCCAATAGAGGTCTGGATGCAAATCATCTGCCCAGGATACAATGGACTTACAAACGACTTAACTGCAGTGCCAAATTTCCCACCAGGCACGTGCTAAGGGGCACCACTTGCTTGGGGCGGCACAACAGGTTGCCCACCCTCCATCAGAGCAGCTTTTTTAAATTTGCCACTGTAGAGGGATGTAGAGGATGGGGATCTGAGGTTGGGGCTGTCCCCTAAATTATTGCTGCCATCAGGGAGGGGGAGCAGTGTGTGGATGACGTGTATTCGGTGATAGGCGTTGGGCACTAGGACCCAGGACTGCACACACATACCACTCATTCCACTGAATGGGGCTGATTGTTGGGGACTTGGAGCGGCTTGCTCTCCCTGTGCTTCATGCGGGGACCATAACAGATGGCTCCTGCCACTCCTGCATGGAAATTTTCTCCCCTGGACCCGTGTGAGAGCTGAAGACTTCCCTTTGTGTGCAGATCAGGTTGCACACTGCTAGAACTCATGTACAGGCTGGTCCTATCCTGTCGCGGGAGAAGCAGTGTAACACTGTACCAGGAATCATGGGCTGAGGTAGCTGGGGACATCTAGGCTGGGTTATATGTCCCATGCATTGCCAACACTACACCTGAACTTTGCAATTCTTAGCATGCCTTATCTGGTCACTGAGAGGGTGCAATTCCTCTAAAATACATATTATTATTATTATTATTATTATTAGAGGCAACACATTGTTTTTTTGGGGGGAGGTGGGGTGGCAATAGTGTTCTGCCTAGGGGAGCGTGACTCCTAAATCCGCCTCTGCTTAACTATCTTTAAGCAGCAACCTGGAATTCAGCAGAGTACCTTGCAATTTGTTCTCAATCTGTTGAGATTAGGCTTGGTGGTGGGAATAATGGTGCGGGTGCACTTAGACAAAAGGCGTTTAGTAGGAGAAGGAGGTATATTTAAAAATGAGGAGTGCATGAATACATCAGTTCCATCCCTGGATAATTTCTCACCGAATGGACTGCCCTTTCTGGCAAACTATTGGACTGTGCATAGCCAAGACTGCTGGTGGTGTGTGTGGTTTCCCAATTACTAGTGAAGACCTGATACCACCATTCATGAATAGCACGTCAGCATACATGGATTGTCACGTACCGAAAACTGTCTCTTCATTTTATTGATGACTGTGGTGCCTGTCAGATTAGGAGGATAATCCATCTCAAACCTGCCTGAATATGAATAAACTAAAACCAGGTACTCTTTCCCCCTCCAATCAAAGATGTCTGCAGCAACAATGGACTAAAGAAAACAAGATTTATGGTAAGAACTTACTGTTGTTAAATCTCTTTCTGCGAGGTACACTGGGCTCCACAAGGATTAACATTGGGGTGTAGAATAGGATCTTGATCCGAGGCACCAACAGGCTCAAAGCTTTGAATGTTCCCAAGATGCACAGCGCCGCCTCCTCTATAACCCCGCCTCCCTGCACAGGAGCTCAGTTTCGTTGACCAGCCCAATGCAGTAGCAGGTACTAGAGACGACAATCGCTCGTAGCCAATTACACCACACACTCACCACAGGAGAGGGTGTCAGCGGCTATGCCACACCAACCCAAAGAAGCCAAGTGCGTCAGGGTGGGCGCCTTGTGGAGCCCAGTGTACCTCGCAGAAAGAGATTTAACAACGGTAAGTTCTTACCATAAATCTCGTTTCCTGCTGCGGGGTACACTGGGCTCCACAAAGATTAACATCGGGGATGTCCTAAAGCAGTTCCTTATGGGAGGGGACGCACTGTAGCGGGCACAAGAACCCGGCGTCCAAAGGAAGCATCCTAGGAGGCGGAAGTATCAAAGGCATAGAACCTTATAAACGTGTTCCCTGAAGACCACGTAGCCGCCTTGCACAATTGTTCAAGGGTCGCACCACGTTGGGCCGCCCGAGAAGGTCCAACCGACTGAGTAGAATGGGCTTTGATGGTAGCAGGAGCTGGACGACCAGCCTGTACATAAGCATGTGCAATCACCATTCTAATCCATCTGGCCAGAGTCTGCTTGGAAGCAGGCCAGCCACGTTTGTGAAAACCAAACAGTACAAAGAGAGAATCAGATTTCCTAATGGAGAACGTTCTCTTCACATAGATACGGAGAGCCTGTACCATATCCAAAGACCGCTCTTTGGAAGACAGCTCAAGAGAATTAAAGTCCGGAACCACAATCTCCTGGTTAAGGTGGAAGGAAGACACCACCTTGGGTAAATAACCCGGACGCATTCTAAGAACCGCCCGGTCATGATGAAAAATCAAATGGGGGGACTTACAGGATAAGGCACCCAAGTCCGAGACCCTTCTAGCTGAAGCAATAGCCAGCAAAAATAGTACCTTAAGGGACAGCCACTTAAGGTCAGCGGAGGCAAGAGGTTCAAATGGAGACTCTTGCAAGGCCTCCAGTACCACCGACAGATCCCAAGGGGCCACAGGAGGTACATAAGGAGGCTGAATCCGCAACACACCCTGAGTGAATGTATGAACATCCGGAAGGGCAGCAATCTTTCTCTGAAACCAAACCGACAAGGCAGAATGTGAACCTTGAGCCTAAGTCCAGGCCCTGTTGTAGGAAGGCCAACAGTTTGGCTATGCTAGACTTGAAAATGTCATGATTGTGAGACGCACACCAAGTAAAGTAAGCATTCCAGACCCTATGGTAAATCCGAGCCTTCTACATAGTTTGAACGACCGCCTCAGAAAAACCCTTGTCCCTCAGGATGGAAGCTTCAAGAGCCATGCCGTCAAAGCCAGATGGGCCAAGTCCTGGTAAACACAAAGACCCTGAACGAGGAGGTATGGTCGTTGTGAAAGTAGAAGGGGACGATCTAGCGAGAGTGTAGATCGGAGAACCAGTGCCGTCTGGGCCACGCTGGAGCGATCACAAGTAGTTTTACTCCTTCTTGCTTGAACTTCCATATTACTCTGGACAGGAGTGACACCGGAGGGAACACGTACGGCAGCCGAAAGTTCCATGGGATTGACAGAGCATCCACGAACGCTGCTTGAGGATCCCTTGTCCTTGCTCCGAAGACCGGAACCTTGTGATTGTGTCGAGACGCCATCAGGTCCACATCGAGAAGTTGAAACACCTCTGGATGGAGGCTCCATTCTCCGGCGTGTATGTCCTGACGACTGAGAAAGTCCGCCTCCCAGTTTAGGACCCCCAGAATGAACACTGCGGATATGGCCGGCAGATGGCGTTCTGCCCACTGAAGAATCCTTGATACTTCCCTCATTGCCATGCGGCTTCGAGTGCCACCGTGGTGGCGTTGTCCGATTGTACTTGAACAGGTCTGTTCTGTATCAGATGCTGGGCCATTGTCAACGCATTGAACACTGCCCGCAGTTCCAGAATATTTATCGGGAGTAGAGACTCCTCCTTGGTCCACCGACCCTGAAGAGAGTGTTGTTCCAACACCGCGCCCCAACCTCTCAGACTGGCATCCGGCGTCAGGAGGACCCAGTTGGATATCCAGAAGAGACGGCCCCTGCTCAAACGTTGGTCCTGAACCCATCAATTCAGTGACAGGCGGACCTCCGGAGACAAGTAGATCATGTGAGATCTGATCCGGTGAGGTAGGCCATCCCACTTGGTCAGAATTAACTTCTGCAGAGGGCGAGAATGGAATTGAGTATACTCCACTATGTCGAAAGCCGACACCATGAGACCTAGTACTTGCATTGCCGAATGTATCGACACTTGCGGATGAGGTAGGAAGCATCGAATCCTGTCCTGAAGCTTCAGGACTTTCTCCTGAGACAAGAACAACCGTTGGTTGTGAGTGTCCAATAACGCTCCCAGATGTAACATGCTCCGAGCAGGAATCAGGGAGGATTTCTTCCAGTTGATCAGCCACCCGTGGGCTTTCATGCACTGGACCGTCAGATCAAGATGACACAGGAGAAGTTATGGGGAATTTGCCAGGATCAACAAATCGTCCAAGTACGGTAGGATCCTGACCCCTTGACGGCGGAGTGTAGCTGTCATGACCGCCATTACTTTGGTGAAAACTCGGGGGGCCGTTGTCAAACCAAAGGGTAACGCCCGAAATTGGTAATGAAGGTTTCCCACCACAAACCTCAGGTACTGCTGATGAGACACTGCAATAGGAATATGCAGGTAGGCATCCTGTATGTTCAGGGAGACCATTTAGTCCCCAGGCTCCAAGGCCAGAAAATAGAGCGCAGAGTTTCCATACGAAACTTGGAGACCCGCACATGCTTGTTCAAGGACTTCAGATTGAGAATGGGCCACGAGGACCCGTTTGGTTTCGGGACTAGAAACAGCGGTGAATAGTACCCCTTGCCTCTCTGAGCCAAAGTCACCTGTACTACCACTCCTGTGGTCAGGAGAGAATGTACCACCGAGTGATTGCCTTTGTCGGGTCCAGAGGAACATCTGTCAGGCAAAATCAATGAGGGGGATGATTCTTGAAGGGTACGGCGTAACCTCGAGTGACGACTTCCCTTACCCAGGTATCGGAAGTGGTCTTCAACCATTCCTGGGCAAAATCTAGAAGTTGGCCCCCCACCCTGGAATCCCCCAGAGGGAGGCCCGCCCCGTCATGCGGTAGGCTTGTCAGTTTTGGAAGCAGGCTGACGGGCAGCCCAGGCTCGTTTCGGTCTGGTCTTGGCAGGTCTGGAAGCACGAGCTTGCTTTGGGTACAACTGACCTTTGCTTTACCTGGAGGATGAAAGGGCCGAGGAAAAGTACTTTTAGCCTTCTGTGCAGAAGGAGCCGTACTAGGTAGGCAAGCTGTTTTAGCAGTAGCCAGATCAGCCACATTGAGGTCTTCTCCAAAGAGAATGTCTCCCTTCAAAGGAAGCACCTCCAGGGTTTTCTTGGAATCCCTATCCACCGACCATGATCTCAACCAAAGGATACGTCTGGCCAAGACGGACGTAGTATCAGCCTTGGCCGCCCCCGGCATCGGAGGCCGCCTCCTTAAGGTACAGAGAAGCCATGGTAATATAAGAGACATTGTCGAGCATGCTCAGATGCGTTGGGAGGCAGCTCCTCCTCAAGCTCCTGAGCCCACGCCTCAACAGCTTCAGCAGCCCATGTAGCTGCAATGGGTGGCCTATGCACAGCCCCCGTTAGGATGTAGATAGCTTTCAAACAACTCTCCACACGTCTATCCGTCGGCTGCTTCAGAGAGATGACGGTAGTTACTGGTAGAGCAGAGGTAACTACCATGCGCGCCACATGAGAATCTACAGACTTAATACTTACAAATGGAGACAGATTATCGGACGTAAAAGTGGGTGAAAACCTGGGATCCAGTGATCATCAAGCAGTATGGTTCAGCATTAAGACAGAGACTGACTCGTCCCATACAAAAACAAAGGTGTTGGATTTTAGGAAGGCTGATTTTGTAGGGATGGGGAAATGTGTAAGCGATTCTTTGGCAGAGTGGAGGAACTTGGAAGCAGTGCAGGAGAGGTGGGAAACATTAAAATGTGCAATATTGAAGGCAAAAGACCTTTGTATCAAAACTGTTAGGAAAAACACAAGGAAAAGGAAGCCAGTGTGGTTTGCAAAAGAAGTAGCAAATATTGTGAGAGCAAAAAAGATGGCTTTTAGGAAATATAAGCAGACACAAAATAATGAAGACAAAGAGATATATCTTGTTAGACAGAAGGAGACTAAGAAGGTAATCAGATGTGCAAAGGCACAAGCTGAGGAGAAAATGGCCCAGTCAGTGGGTAAAGGAGGCAAAACATTTTTTAGGTATATAAGCGAAAGGAGAAAAACAAAAGGCGGAATTATAAAACTAAAGACGGACACTGGGAGTTTTGTTGAAGGAGACAATTTAATAGCAGATCATCTTAATGATTATTTTTGCTCAGTATTTACTACTGAAAGAGAGGGGAAGGGGCCACAGTTAAGTTGCAGGGATATTCAGGAAAATGAAACAAGTACATTTACAGAGGAGAAGGTCCTAACAGAACTCTCAAAGCTGAAAGTGGACAAATCTATGTGGCCAGATGGGAAACATCCAAGGATACTAAAAGAACTTAAAGAGGTGCTGGTAGCACCATTGACAGAATTATTCAACCAGTCATTAGCTACAGGAGTAATTCCAGAGGACTGGAAAAGAGCAAACGTAGTCCCACTGCACAAAAGTGGAAGCAAGGAAGAGGCAAACAACTACAGACCAGTGAGTCTTACATCAGTAGTAGGGAAATTGATGGAAACACTCTTAAAAGAAAGAGTTGTAGATTATCTCAAATCCGGCAATTTACAGGATCCCAAACAGCATGGATTCACTAGGGGGAGATCATGTCAAACAAATCTTATTGACTTTTTTGATTGTGTGACTAAAGTGATGGATAAAGGTGGAGCCATGGATATAGCTTATCTAGACTTTAGTAAGGCTTTTGACACTGTTCCACATCGCAGACTGCTAAATAAACTTGAAAGTTTGGGATTGAATATTAGGATTATTGAATGGATAAGATCTTGGTTGAAGGATAGAAAACAGAGAGTTGTGGTAAATGGAGTGCATTCACAGGAGGGAAATGTTACCAGTGGAGTACCCCAGGGATCTGTACTTGGACCAGTGCTTTTTAATATCTTTATTGGTGACATTGCAAATGGCATTAAAGGGAAAGCATGCCTTTTTGCTGATGACACAAAGGTATGCAACAGGGTAGACACACCAGGTGGGGTAAAACAAATGATTGAGGATCTAGGTAGACTAGAGGAATGGTCAAGAGTCTGGTAATTACAGTTTAATGCCAAAAAATGCAAAATCATGCACTTGGGTCTCAAAAATCCTAAAGCTAAATATAGTATTAATGGCACTATACTGGAAACTACTGAGGAGGAAAGGGATCTAGGAGTCACTATTTCAGATGACTTAAAGGCAGGTAAGCAATGTAACAAGGCAATGAGGAAGGCTAGTCAGATGCTTGGCTGCATTGGGAGAGGAATCAGCAGCAGAAAGAAAGAAGTAATAATGCCACTGTATTGGTCATTGGTACGGCCTCATCTAGAATACTGTATTCAGTTCTGGAGGCCATATCTTCAAAAGGATATTAATACATTATAAACTGTACAAAGGAGGGCAACTAAAATGGTGCATGGCCTACATCACAAAACATACCCAGAAAGACTAAGAAATCTCAATATGTATAGTTTGGAGCAGAGAAGGGAAAGGGGGGACATGATAGAAACTTTCAAATATATCAAGGGTTTTAACAAAGTCCAGGAGGAAAACATTCTCCAAATGAAGAGAAGCAATAGGACACGAGGACATGCACTGAGGCTGGAGAGGGGGAGATTCAGGGGAAATTTGCGGAAAAACTATTTCACAGAAAGGGTAGTGGACAAGTGGAATAGCCTCCCATCAGAGGTGGTAGAGGCTAAGACAGTAGAGCAATTTAAACATGCATGGGATAGACATAAGGATATCCTTACAAAGAAATAAGGATCAAATAAGGTTAGAGATAAAAATAATGTAAAAAAAAAAAAAGGGGCAGACTAGATGGGCCAAGTGGTTCTTATCTGCCGACAAATTCTATGTTTCTATGTTTCTATGTTACAGGCGGAGGAATTTCCCAATTCTTACATATCTCCGCAGAGAGAGTATAGCGAGCCAACAGTCTCTTATTTGGTGTGAACTTAGTACCCGGATTTTCCCAGGATTCCTGACGTATGTTAACCAGGTGTTCAGAATGAGGTAAAACTTGTTTAACCACCTTCTTACGTTTAAACCTATCTGGCTTTTTAGAGACAGCCTCAGGCTCAGGATCATCAGACACCTGAAGAATGAGCCTAATAGCCTCAATCAGATCAGGGACATCCACCAATGACTTCCCTTCCCTATCAGAAACATCTGAGTCAGTGTCTGTGGGATCAGTATATGCACCATCCTCCTCAGAGGACGTGTCCGGGATAACAGTGGATTGGGAGGAGGTAATGGCCCGTTTAGAAGACGAATTAGTCTTAGGCGGGCGAGAGTGACACTTAGATTTAGACAGTGACCGGTTCAAATGCTGTAACGGAGTAGAGATTTGATCTGCACATGGCCGATTAATAGCAGGGACCATAAACTGCTGCAATGGCACAGGTGGTCCCACAGAGGGCGCCAATTTAGTTACAAGCGTGTTTAGTAGAATGGAAAAGGTAGCCCAAGGTGGGTCATTTGTTGCCCATTGGTGCTACAGACCCACTGGTGGGTAAGGAACCCCCTGAACCTGAACTCTCTGCTGCCAAATTTTCCTCCAAGATGTCTGCAGTGTCATCACCACGCAGTGTGGGAGAAGCCCCAGCTCTGTTACCTCTTGTAGCTGACATAATAGTAAGCACAATATTAGGCAACCTGGTACAATTCGTAGCAGCGATATACCTAGCAAGAACTCCCCGTGAAGTGTGACTGTGGCAGCACAACTATCGAGAATCCAAGAGATATATAGGGTGACTATAAATCACAAGTAAAAATACAAAGCAAGTATATCTTGTGAAAAAAACAAAAACTCCTATATTATACAGAAAACCTGATACACTTAGCCCCCACAGGTTATGGAATATAGGAATAGCACGCTGAGTGAAATACCCAATAAGGCAGCCACGCAGCAGCTACATGCACACACACACATATATATATAGTCACAAGTGTACCATGCAAAAATGATGCACCATAAAACTGCACTGGACTAGCAATACAAAGTAATACTCAGTATAGCTATATGTGTCAACAATAGATATAACAAAACACAGTAGATATTGGATGTATATCACAGGGTGTTTGTACCCACACAACCCTGAATGTATGCACTCTTTCTTAACTAACACTGTCCCAGTGACAGGTAGAATACTTAAGTGTCCTGTAAAATGCACAGCGCCAGAGGTGTAGCTAGGTGCCGTGGTGCCCGGAGCAAGTGTATGTTTTGGCGCCCCCTCCCTGTACTGAATTGGGGGCCTGGCCAACATGTGGTGGCATGTTATATTTGAAAAGAAAAAATATTTAAAATTCCTAAATTGACCTTGTGGAGGTAAGGGTGGAAGTTTCCTTTGGGTGCCACTAAGTTTAATGTAGGGACAGTGTGCATCGAAGTCGCGCACCAAAATATGGAGGCGTGGCTTCATGGGGAATGGGCTTGGCCACATAATAGTACCTATTACACCACACAGTATAGTCCGTTATTCACATTACACCACTTAGTAGTGTCCGTTACATTACACTACACAGTAATACTCCTTATACACTTTACATGTTACACTACTTTAGAGCCGCTTATACACGTAACACCACAGTAGAGCCGCTTATACACGTAACACCACAGTAGAGCCACTTATACACATTACACCACAGTAGAGATGCAAATACACATTATGCCAAGATAGAGAAGTGCTGCTGCAGCAGCTGGGGTAGAGAGAGGTGCTGCAGCATCAATGTAGAGAGAGGTGCTGTAGCAGGTGGGTAGAGTGGGGTGCTGCAGCAGCCGAGGCAGAGAGAGGTGCTGCAGCAGTTGGGGCAGAAAGAGGTGCTGCAGCAGGTGAGGCAGAAAGAGGTGCTGCAGCAGTTGGGGCAGAAAGAGGTCCTGCAGCATCTGGCTATAGAGAGGTGCTGCAGCAGCTGGGGCAGAGAGTGGTATTGCAGGACAGAAATAACCCTGCTACACAGCTACAAGCAGACAGTGAGACATACTGTATAATGAGGGCGGCAGAGCTCCTGCATGTGCTGGCTGTCAATGTCTCCTGCTGTCACCTGGTCTGCATTGTACCCTACCTAGTCGCTGAGTCAGAATCAGTGTCCACTCCTCCTGCTCTGTGGCTGCCTGTACAGGGGCCGATGGTATAGCAGACGGAGAGAGGGGCTTGGTCAGGCAGTAGCGCGCCCTTTATCTTTTCCAGCACCTGTAGCTCGCGCTCCATCGGAGCCACCCTCGCTACACCCCTGCACAGCGCTGGTGATCAGGCGGCTTTACAGAGGAGGATTTGCCCCAGCAGTCCCAGGAACAGCTCAGCTCTGTCGTGTGTGATGGCGGCTGACAGGGAGTGAAGGAGAGCTATGCAGCTCCCGGGCAGGAACATTTACAGAAATGGCACCCTGGGGTTGGGGCTACAGGCTAGGCTCACTCCCCCTGCTGGCATCCCCACCGGGCGCTTGCGGGCCAGTGTCCCTGTACCCAGTGTCCACACCAGCGCACGTGCAGCCCGCCTCCCACGGCCGCGCCGGATCGTGGTAACAGCGGCCAAAGAGACCCCTTGCCTCTCCTTGAATGTGCGGCCACGTGATCCTGGAGGACAGCGGTGGATGTGTGTGACTAACGAGAAGGACACCGGAGCCTCCGCTGTAGTTACCCGGCAACCAGGGCGCGGGAGTATACAGCGCCGCTGGGGGTGATGAAGCTGCAGCAAAGAATGTCTTTCTGACATCAAACGCTGCAGCCCTTGAAGTCTTAAAAGTATTTCTTTCTTCTTTTCTTCAAATAAAGCTATAATATGGGCTGCTGGAGCAGCCCCCCTGTTGATTGCCTGCTTACTGCATGGCACCAACTTACAAACTGAGCTCCTGTGCACGGAGGCGGGGTTATAGAGGAGGCGGTGCTGTGCATCTTGGGAACAGTCAAAGCTTTGAGCCTGTTGGTGCCTCGGATCAAGATCCTACTCTACACCCCAATGTTAATCCTTGTGGAGCCCAGTGTACCCCGCAGCAGAAAGTCAGGTACCTCATGCAGAGTGAGCGGTTCTTGGCCTGATGAGTCCATAGAACATTTCATAGAGAAAAATCAGAAACAAACCACTCAATGGCATCAGCCATGGAAGCCCAAAACTTGGCTTCCTTAGCTTGCTGTATGGTGGCTTTACACCAAGGCTGTCCCTGCTGTGCATAGAAACCTTGAAGGGCATTAGGAATTACAAATGCTAATCACCGAGAAATATCAGAAAGGGTCAAATCATCACAGATGGCAAATAACAACTTGACAAAGAGGTTTACATTAAAGCTCTTGGTCCATAGATATGGAGAAAAATATTGCTGTTGTGATTGGTTGCTTTGTTTCGGGGTTATGTGGCGAAACGTCCGCCAGCCAATTACAATGCATCACAATTTAGCTCTTTGAAAATGTGACATTTGGACAACTCTGCCTGTGCACCTGTCAGGTGACCTGGAACATGTGACCTGCCGATTCACAGTTATGTGTGGCCACCCACTAAGCAGGGATACTATGGGGTATCGACACCTAAGGGGGCAAAAATGGTAAAATGTTCCGCCCAGCAAACCTTTTCCCGGTTGAAACCTGGTACATCAGCTACTTCTTGTTATTGCATACACCTAGAAAGCCGGAGCCCACTACACATTAATTGAAAAATAGATGCAGAGTCAAATATCATACTGCTCTGGTCCAACATGACGTCCTAACCCACATTAACCAAACTGCTAGTGTGGCTATCCTACCCAACACATACATAGCACTCTAAAGACATTTGAATGGGCATATGTTTCCTAATTTCTAATACTTTCATATAGTAAACCATTCGCACCTTCTATCTATACTCATTAGTTTACAGTGAATGGAAGTACTAGCTAACTCCAAAACGACATTAATCACAGTGTGAAAATTCCTTTTCTTCCCGTACATCATATCTTCCTCAAACTTATTTAACTGGTAGCATTCTTAAATTACTTTGTTTCTCCTTTATATAGTTTATTTTAGATTATTTTATGCCATTATACCTATATAATTTAATATAAATTAATAATTAATATTCTTTAGCTGCAATCATTTCATTAATGCAACCCTTTAATTAGGTTTTTGTTTGCTCTAATTACATTTTATTCACATTTCTCGGAATCATTTGTTTTTGTGCCTAGGTTACGCAAACACTATTAAAAATGACTTAATTATTTGTTAGTGCACAATGGCTTTGAAGAGAGATTGCAGGGGACTCACGCTAAACAGCATGGAGACACATCTTTTGGCTCCGGTGCCATAGGGTAAGAGCCCTTTATACAGATGTTGGTGAAGACCCCAGCAAACCAATCACACATGGTGAGACTTACACTCTTCTTCTTCTTAGGCTCAGGCTGGGACTCCTCTTTCTCTTCCTCATCATCCTCTTCTGAGGAAGACTCACTGTCAGACTGGCTGCTCTCCGAGCTGCTGTCCTCTGACGCAGATTTTTGGGATGTCTTTGCAGGGTTTTTTCTCCCCCTGGAGGCCCCCTTCTGCTCCTGTTCACTTTCATCACTGTTAGGTGAGGAAATGTACAATATTTTCTTATCGATAATGTCGTATTTTTACCTTTTGTCTATAAACCGGCTCACCTTTTCCACAAGGGCTACACAATAATTTATATTATGGTATTACTTCCTCATTTAGAGTTAGATGCATTTTACATGTACATACATGTTACAGTTGCAAATAAAATAAATAAGCACATTTACATGGGTAAGCTGAGTCGTGTGCAATATGCACATACGAATCAGCAGTATTTCTGTGCCAGTCATACATTGCGTATAAATATGTCTCATGATACAGTAGAGATGCAAATTCACAATGTTAGCGGTAAATGCAATTAGCACATTAATTTATTACTACAGACTATAACGTAATGAGATTAAATACGCAGAAGAGAGAATAGTGTTTTAACAGTTTTATTAATAAATATGAATGTCATATTTCCCATATAACAGTGGTTCTCAAACTATGTGCTTAGACACCCTGGGGTGCCTCAGGGTGCCTTGGATTGGTGGTCCAGGACCAATTCAAGTGCTGGTGACTGCCAATCATAAACTATGTGGACAAACAGAAGTGAATCCTGTACCTCACCACATAACTGACCGTATGGATGACATATAAACACAATTTACTTAATTTAATAATTATTTCTACATCTCAATAAAAAACTTTTGGCCTAGGGTGCCGTGAAAATAATTCCGATACTCTAGGGTGCCATGATTCAGAAAAGTTTGAGAACCGCTGCCATATAAACACCACACTCACATCATTTGTTAATTGCTTGAAAACTTCAGTGGGAACCTTCTTTCCAACAGTTATCCAAATGGAGATGACAAGTAATCTGAATAGCTGTATGATATAGCAGCAATGCTGCTGAGTGATGCACTATCTGTTGTAGTGGTCAGTGTGCAAGCAGCCAATCTGAAGCAGCTACATAGCGCAGCTGGTGTGATCATCATCATTATCATGGACCCTTACACCAGGTCACCAGTAGTAATAATAATAATAATAATGATATTTATGTAGCACTTTTCTCCTATTAGGACTCAAAGCGCTTTACAACTCAAAATACAAAACAAGCTTAACAGTAGATATTAGTGAAATGCTTGAGTAAACGGGAAAGTCTTTAGTCTATTTTTGAAGGATTCTAGAGTGGAAGCTTCTCGCATTGTGCGGAGAAGAGAGTTCCATAGAGTCGGAGCCACAAAGTTGAAGCTCGACCCCCAGATGAATTCAGGGTGATTCTAGGTACTGTTAGTAATTTTTCACCAACAGATCGTAGTAATCGAGTGGGACAGTAAGGAATCAGAAGCTGCTTCAAGTACCTTGGGCCCTGGTCATGGCCGGATTAACAATGGGGCGGATGGAGCTGCAGCTCCAAGACCCCCATTGAAAATAGGCCCAGAGAGCTCCCTGCAGTGCAGGCAGTAGCCAGTGCTGACAGGAAAAAAAACATTTCCTGTCAGCACATACAGCAGCTCACTCACCTCCGGCTGCTCATTCACTTCCACCCCAAACTGGTCAGCCTGTGTCCTGACTGCTTCGTGTCGCAAGGGGGTGGGGCTTCGGACGGTCAAGGGGCGGGGATTCGGATGGGGCAAGGGGGCGGAGCCACGGAAATAGTTCCGAGACAGCAGCCTCCTGTCAAGACCCTTCCCCTCTTTCATGAGGCATGTTATTGTTGGAAAGCTGCAGCAGGAGTGGTATGCTGCAGCAAAAGCAATTATGTTTAGATGGGCGAGGGGGCAGGGCTTCGGATGGGCATGGGGCGGAGCCTCGGAGATATCTCTAAGGCTCCGCCCCCGGACCCATTCAAAGCCCTGCCCCCTTGTCCATCAAAACGTAAATGTTGTTGCTGCAGCATACCTTTCCTGCTGCAGCTTCCCAACAATAACATGCCTCATGAAAGAGGGGAAGGGTCTTGACAGGAGGCTACTGTCTTTTAGGAGAGCTGGGTCCCTGGATGTCAGAGCTGAGGGGGCATGCAAAACCATGTGAGTAGCAGCCCACATCAGGCCCTGAGGTCTCCTATGTAAGTGGTGTCTATGTCAGTAAGTTATGAAGGGGGTTGGGGGATGTGTGTGTGTGTGTGTGTGTGTGTGTGTGTGTGTGTGTGTGTGTGTGTGTGTGTGTGTGTGTCGCTAAGTAAGTAGTGTCTGTCAATAAGTAGTGTCAGTGTCAGTAGGTTTTGCGTTGTGTGTGTGTGTCAATAAGTTTTGCATTGTGTCTGTGTCAGTAAGTTTTGCATTGTGTGTGTGTGTCTGTGTAAGTTTTGTGTTGTGTCGTGTGTGTCAATATGTTTTGCGTTGTGTGTGTGTTAGTCAGTCCTGCAAGTGTGGCGGTACTAGATCTTGCTCGGAGGCGCCGCCAGCACCTTCTTCCTTTTCCAGGAAAAGGACTGCTGGGAACATGAATGTGATGTCATCACCCTCCCGCACCTGGCAGACTGGCAGAGAAAAAGTGACGATGGGGTGCCGGGCCAGCGGTGTGTGGGTGGTATTCAGTATACCAGTTGTTGGGATCCCGGCACACAGTATACCGGCGCTGGAATCCCGACAACCGGCATACCGACACCTTTTCTCCCTCTTGGGGGTCCACGAACCCCCTCGAGGGAGGATAGCGTGGCGCTTACGTGCGCCACTGTGCCCGCAGCGAGCCCGCATGGGGCTAATTTGTGCTCGCCCTGCTGTCGGGAAGCCGGCAGTCTGGATCCCGGCGCCGGTATGCTGGCCGCCGGGGACCCGGCCGCCGGCAGCTCATTCTACACCCCTGTGAGTAACTCTAATGGTCGGGACCCCTCCCCACAAGTACAATAAGGCTGCAGTAAGATTTATTGATCCTAAATCTTACTTAATAAATCTTACTGCACCAGCAAGACTCGGCAGTGCTGCCTCATTGTACTCTGTCCACAGCTTGAAAAACCGAAGGAGGGCATCGGAGCAAATATTCACATCATAACAGGATGAGTGCTGGGTACACAGCTTACATATAATATTTTTTATTCTATAACAAGTGTCACATCCTGCTGTCCTTGTCTCTGTAGTCCGCAGGGACAGGGGGTGTCTGTGCCATGGATTCACATAATATATAACCACTCCACCTAGTGTCACATGGTCACATCCCTTAATGACATGTGACCACGTCCACGGCGCGCAGGCACAGTACCACTGAGAAAAAAATTCTGCGTGCACCACTGGTGTCAGTAAGAAGTGTCTGTCAGTAAGTAGTGTTTGTGTCAGTACATTTTGCATGGTGTCTGTGTCAGTAAGTTTTGTGTTGTGTGTGTGTGTCAGTAAGTAGTGTCTGTCAGTAGGTTTTGTACTGTGTGTATGTGTGTGTGTGTCAGTAAGTAGTGTCTGTCAGTAAGTGTTGGGTGTCTGTGTCAGTAATACCCCTTGCACACCACAAAAATAACCTGGTATAGACTGGGTATATTGCTGGGTCGACATGTTCCGATGTGTGTTGTGAAAGGGGTCATGGGCGAATTTTGGATTGCCTGACCCGGTAATTCAACCCGGGAATAAAGAAGGGTTATTCCCGGGTTAAATAACAGGTCCGGTGCAGTGTGAATGGGTCACCCAGGTCGATGCAACCCGGGACCCGTTCACTGCATAGGGATGATCTCATCTCCCAGCGCCGCCTCTGCACCTGATGCCGACTCCATCTCCGCCCACAGATGGCAACCCGAACCGGCACATTGCCGGGTCGGGTTGGCGGTGTGTAGGGTCAAATGCCGGGGCCCACCCAGGAATGGACCCATTTCCAATTCCCAGGTGGGACCCGGCATTGTGATGTGAGAGCTGTATAAGTATTGTGTTGTGCGTGTGTCAGTAAGTAATGTCTGTGTCAGTAAGTTTATCTGTGTTGTGCATGTGTGCCAGTCAGTAATATCTATCAGTAAGTGGTGTCTGTGTTGGTAAGTTTTGTGTTGTGAGTGTGTGTGTTAGTAAATAGTGTCTGTCAGTAAGTGGTGATTGTGTCAGTAAGCTTTGTGTTGTGTGTGTGTCAGTAAGTAGTGTCTGTCAGTAAGTGGTGGCTGTGTCACTCACATGGCATAGGCCACACCCCCTATTTAGACCACACCCACACCACACTGATCACACCCCCACATCACTAGTCACACCACCGCAGCGCTTGTCACATTTCCTGCCGAGGCACACAATAGGCCCTTCCTAAATTTCAGCTCCAGGCCCATATGGACCTTAATCTGGCACTGGCCCTGGTCATGTAGGTTGTTGAAAGTGAGCAAGCCAATCTTGAAAATGATTTGCTATTTTACAGGTAGCAGTGAAGGGAGTAGAGAATGGGTGTTATGTGGCTTGAACAGGGCTGGTTGGTTAATAGTCTGGCAGCTGCATTTTGTACCATCTGCAAGCGGTACCCACGCAGGATATGTGCCGAATTATGTTATATGTACACTTATGGGAACATGCACTTAGTGTACTCAGCTTTTGTTTGCATGTCCCCATTCCACCTTTCCAGGTGTAAGGGGTCGCCATTCTAGGATATGCTTAAATCTAGATGGGTTCCAATGTATAGACAGACAGCGTCTAGTTAGACAGTCAATAGGTCAAGCTCATATGGTTGACAGGCAATAAGTCAACGTGATCAAAAGATCAACAGGTGAAAGTAACATAGTATTTGAGGTTGAATAGAGGGAAATTGCCCATCGTGTTCAACCTGTTTTAAGTTGTGATGATTCTACATACTTGCTAAATAATGTTTTATGACTAGTTAGCTACTATAACTCATGTTACCCCCGGATTAATCACGTTGATATTTTAAGTATTATAACCTTGGATAGCTTTTTCATTCAGAAATTTATCCATTCCTTTTTTAAATTCAATTACAGAGTCCACCATTACCACCTTCCCTGGTAGGGAATTCCACATCCTGAGTGCCCTAACAGTGAAGAACCCTTTCCTCTGTTGCGTTCGGAACTTTCTCTCCTCTAGTCGCAGCGAGTGCCCACGTGTCCTAAACTGTGTTCTTTTAATAAATAATTCCTCTGATAACTCTTTGTGATGTCCATTTACATATTTGAAGATATTAATAATATCTCCTCTTAGGCACCTCTTTTCTAGTGTATACATATTCAGCCTAGTAAGTCTTTCCTTATGTTCCAGTCCTTCTAGGCCTTTAATCAATTTAGTAGCTTGCCTTTGAACACTTTCGAGCTCACTGATGTCTTTTTTATACAATGGTGCCCAAAACTGAACACAATATTCCAGGTGTGGACGTACCAATGCCTTATACAGCGGCCTGATTACATCCGAGTCCCTTGTCTCAATTCCCCTTTTTATGCACGCTAGCACCTTACTTGCCTTCTTTACTGCGTTTTGACATTGTGTATGGTTATTAAGCCTATTATCCATGAATACCCCCAAATCTTTTTCCAACTCTGTTTCCCCAAGGCGTTCTCCATTTAATATGTAGGATGCAAGTTTGTTTTCAGTCCCAAAATGCATAACCTTGCATTTGTCTGTATTGAACCTCATTTTCCATTTAGACGCCCAGAGTTCAAGTTTAGATAGATCATTCTACAAGGACTCCACATCCAATTCTGAATTAATTACCTTACACAGTTTAGTATCATCTGCAAAGATTGACACTGTGCTTTCCAGGCCTATTTCTAGGTCATTGATAAATAAGTTGAACAGTAGTGGTCCGAGTACGGACCCTTGTGGTATTCCGCTGACTACTGGGGACTAGGTTGAGGACTTCCCGTTGACCACTACTCGCTGTACCCTGCTATCCAACCAGCTGCTTATCCATGTGCAAATAGTTTTTCCTAGGCCAAGCTCCTTTAATTTGATCATCAGTCTCCTGTGAGGAACTGCATCGAAGGCTTTTGCAAAATCTAGGAAGACCACATCCCATCCACTGCTTTTCCCTGATCAAGATTATTGCTCACTTCCTCGTAGAAGCTAATTAAGTTAGTCTGACATGACCTGTCCCTCACAAACCCATGCTGGTTCTTGCTAATAATCCTAGCGGACTGTAGATACTCCTGTATGCCGTCCCTTAGAATTCCTTCCAATATTTTTCCCACTATAGATGTTAAACTAACTGCTCTGTAGTTTTCCGGAAGATTTTTGGATCCCTTTTTAAATAATGGCACTACCTCAGCTGTACGCCAATCCTTCGGTACCATGCCTGATCTAATTGAACTATTGAAAATCAAGTATAGGGGTCGTGCTAGTTGTGAACTAAACTCCATAAGAACCGCTCGGGTGAAGTCCATCAGGACCAGGTGATTTATTAATCTTAATTTTGCTTAATCTCTCCCGGACTACATCTTCGCTTAAACAAGTATCTAACCATGAATCATTACTGTCACAATTGTTATGCTCTACTCCCACCATCAGTTCTTCACTGGTGAATACTGATGAAGAGAATTTGTTCAGTATTTCCACTTTTATTTCGTCATCATTTATCAATTCTCCTAATTCATCTTTTAATGGACCTATATTCTCCTTTTTTAACCTTTTACTGTTTATGTATTTAAAAAACTTTTTTGGATTGGTTTTACTCTCTATAGCAATTTGCTTTTCATTTTCCATTTTAGCTGCTCTTATTGCTTTTTTACATTTCTTATTACACTCCTTGTAATACTTGAAAGACTCCTCCTTTCCATTAGATTTAAATCTTTGAAAGCCCGCTTTTTTTTATCCATTTCTGCCTTAACCGTCTTGTTAAGCCACAACGGTTTGATTTTAATACTCCTGCGTTTACTGCCCATGGGAATAAAGTTATGAATATTGCTATCCAGCAACCCTTTTAAAACATCCCACATTTCCGAAGTATTCTTGTTATTAAACAGAACCTCCCACTCTATGTCGTTAAGTGCACATCTAAGCATACTGAAATTAGCCTTCCTAAAGTTAAAAGTTTTGGTGGAACCCCTGTAGCTATGTTTCCTGAAACTGATGTCGAATGTGATCACGTAGTGATCACTGTTACCCAAAGTCTCCCCAACTTTAGTGTTTGATATAATGTCCACATTATTAGTAATTACTAGATCCAGGGTAGTTTTACCCCTAGTTGGGTCCTCGACTAATTGAGACAAGTAGTGATCCCTAAACATTTTTAAGAACCTGCTGCCCCTCGCTTTAGCACATGAATCGTTACTCCAGTTTATATCCGGGTAATTAAAATCCCCAATCACAAGGATGTCCCCCAATCCCGCAGCCGTTTTGATTTGCTACAATAGTTGTTCTTCCTATATGTATGGTCGACATAAGTTTTTTGTTTTTCTTTCAACTTTTGCCATCCACGTGGTTTACGATTTGGAATAGTAACCACCTTGCCTGAAGCATGGTGAGCGAAGCGAGCCCAGGTGGGTCTACATTTGCACTAATTATGGTCATAGACTGTAAAATGGACAAATTGTGCCCAAAAACATTAAAAAACTTGTGTCAACCTTTTGTACCTGTCGGCCTTAGACACAGTTGACCTTTTCACTGTTGACTTTTTGACCATGTCGACCTTTTGCATGTCAACCATACTGATTGTTTATCTAGTCTGCGTAGCTCTATTATATCACACCCAATCTAGATACAGACACATTGTGGCACACATGCAGTAAGGAAATGCTTATATTTAAGCCACATAAATTGATATGGACCCGACTCTAAATGAGGTTCCTAATGGCATACTCAGTGCTACAGACAACACTATAAGCTATTTAATAATAACAATCGTAACTGATAATGAGATTATATCGGGCTGTCTAGGTGCTGGATACTGTTATTTATCAACATAGAAAGGAATAAATCTGCAAACTTATGTAGATGTGCTAAGTTAAATTTATTTTCTCTGACGTCCTAAGTGGATGCTGGGACTCCGTAAGGACCATGGGGAATAGCGGCTCCGCAGGAGACTGGGCACAACTAAAGAAAGCTTTAGGACTACCTGGTGTGCACTGGCTCCTCCCACTATGACCCTCCTCCAGACCTCAGTTAGAATCTTGTGCCCGGCTGAGCTGGATGCACACTAGGGGCTCTCCTGAGCTCCTAGAAAAGAAAGTATATTTTAGGTTTTTTATTTTCAGTGAGATCTGCTGGCAACAGACTCACTGCTACGAGGGACTAAGGGGAGAAGAAGCGAACCTACCTGATTGGAGCTAGTTTGGGCTTCTTAGGCTACTGGACACCATTAGCTCCAGAGGGATCAAACACAGGACCCGACCTCGATCGTTCGGTCCCGGAGCCGCGCCGCCGTCCCCCTTACAGAGCCAGAAGCATGAAGATGGTCCTGAAAATCGGCGGCAGAAGACTTCGGTCTTCAACAAGGTAGCGCACAGCACTGCAGCTGTGCGCCATTGCTCCTCATGCACACCTCACACTCCGGTCACTGATGGGTGCAGGGCGCTGGGGGGGCGCCCTGAGCAGCAATATTAACACCTTGGCTGGCAAATTAATCACAATATATAGTCCTAGAGGCTATATATGTGAAAAATACCCCTGCCAGAGATCCATAAAAAGCGAGAGAAAGTCCGCCGAAAAAGGGGCGGGGCTATCTCCCTCAGCACACTGGCGCCATTTTCTCTTCACAGTGCAGCTGGAAGACAGCTCCCCAGGCTCTCCCCTGTAGTTTTCAGGCTCAAAGGGTTAAAAAGAGAGGGGGGGCACTAAATTTAGGCGCAAAATTGTGTATTATAGCAGCTATAAGGGAAAAATCACTGTAGGAAGTGTGAATCCCTGTATTATATAGCGCTTTGGTGTGTGCTGGCATACTCTCTCTCTGTCTCCCCAAAGGACTTTGTGGGGTCCTGTCCTCAGTCAGAGCATTCCCTGTGTGTGTGCGGTATGTCGGTACGGCTGTGTCGACATGTTTGATGAGGAAGGTTACGTGGAAGGCGGAGCAGATGCCGATAAATGTGATGTCGCCCCCTGTGGGGCCTACACCAGAGTGGATGGATAGGTGGAAGGTATTAACCGACAGTGTCAACTCCTTACATAAAAGGCTGGATGACGTAACAGCTGTGGGACAGCCGGCTTCTCAGCCCGCCCCTTCCCGCAGGCGTCTCAAAGGCCATCAGGGGCTCAAAAAACGCCCGCTACCTCAGATGGCAGACACAGATGTCGACACGGAGTCTGACTCCAGTGTCGACGAGGTTGAGACATATACACAATCCACTAGGAACATCCGTTGCATGAGCTCGGCAATGAAAAATGTATTACACATTTCTGACATTAACCCGAGTACCACAAAACAGGGGTTTTATGTTTGGGGAGAAAAAGCAACCAGTGTTTTGTTCCCCCATCAGATGAGTGAATGAAGTGTGTGAAGAGGCGTGGGTTCCCCCGATAAGAAACTGGTAATTTCTAAAAGTTACTGATGGCGTACCTTTTCCCGCCAGAGGATAGGTCACGTTGGGAGATATCCCCTAGGGTGGATAAGGCGCTCACACGTTTGTCAAAAAAGGTGGCACTGCCGTCTTAGGATACGGCCACTTTGAAGGAGCCTGCTGATAAAAAACAGGAGGCTATCCTAAATTCTGTATATACACACTCAGGTACTATACTGAGATCTGCAATTGCCTCAGCATGGATAGTGCTGCTGCAGCGGGGTCTGTTACCCTGTCAGGACAGGGATACTATTTGGCTAACCATAGAGCATATTAAAGACGTAGTCTTATATATGAGGGATGCACAGAGGGATATTTGCCGGCTGGCATCCAGAATTAATGCAATGTCCATTCTGCCAGTAGGGTATTAGGGACCTGGCAGTGGATAGGTGATGCTGACTTTAAAAGGCACGTCTGCCTTATTAGGGTGAGGAATTGTTGGGGATGGTCTCTGGGACCTCGTATCCACAGCAACAGCTGGGAAGAAATTTTTTTTACCTCAGGTTTCCTCACAGCCTAAGAAAGCACTGTATTATCAGGTACAGCCCTTTCGGCTTCAGAAAAGCAAGCGGGTCAAAGGCGCTTCCTTTCTGCACAGAGTCAAGGGAAAAAAGCTGCACCAGACAGCCAGTTCCCAGGATCAAAAATCTTCCCCCGCTTCCTCTGAGTCCGCCGCATGACGCTGGGGCTCCACAGGTGGAGCCAGGTGCGGTGGGGGCGCGTTTCGGGAACTTCAGCGACCAGTGGGCTCGCTCACAGGTGGATCCCTGGGTTCTGCAAGTAGTATCACAGGGATACAAGCTGGAGTTCGAGGCGACTCCCCCTCGCCGTTACCTCAAATCAGCCTTGCCTGCTGCCCTCGGAAAAAGGGGAGGTAGTACTGGCGGCAATTCACAAGCTGTACTTCCAGCTGGGGATAATCAAGGTACCCCTCCTTCAACAAGGCCGGGGTTACTATTCCACAATGTTTGTGGTACCGAAACCAGTCGGTTCGGCGAGACCCATTCTAAAATTGAAATCCTTGAACACTTATATACGAAGGTTCAAGTTCAAAATGGAATCGCTCAGGGCGGTTATTGCAAGCCTGGAAGAAGGGGATTACATGGTATCACTGGACATCAAGGATGCTTACCTGCATGTCCCCATTTACCCTCCTCACCAGGAGTACCTCAGGATTGTGGTACAGGACTGTCATTACCAATTCCAGACGTTGCCGTTGGTCTGTCCCCGGCACCGAGGGTATTTACCAAGGTAATGGCCGTAATGATGATACTCCTTCAAAAAATAAAAAATAAAAAGGGAGTTATAATTATCCCTACTTGGACGATCTCCTTATAAAGGCGAGGTCCAGGGAGCAGTTCTTGGTCGGAGTAGCACTATCTCGGAAAGTGCTACAACAGCACGGCTGGATTCTGAATATTCCAAAGTCGCAGCTGGTTCCTACGACGCGTCTACTGTTCCTGGGTATGGTTCTGGACACAGAACAGAAAAAAGTGTTTCTCCCGGAGGAGAAGGCCAAGGAGTTGTCATCTCTAGTCAGAGACCTCCTAAAACAAATACAGGTGTCGGTGCATCAATGCACGCGAGTCCTGGGTAAGATGGTAGCTTCTTACGAAGAAATTCCATTCGGCAGGTTCCATGCAAGGATCTTCCAGTGGGATCTGTTGGACAAGTGGTCCGGGTCGCATGTTCAGATGCATCGGCTGATAACCCTGTCTCCAAGGGCCAGGGTGTCGCTGTTGTGGTGGCTGCAGAGTGCTCATCTTCTAGAGGGCCGCAGATTCGGCATACAGGACTGGGTCCTGGTGACCACGGATGCCAGCCTTCGAGGCTGGGGGGCAGTCACACAGGGAAGAAACTTCCAAGGACTATGGTCGAGTCAGGAGACTTCCCTACACATAAATATTCTGGAACTAAGGGCCATTTACAATGCCCTAAGTTAGGCTAGACCCCTGCTTCAACACCAGCCGGTGCTGATCCAGTCAGACAACATCACGGCGGTCGCCCATGTATACCAACAGGGCGGCACAAGAAGCAGGATGGCGATGGCAGAAGCCACAAGGATTTTCCGATGGGCGGAAAATCATGTGTTAGCACTGTCAGCAGTGTTCATTTCCGGAGTGGACAACTGGGAAGCAGACTTTCTCAGCTGGCACGACTTCCACCCGGGAGAGTGGGGATTTCATCCAGAAGTCTTCCAAACGATGGTACACCATTGGGAAAGGCCACAGGTGGACATGAGGGCGTCCCGCCTCAACAAAGAGCTAAAAAGATATTGCGCCAGGTCAAGGGACCCTGAGGCGATAGCTGTGGACGCTCTGGTGACACCGTGGGTGTACCAGTCGGTTTATGTGTTCCCTCCTCTTCCTCTCATACCCAAGGTACTGAGGATAATAAGAAAAAGAGGAGTAAGAACTATACTCATTGTTCCGGATTGGCCAAGAAGAGCTTGGTACCCGGAACTTCAAGAAATTATCTCAGAGGACCCATGGCCTCTGCCGCTCAGACAGGACCTGCTGCAGCAGGGGCCCTGTCTGTTCCAAGACTTACCGCGGCTGCGTTGACGGCATGGCGGTTGAACACCGGATCCTGAAGGAAAAGGGCATTCCGGAGGAAGTCATTCCTACGCTGATTAAAGCTAGGAAAGAAGTGACCGCAAACCATTATCACCGCATTTGGCGAAAATATGTTGCGTGGTGTGAGGCCAGGAAGGCCCCAACGGAGGAATTTCAGCTGGGCCGTTTTCTGCACTTCCTACAGTCAGGGGTGACTATGGGCCTAAAATTGGGTTCCATTAAGGTCCAGATTTCGGCTCTATCGATTTTCTTCCAGAGAGAACTGGCTTCACTACCTGAAGTTCAGACTTTTGTTAAGGGAGTGCTGCATATTCAGCCTCCTTTTGTGCCTCCAGTGGCACCTTGGGATCTCAACGTGGTGTTGGATTTCCTAAAGTCACATTGATTTGAGCCACTTAAAACCGTGGAATTAAAATATCTCACGTGGAAAGTGGTCATGCTGTTGGCCTTGGCTTCGGCCAGGCGTGTGTCAGAATTGGCGGCTTTGTCATGTAAAAGCCCTTATCTGATTCTTCATATGGATAGGGCAGAATTGAGGACTCGTCCCCAGTTTCTCCCTAAGGTGGTATCAGCTTTTCATTTGAACCAACCTATCGTGGTGCCTGCGGCTACTAAAGACTTGGAGGCTTCCAAGTTGTTGGACGTAGTCAGGGCCCTGAGAATTTATGTTTCCAGGACTGCTTCCTGTATGCACCCAACAAGCTGGGTGCTCCTGCTTCACAGCAGACTATTGCTCGCTGGATCTGTAGTACGATTCAGCTTGCACATTCTGCGGCTGGACTGTCGCATCCTAAATCAGTGAAAGCCCATTCCACGAGGAAGGTGGGCTCTTCTTGGGCGGCTGCCCGAGGGGTCTCGGCTCTACAACTTTGCCGAGCAGCTACTTGGTCGGGGTCAAACACATTTGCTAAATTCTACAAGTTTGACACCCTGGCTGAGGAGGACCTAGAGTTTGCCCATTCGGTGCTGCAGAGTCATCCGCACTCTCCCGCCCGTTTGTGACCTTTGGTATAATCCCCATGGTCCTTACGGAGTCCCAGCATCCACTTAGGACGTCAGAGAAAATAAGATTTTACTCACCGGTAAATCTATTTCTCGTAGTCCGTAGTGGATGCTGGGCGCCCATCCCAAGTGCGGATTGTCTGCAATACTTGTATATAGCTATTGTTTAACTAAAGGGTTATTGTTGAGCCATCTGTTGAGAGGCTCAGTTATTATTCATACTGTTAACTGGGTATAGTATCACGAGTTATATGGTGTGATTGGTGTGGCTGGTATGAGTCTTACCCGGGATTCAAAATCCTTCCTTATTGTGTCAGCTCTTCCGGGCACAGTATCCTAACTGAGGTCTGGAGGAGGGTCATAGTGGGAGGAGCCAGTGCACACCAGGTAGTCCTAAAGCTTTCTTTAGTTGTGCCCAGTCTCCTACGGAGCCGCTATTCCCCATGGTCCTTACGGAGTCCCAGCATCCACTACGGACTACGAGAAATAGATTTACCGGTGAGTAAAATCTTATTATTTTAAGGCAAGCACTACATTGTTTGGAGAATGCCCCTTTATCAGGTGTAGTATTCTACTGTTTGCAGCACAGTGACAAAGGTTTGGCTGCTGAATATAAATGACAATTGTACTCATTATACACTTGAGGTGCCTTTACAGTACTCATGCTCACTGCACACGTCTCTTCATAATTTGCCCAATCTCTAAAGTGTCCTTACCTGCCCTCGCTCGGTGGTTCTTTCTTCCTTGTCTTTTTCTTCTCATCCTTCTCAGACTCCTCGTCCTCTTCACTCTCTTCCTCTTCCTCACTTTCTGACCCAGAACCACTACCGCTGCCACTCTCTGACTCACTCACGGACTCCGGCTCTGTAATACAGACATCTCACAGCACGTACATGTTTTCCCTTTCAGAGTAGTACTGAGGTGTGTCTTCAGTAGCAAATAGATGATCCCCACTTTCATTAACTATACAAAACATAGCTGTAGCCAAATACTATATAGTACCCCGCAAACATTTTTCGCTATGTTCACACAATGAAAATCATTGTTCTGTCTCTCACCACTGTCTGCGGATTCAGTTGGTCCTGATTCGCCATCAGAGTCAGAGTAAAATGGCTTCTCCTCCCTCTCCTTCCTCTTCTCTCTACTAGGGCACTTGGTCCACTCAGGAACCTGGAGGGATCAATAAAATTACTGAGAAACAAAGGACATAAGCCTCAGCATGATTATTATAAATATAACCACTGGGAGGAAATGCTAACAAAAAATGGAATAATCAAATAAATTTGAGACCTGGGGCAATATTTGCGAAGGCCAACATGCTTTGCATTTAATGCTAGTGATTTTCTCCTCAAATATACTGTGGTGGCTTACAAAAGCCGCTGCTTCGTAGATATAGCCCCTGGTCTGTGTCACTTGAACAAGAATAATTCCTGGTGCTACGGGGTTTCTGTGGATTAGGATGAATGAGAAGTTACCACTCTGTTTCTCCGATGCACAGATACTTTTTCCTAATTTACCTTTTATACTACAATTATGGGACCCAGTGATTTTACGCATGGAATACCATCTGCCAGTTGTGCACAGCCCATCTATCCTGTTTATTGTCCATTGACATCTATATTGCACAATATATTATATCTGTGGTCAGGCTGAAAGCAGCTCAATTCAATACTTATGAGGAAATGACAATTTCCATCTCTTTATACTGATACATAGATGGTCCAATGCTTAAGACTGGCACTAGTAACTTTTGTATCAGTGCCCTAGTTGTGTTTCTAGGTTGTGAATCTCAGAGAGCAAGGCCCGAACATATTTTCTCTGTACGTTTTCACAGATGTATGTTTGCTTTGATCCCCTATGGTACAGTACTGTGCATATGAAATGATGGATGATGAAATATGAAGGTAATGTGTAGCCCCTGAATATATATATTAAAAATATTTTTTTTTCTGCCAGATCATAAAATTTACTTTTTTTGATCTCTTGAATAATAACAATAAACCATAATTCCTCCTAAAACGAAAAAATTCCTACTGGATAGTATTAGGGGAAGTAAGTTAAACAGGTAAATGTTTATGCTTGTTCGGCCCACCGCACTGTCATGTACTGAGATGGGTCACAGCGCTAGATTTTCTCACCTGCTCAGCCTAAGTTTTGCTAACTGATATTAAAATTGCCGAAGGGTCTCTCTATGAACTTCTCATTCATCCAAATAAATGATGGGAGGCACAGAACCGGAGCATCAGAGGAGTGTGGATAAGTGAGTTATCTCACACCAAAACCTTGGTGGAATTGCTTTTGAAATAATATGTTCCCTTTTACTTGTTAAACCACCATATAGTGGGTAGTAAAATAGGAGAGAGTAGAGGAGGGGTATTAGCGTAAAGCACTGTCATATTGCTAAGTGTTATAAGCATGGTACTCCATTTGGTAGAGTAAGTGTAGGAAGACTTATGAAGGCAGGCATCTAGCAGAATAACCCCTGCTAATTAGTAAATCATGAAGGAAGTGAATGGTTTAATAGAGGCTCTAGTAGGAAGAAGCATTTGCTTGTGGCAGTGGAGGAAAGCTGTGCTTACTAGATTTAATGCGAGGAGACAGGAGAGATAGTATCACACTAGTCAGAGAATGAGCTGCAGCCAGGAAATTACTAAATCAGGAAACATTAGGCCAATTGTAGTGGCCTTTAGAAAAGTAGAAATGAAGAGCAGCATGAGCACACCACAAATAATGTCAGGTTGACTTTCATGCATTTTAGGCCTGGGTTCACCTGGAACTACCCCACAAAATATGATATTACTGGATGAATGTGATTTTCCATCCATGTGAATTACTCTCAATAGTAATAATGCATTGGGGGAGATCCATCAAATCTTCTAAAGAGGACAAGTGTAGAAGTTGCCTACAGCAGCCAATCAGGTTCTAGATATAATTTATCTAGGTCATTCTATAAAATGATAACTAGAATTGGTTGCTATGGTCATCACCTCCACCTGTCCTACTTTGGAAGGTTTGATAAATCCACACCATTGCATTCTGAGCAATTTATCCTTATGGTTGTGTACCCAGCCTAAAGAACTTAAGAGCAGATTCCAAATAGTGTGTAGAGCACAGGAAAAGTACTGCACACTCAAACACACACAAGCGGCACCTCTTTCCACTTCCCCAGGAGGCTGATATGGCTCTCTACGGGTTCAGTGTCTTCTCCTTCCTGAGTACAAGGGAAAATAGCTGGTTTATGGCATTTCCTATAATCCACTAGCATGTATGTCTTCCCTACACTGCAGACATTATTGGGTGATGTCAAATCTGAAGATTAAATGGGAACCCTACAGTGCTACTGGGGGTAGACAGAACCATGCCTATTGCAGCAAAAGCTCATGCCTATTGAATTTGCCCGAAACAGCAGGAAGTACAGAAAGCACCTATAAGGGTACAGAGTCTGACGCAGGGAATAAAGCAGCCTTGCACCAGCAGGGAGAGTCAGCTTGACAGTGGTGGGTATTCCCCACATCCCTATATACTCAGGTTATCACGCACAGCTTCCTTCACCTCCACGTTGCGCACAGATGGATCGGGAGCCTCCTCCGGCCAATCCGGGAGCTCCTGGTACCCAACAGCTTTGGAATTCAGTAGGTGAGAGAGGGAGCCCAACTGAAAATGATCCCTATCTGGGGAGAAGAGAAAACAAATGATCCTAATACTTACATTACTCTGTGCTGCCATAACTGACAGATGAATGTGATCAGTACCTTTAAATGAAGACTCCAGTTTAGGTGCAGGTTTCTGTGCCAGGAAGAGCTTTTTGGCATGCTTGCTGAGTGCTCCGCTTTTTTCTACGGGGACAATCAACTGGCGGATGAATCTTGTTCTGTCTCTGATGTCATAATTTTGGTCATACTTGGCCAAATTCAGAACATACTGAGTAAGGAGCTTTGTCTGACGAGAGACAGAGAGGTGGAATATTTAACTGAGGAAAATACACAGATATAACAATTCAAAATAAAGACATGAGGAGAGTAGGATGGGAAAGGATAAGAAGCCAGGAAAAGACAGTCCAGAACTGGTGGTGTGTATCACTGCCTTATGGAGCTGGGGCCATTGGCTTCTAGGTTATGTGGCTTCTGCTGAAACTAGCCTGGTAGGGAATATGGGAATGTTCACACAAACCCGGGCTGGGCAGGCTAGTAAATGAGCCTGCAAGGAGGTGTAGCTTTGCACCTAGTATAAGGCAGGTGAAAGTACATGAGAAGGTGCATATTTTGCCTGCGCAGTAGGCTGACCATATTATCCCTTTAACCTGGGACACTCATGAATTACACAGGTTCTGTGGCTGGCTGACTACAAGCCTGCATTTTACCTGGTTTTAAGCAGCCACAGAACCTGTGTAATCCATGAGCGTCCCAGGTTAAAGGGACAATATGGTCAGCCCAGTGGCGTAACTACTGCCCATGCAGCCACTGCAGAGGCTTGGAGGCGCAGGGCTGCGGGGGGCGCCGCCACTGATTCAGAGCAGACTGACATGCGGACTAGTCGTCCGCATGTCAATCTGCTAAATGTCCCTTCCAAGATGGCCGCCGCCATAGAGGAGACATGCTAGAGGTCATACTTGACCTCTAGCGTCTAGGAGGTGCCAAGACCCGTGGGAGCGCATAACGCTGGCCGCGGCTGGCGGCACCCTGCAGCCCTGCTACCGTGGAGCGTCGGGGGCAGCTGCAGCAATGGTGGGATCGGGCAGCGGTGCCTGCGGCACACTAAACAGCGGGGAGCGGTTTGGGCAGCATTACTCCCCATGACACCCAGGGCATGAAATCCCTGGCTACAAGCATTATCCCCTGGCAACGAGCTTGACACCCAGCGCATGAAACCTCTAGCAATGAGCATGAAAACCCAGCGCATGAAACTCCTGGCAACGAGCATGACACCCTGAGCATGAAAACCCTTGGCACCATGCATGGAACCTAGATCATGAAACCCTTGGCAACGATTAGGTAATTTAAAAGTAATTAGAAGCCTTACTGTAGGGCTTAATGTGTAATGGGCATTGCGGTGTGTGGCATAATATATAACGGGCACTGCGGTGTGTAGCATAATATATAACGGGAATTGCAGTGTGTGGTATAATGTATAACGGGCACTGCGGTGTGTGGCATAATGTGTTACAGGCATGACAGTGTGTGGTATACTGTATCACAGGTATTGTATGTGGCATAATGTCTTAGGGGCATTGCAGTGTGTGGTATAATGTATAACGGCATTGCGGTGTGTGGCATAATGTGTCACAGGCATGAAGGTGTGTGGTATACTGTATCACGGGCATTGTATGCGGCATAATGTCTTAGGGGCATTGCAGTGTATGGTATCATTTATAACAGGCATTGCGGTGTGTGGCATAATGTGTCACAGGCATGACGGTGTGTGATATAATGTCTCAAGGACTTTGCAGTGTGCGGCATAATTTATAACGAGCATTGCGGTGTGGCATAATGTGTCACAGGCATTACGGTGTGTGGCATAATGTCTAAGGGCCATTGCAGTGTGTGGCACAATGTGTAAGGGGCATTACTATAAGGAGGAATAATGAAAAATAATGTAAGGGGCATGAATCAGGATTATTTTTTTCTCCTGTGGTCACCAACGTCTCGGCATGCAAGTTGCAAAACTAGGGGAATAAGGTTGTCTTTCCCTGCAACGCCACGCCACTTTCAGCGAAGCCACACCCATTTTAATGAAGCCACACCTCTTGTTTGGCACAAATTCTTCACTTTGATGGTGCCAATTATGAGGAGGGGGGGGGGGGGGGGGCAGAGATTTTGTTGGCTTGGGGGAGAAAATTACTAGTTACGCCACTGGGTCAGCCTACTGCGCAGTCACATCTCTAGATGCATACAGTTCTCCATATAGACTATTTTTCCATACACATTTGAGTAATGTATGGTTTCATTTACCTCCCACCTTGCATCACCCTTTATGTGTGTCCTGGAAGTAAGTGTGATAATAGGGTATATCACTCTACAAATGAGAAAATACATAACATAACCTTTTCTACTTTGCCCTAATATAATAAATTGCCTAAACGCTAAAATCAATGCAGGCCTGGGGTTACAGAACACCTACTGAAATCCATCAGTGTACACCTGTAATATGTCACAGTACAGAGAGTAACAAGTAGAGGCTGGTATGGAAACTGGAACACATCACTGCTAGGATTGTGGTAGCCATTCCAGTACATTACTGCCAGTGACATACCTGCTTAGAGTTAGTCAGATACAGCTTTGCAGCAAGGTTTATGGTTTGTAGTTTAACAATATCTTCTTCATTAGTGAAGGACTTGGCCATCTTCCTCAGTACATCAGGAGCTATTTTAGGCACATGTTCGCAGTACTCACCAATCAGCCACAGGATACTGGCTCGAGCCATAGGCACCTGCAAAATGTAAAATAACACGCATTACCAATAATGAGGAGTCAGCGGTCACACACGATCCTGGGGACAGTTCTGTGGACGTGTCATGTGAGAAAAACTGTGCAAGTCTACAGATTTGCAGAACATCATTGCAAATGCAGGGACTCATAAGCTATAAAACCATATACAACTGAAACTTGAGTTATTTGCATATCATATTACATAAGTGCCCCTCCCCCTTTTTTCACAATGTGGGCCATGGTTACCTGAATATTGTCGGTTAACTTGGCCATGTGCTTGATTATCTCACTGTGCTGCGCTGGCTGCATTTGTAGCAATTTCTTGATAACCACCACTGACTCTGCTACCACCAGCTCTGCGAGTTCAGGGAAAAAGGATTCAACATAGACATAATTAGAGATTCCCTATTCAGAGCTGTCTGTAGCTCTAATGGCCCCCATACATTAAAGATATAATAAGGCAATGTTCCAATCCCCTGATGGCAGGGTCGAAGAATCAGGAATATTCAACATGTTTAAAAATGCAGACTCCCCGTTACTGACTGAAAACGGTTGGGATCGTCAAATCGAGCATTTTCAACATGTTTCATTTCCCCGTTTCCCCAACGGATCAACAATCATTGGTGGCTGCTGATCAATGGATCCGGTCAGCAGGGCAGGTGGATTGGGGAAACGGGGCCACAGATGTACTGTATGGTGGCCTAAACTCGCAGGTGGAATGCCACCAATTTTAGTAAGTATACTAGTCAAGGCATGGAGAGGTTACTGTGAAAAATCAATTTAGTTCAAAATCTGTCGATAGGGGAAAATATGGCATCATATAAGGTAAAATGCATGAATAGGTACCGATACATTTTCTGCTCCCATGTGCAGTGTGCACTTTTTTAGTTTTGGAATTAAATTTTCAGGTAAGTTCAGTTTATATTTTAGTTATGTAAAATAAAATTAAAAAAAATAAACCCACGATGCCACCCGTCCTATGATTTATATATAAGCAGAGCAGGGCAGCAGAGCATCCAGCAGACTAACTTACTATGGTCTGCCAGAATAGATGAGCAGGCTAAGTTACTTCCTTTCTCTGCTGATAGCTATGTCAGCCAGGTTACCACACCTGTGAATACTGGAATATAATTAAGTCTTCCATAATTCCTTTAACATTAAGTCCTGTGTGACTCCTGGTATATAAAACCTATGTGCTGTACTACCTTCCTTGGTTCTTACCATCCCGATTTGATAGCAGCTGCACCAGTCCATTCAGGCAGGTGTCACGGACTTTACCAATGTTAGTTGCACATCGACCAATGGCCTGTATTGTAGCAGCCACAAAGTCTTTATCCATGCTGCGGATGTAAGTCTGGAAGAAGTAAGAGGAATACATTATACAGTACTGTTTGTAATCGAAGATTTTCTGGGCTTTGCTATCCAAACAAACAGGGCGTAATACTACATCGCAAGGTCCTGTACAGTATGTTTGGGGTACCAGTGATACGTGTCATATTGATCCACAGACCCCTCTCTGCTCCACTGAGTATGTGTGGGGCCTGCACATGAGCACAGGGGCCCTGTATGGGTTTTCAGAGCAGGGAGCGGTGTAGCAGTTGGACAGGTACTACCAGGCTCCCCTCCACCTCCAGTTTCCACAGCCTTCACACGCCAACAACATGACTACAGTGGAAATGTTCAGGTGTTACACAGAGTGGAAACATTTTAGGACTGTACAAGTATTGTATGTCTGCCCAACTAAAATGAGATCATATTCTCTTTGCATTGATTGTTTTACAATCTTTAAACTTACTGACACATAACATACGCCTGTATTCGGAGCTCACTGCAACTCTGCGGTACAGTTATTGCAGACATCACATCTTATAGCAGCCAAGGGCCTGATCCCTGATGATGTAAGTGATCAGATAGCCATAAAAAAACATATGTCTATATTCAGAGCTCACTGCATCTCTGCGACAGCACTGCCCCCAGCCCTGCACGTACAGTATGAGAGCAGCTGCCATCACTATTATCTGCATTTGCACCAGTTCTCTCCTTATTTCAGAAGATCCATCTAAAGTTGGACAGATCTCAGCATTCCCTCACCTGTGAATGAACACTTATCCTACATGTGAACCATCACTGTAGCCACCCAGCAATGCCCATTGAGCCACAAGTGAGGTGCGAATGAGATCTGCACTACACTGTTGTTAAATGTCGCGAGATCCGTCCACATTCTATCTTATGTGCAACTCTGGTTCAGTCACTATTAACCAATCTTTCCTAAACTTGATGCTCTAGCTTGGCGCCTTATTAACACCTGCCAATCATTATTATCTGTAAATTTTGTGAAAACTTAGCAGACTTGTTTTGTAATAACAACACTGCATTTCAGTCACAGACTTACTTGGAACTCTCGCAGTATGATGGAAATGTTGGTCTCATTAGCCAGATTTGTCAGGACCTCCAACTGCAGAGGAGAGAGTTATAGTCCAATTAGCACCATGCATTTTTCATGTCTGCATGTGTACTTCTGAGCTACTTAAAGGCCTTTTCTCGACTAGCAGCACCAATACATCATACAGGGATGTTATAGTGTCACTGGATTTCAGTTTTACAGCATAGCACACATGGGGGCATATGCATCAGTGGTTGGAGAGTGGTAAAGTGGAGAGAGATAAAGTACCAACCAATCAGCTCCTAACTGACATTTTTCAAATACAGTCTTTAAAGTGACAGTCAGAAGCGGATTGGTTGGTACTTCTTCTGTCTCCAAGTGTTGATGCATGTACCCCCACGTTCTGATATCATATAAGTACTGTATAAAAGTATAAAAACTAACAATATAAACAAACAATTTGAATAGCCAAAGATATTAAACAATTAGGGGGTATTCAATTATCCGCGATAGTGCTGCGGGCGTGGAAAACTGGGGTTTCTTTGATTTTTTTTTTTAGCACCCCTACCCAATTAGCTCGCACGGAAAAAAAAAAAGGCGTGAAAATACATAGGTCCTGCAAAAAGCTGCAGAGCTATCTATTTCCATGGCACTTACAACAGATAAAACGGGCACTTATCGCGGTTTATGCTTCGTGTCCCTGAGGCACACAAAGCATAATCCCTGATAAGCGCCGGCATCGAGGGATAAGCCCCCGGCAAATCCATTATCTGCGGTAAATTACCGTGGATAAGTGGTTACCCCCCTCAGACTACAAGACACATAAACAATAACATATATTAAATAACTGAAATATATTGAAACCAGTACCATAATTAAAGCATAGAGCAGAATCACTTTTATGAGCAATAATTATATAATATTAATTATATAGAAAAAATTAAACTTTTCCTATATTTCTTTATGTAATAATGTACCAATATCTTGATTTACATTTGTGGAAGTGTACAGTGCAGTATTTCTTATGGCCCATTTAAACTGTGTTTGACAAACTTATGTGCTATTACAGTAGGTTTCATATTCCATTCCTCCTTTATCTCTCTAGTATTCAAGTAGATAGGCTGGACCAACATATAGTCAATAACCATGCTAACTGCAGCACAGAATATTTCAGAACATGAGATATCTTGTGTGATTTTGTCAGTGGCAATGGCCTGTCTACTTGTTAGATTATCTTTGTGAGGACAAAGGTGCATGTAATATGGGTAGTGTGATGATGTATGGAGGGGAATAGAGGGTCACCAAGAACACAGAATAGTGATTTAGGGTTCTTAAAGACCAAGGGTGATAGCTCTGGCATATGCCAGATGGGCTGGTGTGCATTAGTAGGCTGGTCTACGCGCATGAATAAATATATATAAATACATACAGGTTGAGTATCCCATACCCAAATATTCAGAAATACGGAATATTCCGAAATATGGACTTTTTTGAGTGAGAGTGAGATAGTGAAATCTTTGTTTTCTGTGGCTCAATGTACTCAAACTTTGTTTAATACACAAAGCTATTACAAATATTGTATTAAATGACCTTCAGGCTGTGTGCATAAGGTATATATGAAACATAAATGAATTGTGTGAATGTACACACACTTTGTTTAATACACAAAGTTATTAAAATTATTGGCTAAAATTACCTTCCGGCTGTGTGTATAAGGTGTGTATGAAACATAAATGCATTCTGTGCTTAGACTTAGGTCCTATCGCCATGATATCTCATTATGGTATGCAATTATTCCAAAATACGGAAAAATCCGATATCCAAAATACCTCTGGTCCCAAGCATTTTGGATAAGGGATACTCAACCTGTATATATATATATATATATATATAGTTAAATAAAAATAGGTTGCTGAGCCTTAATCATCCTCCCAGCCACGTTATGAAGTAAAAACCTTGAGGTCGCACTTGACTGGATTGTTCTAGATACCAAACAATTCTGTCCTGCTCTTCATTGTAAGACAGTGTTGCTATCAGTTCCAGCCCAGCCCTGAGCTCCTGCATGTTGATGCAGGAAGTTTCTGCTGTCGAGCCCATCTTTATATTAAATGAAGTTTATATACGGTAGCCAACGTCATTTGAGACTTTAGCAGTTTTTTTTACCAAATACAATTGTGTGTAGAAACCATCTTTATACCAAATATGTTACACCTACACACTTTACACCACACACCAAATATACAAAAGCAAACTCATGTTACCTTCAAGATCTTAATCTGGGTTGGGTCAGTGGATCGGATGTAGAAACTTTTAAGGTATGGCTCAAACATTCCCTGAGAAACAATAGTCAAAAATAACACTGAATTAATATAAGAATTTTTTAAAAGTGTATTCTTTTCAGTTTTAAGATCTTCAATACCCTTATGTCTGTTCCGTGCATTATTTCATTGTACAAGCTGCCACGGTATCATCAGAATACTAATGTATTAGTATAGGTCAGGACGCTGCAGTGCCTAGTATATGAAGTGGCTAGTTATAAAGTGGCAGCTAAAATCAATGGCAGTGTTATGCCTGAATGTCATTAGTTACATCCTCAACTGATATCGATTGCAAATTGACTCCTCCTCTCCCCTTCTCATCAACAGGTAAACAATATTACAGACTACTGCAACTGTTTTTTACTGAAGTATTACTATGTAAACAATATTGCAGACTATTCCAACAGTGTTTACTGAAGTATTACTAGGTAAACAATAGTGCAGACTATTCCAACTGTTTTTACTGAAGTATTACTAGGTAAACAATAGTGCAGACTATTCCAACTGTTTTTACTGAAGTATTACTTGGTAAATAATATTGAAGACTATTCCAACTGTTTTTACTGAAGTATTACTAGGTAAACAATAGTGCAGACTATTCCAACTGTTTTTACTGAAGTATTACTAGGTAAACAATATTGCAGACTATTCCAACTTACATTGCATGGTAAAACATTAGAAAGTTGTTCTAAATGGATTTATAACTGTACTATGCAAGGAACTTATAGTGATAGAGTGTGGTTTACTGACCTTACATTTGTTAGAATTGAGTAACACCTTTTGCTGAAGGTGAGGGGTTGCTATGTGGGGAAGGGGGTTGTAATCAGGATGAACATGTGTTTGTAGATTTATTTATTCAGTATAGGTCAGGACACAAGTCCTTTAGGACACTGCAGTGCCTAGTATATGAAGTGGCTAGTTATAAAGTGTCAGATAAAATCAATTGCAGTGTTATACCTGTGTTAAACCGAAGGAAAACAGAAGGCAAACAACAAGATAACAGAAGGACTGCGTTACAACCACAAAACTCAGGCTCATTATGTGGCCTCTCCTCACCTCTACCATAAGAACTCCAGGACCAGGCTTACCACCTCTCTGGCTGAGAACATCAAGTCTGCATCTGGGCCTAACCCACAAGGTGAGCAGGGAACTGTGGGGGGAGAGCACCAGGACCAGGCTCAGCAGGGACAGCTCCATTGCATGCGCTCCCCACATTCTCATACCCACCCGTACTATGATCTTATCAAAATAATATTATCCCAATTTTCCTTCTGCCACTGGTTACTTGCAATTGTTTTTTTTTTCCCCTGTTGTTTTTTTCTCTCTCTCTCCTCTTCCACCCCACCGTGTGTTTTTCCTGTAATGTTTACCTCCTCTGATTGCACAGTGCACACCCTGCCATTGCGCCCTACATACAGGGTACATCATACTACTACACAAGTGTCAGTTTTCCCATATATGTACTGGGCCCTTGTATGGCTCCCCTCCCAGATTGTAACCTTCGTAGTGCGCCCAACATGGCTGCCTCATCTGGTACGCTTGTGGATGGGATGAAAAATACATGGACCTGGTGGTTTTGTTGGAACCCTACTCTGAACGTTAGGACTCTGAAATCACCCCCATTTTGTATCATCTCTTCTAGGGCTAGACTATTCCACCCTGGGTAATCCTACGCTGTGTACCCAAGATGGCTGCCACACTTGGTGCCTTGTGAGGGTGGAATACACAACCCTTGGAAGTTATTACCCAAAATACCTACACCAATCATGCATTATGCTTTCTGTGTGCTTAAGGTTTTCTTTTATGTTGGTATTGCTGTATTACTCAAATCCTCTGTATCATGTGCATTGTTTTTGATGTCTGGGTTGGGTCAGTGGATCGGATGTAGAAACTTTTAAGGTATGGCTCAAACATTCCCTGAGAAACAATAGTCAAAAATAACACTGAATTAATATAAGAATTTTTTAAAAGTGTATTCTTTTCAGTTTTAAGATCTTCAATACCCTTATGTCTGTTCCGTGCATTATTTCATTGTACAAGCTGCCACGGTATCATCAGAATACTAATGTATTAGTATAGGTCAGGACGCTGCAGTGCCTAGTATATGAAGTGGCTAGTTATAAAGTGGCAGCTAAAATCAATGGCAGTGTTATGCCTGAATGTCATTAGTTACATCCTCAACTGATATCGATTGCAAATTGACTCCTCCTCTCCCCTTCTCATCAACAGGTAAACAATATTACAGACTACTGCAACTGTTATTGCAGACTATTCCAACAGTGTTTACTGAAGTATTACTAGGTAAACAATAGTGCAGACTATTCCAACTGTTTTTACTGAAGTATTACTAGGTAAACAATAGTGCAGACTATTCCAACTGTTTTTACTGAAGTATTACTTGGTAAATAATATTGAAGACTATTCCAACTGTTTTTACTGAAGTATTACTAGGTAAACAATAGTGCAGACTATTCCAACTGTTTTTACTGAAGTATTACTAGGTAAACAATATTGCAGACTATTCCAACTTACATTGCATGGTAAAACATTAGAAAGTTGTTCTAAATGGATTTATAACTGTACTATGCAAGGAACTTATAGTGATAGAGTGTGGTTTACTGACCTTACATTTGTTAGAATTGAGTAACACCTTTTGCTGAAGGTGAGGGGTTGCTATGTGGGGAAGGGGGTTGTAATCAGGATGAACATGTGTTTGTAGATTTATTTATTCAGTATAGGTCAGGACACAAGTCCTTTAGGACGCTGCAGTGCCTAGTATATGAAGTGGCTAGTTATAAAGTGTCAGATAAAATCAATTGCAGTGTTATACCTGTGTTAAACCGAAGGAAAACAGAAGGCAAACAACAAGATAACAGAAGGACTGCGTTACAACCACAAAACTCAGGCTCATTATGTGGCCTCTCCTCACCTCTACCATAAGAACTCCAGGACCAGGCTTACCACCTCTCTGGCTGAGAACATCAAGTCTGCATCTGGGCCTAACCCACAAGGTGAGCAGGGAACTGTGGGGGGAGAGCACCAGGACCAGGCTCAGCAGGGACAGCTCCATTGCATGCGCTCCCCACATTCTCATACCCACCCGTACTATGATCTTATCAAAATAATATTATCCCAATTTTCCTTCTGCCACTGGTTACTTGCAATTGTTTTTTTTTTCCCCTGTTGTTTTTTTCTCTCTCTCTCCTCTTCCACCCCACCGTGTGTTTTTCCTGTAATGTTTACCTCCTCTGATTGCACACCCTGCCATTGCGCCCTACATACAGGGTACATCATACTACTACACAAGTGTCAGTTTTCCCATATATGTACTGGGCCCTTGTATGGCTCCCCTCCCAGACTGTAACCTTCGTAGTGCGCCCAACATGGCTGCCTCATCTGGTACGCTTGTGGATGGGATGAAAAATACATGGACCTGGTGGTTTTGTTGGAACCCTACTCTGAACGTTAGGACTCTGAAATCACCCCCATTTTGTATCATCTCTTCTAGGGCTAGACTATTCCACCCTGGGTAATCCTACGCTGTGTACCCAAGATGGCTGCCACACTTGGTACCTTGTGAGGGTGGAATACACAACCCTTGGAAGTTATTACCCAAAATACCTACACCAATCATGCATTATGCTTTCTGTGTGCTTAAGGTTTTCTTTTATGTTGGTATTGCTGTATTACTCAAATCCTCTGTATCATGTGCATTGTTTTTGATGTCTGGGTTGGGTCAGTGGATCGGATGTAGAAACTTTTAAGGTATGGCTCAAACATTCCCTGAGAAACAATAGTCAAAAATAACACTGAATTAATATAAGAATTTTTTAAAAGTGTATTCTTTTCAGTTTTAAGATCTTCAATACCCTTATGTCTGTTCCGTGCATTATTTCATTGTACAAGCTGCCACGGTATCATCAGAATACTAATGTATTAGTATAGGTCAGGACGCTGCAGTGCCTAGTATATGAAGTGGCTAGTTATAAAGTGGCAGCTAAAATCAATGGCAGTGTTATACCTGAATGTCATTAGTTACATCCTCAACTGATATCGATTGCAAATTGACTCCTCCTCTCCCCTTCTCATCAACAGGTAAACGATATTACAGACTACTGCAACTGTTTTTTACTGAAGTATTACTATGTAAACAATATTGCAGACTATTCCAACAGTGTTTACTGAAGTATTACTAGGTAAACAATAGTGCAGACTATTCCAACTGTTTTTACTGAAGTATTACTAGGTAAACAATAGTGCAGACTATTCCAACTGTTTTTACTGAAGTATTACTAGGTAAATAATATTGAAGACTATTCCAACTGTTTTTACTGAAGTATTACTAGGTAAACAATAGTGCAGACTATTCCAACTGTTTTTACTGAAGTATTACTAGGTAAACAATATTGCAGACTATTCCAACTTACATTGCATGGTAAAACATTAGAAAGTTGTTCTAAATGGATTTATAACTGTACTATGCAAGGAACTTATAGTGATAGAGTGTGGTTTACTGACCTTACATTTGTTAGAATTGAGTAACACCTTTTGCTGAAGGTGAGGGGTTGCTATGTGGGGAAGGGGGTTGTAATCAGGATGAACATGTGTTTGTAGATTTATTTATTCAGTATAGGTCAGGACACAAGTTCTTTAGGACGCTGCAGTGCCTAGTATATGAAGTGGCTAGTTATAAAGTGTCAGATAAAATCAATTGCAGTGTTATACCTGTGTTAAACCGAAGGAAAACAGAAGGCAAACAACAAGATAACAGAAGGACTGCGTTACAACCACAAAACTCAGGCTCATTATGTGGCCTCTCCTCACCTCTACCATAAGAACTCCAGGACCAGGCTTACCACCTCTCTGGCTGAGAACATCAAGTCTGCATCTGGGCCTAACCCACAAGGTGAGCAGGGAACTGTGGGGGGAGAGCACCAGGACCAGGCTCAGCAGGGACATCTCCATTGCATGCGCTCCCCACATTCTCATACCCACCCGTACTATGATCTTATCAAAATAATATTATCCCAATTTTCCTTCTGCCACTGGTTACTTGCAATTGTTTTTTTTTTCCCCTGTTGTTTTTTTCTCTCTCTCTCCTCTTCCACCCCACCGTGTGTTTTTCCTGTAATGTTTACCTCCTCTGATTGCACACCCTGCCATTGCGCCCTACATACAGGGTACATCATACTACTACACAAGTGTCAGTTTTCCCATATATGTACTGGGCCCTTGTATGGCTCCCCTCCCAGACTGTAACCTTCGTAGTGCGCCCAACATGGCTGCCTCATCTGGTACGCTTGTGGATGGGATGAAAAATACATGGACCTGGTGGTTTTGTTGGAACCCTACTCTGAACGTTAGGACTCTGAAATCACCCCCATTTTGTATCATCTCTTCTAGGGCTAGACTATTCCACCCTGGGTAATCCTACGCTGTGTACCCAAGATGGCTGCCACACTTGGTGCCTTGTGAGGGTGGAATACACAACCCTTGGAAGTTATTACCCAAAATACCTACACCAATCATGCATTATGCTTTCTGTGTGCTTAAGGTTTTCTTTTATGTTGGTATTGCTGTATTACTCAAATCCTCTGTATCATGTGCATTGTTTTTGATGTCTGGGTTGGGTCAGTGGATCGGATGTAGAAACTTTTAAGGTATGGCTCAAACATTCCCTGAGAAACAATAGTCAAAAATAACACTGAATTAATATAAGAATTTTTTAAAAGTGTATTCTTTTCAGTTTTAAGATCTTCAATACCCTTATGTCTGTTCCGTGCATTATTTCATTGTACAAGCTGCCACGGTATCATCAGAATACTAATGTATTAGTATAGGTCAGGACGCTGCAGTGCCTAGTATATGAAGTGGCTAGTTATAAAGTGGCAGCTAAAATCAATGGCAGTGTTATACCTGAATGTCATTAGTTACATCCTCAACTGATATCGATTGCAAATTGACTCCTCCTCTCCCCTTCTCATCAACAGGTAAACGATATTACAGACTACTGCAACTGTTTTTTACTGAAGTATTACTATGTAAACAATATTGCAGACTATTCCAACAGTGTTTACTGAAGTATTACTAGGTAAACAATAGTGCAGACTATTCCAACTGTTTTTACTGAAGTATTACTAGGTAAATAATATTGAAGACTATTCCAACTGTTTTTACTGAAGTATTACTAGGTAAACAATAGTGCAGACTATTCCAACTGTTTTTACTGAAGTATTACTAGGTAAACAATATTGCAGACTATTCCAACTTACATTGCATGGTAAAACATTAGAAAGTTGTTCTAAATGGATTTATAACTGTACTATGCAAGGAACTTATAGTGATAGAGTATGGTTTACTGACCTTACATTTGTTAGAATTGAGTAACACCTTTTGCTGAAGGTGAGGGGTTGCTATGTGGGGAAGGGGGTTGTAATCAGGATGAACATGTGTTTGTAGATTTATTTATTCAGTATAGGTCAGGACACAAGTTCTTTAGGACGCTGCAGTGCCTAGTATATGAAGTGGCTAGTTATAAAGTGTCAGATAAAATCAATTGCAGTGTTATACCTGTGTTAAACCGAAGGAAAACAGAAGGCAAACAACAAGATAACAGAAGGACTGCGTTACAACCACAAAACTCAGGCTCATTATGTGGCCTCTCCTCACCTCTACCATAAGAACTCCAGGACCAGGCTTACCACCTCTCTGGCTGAGAACATCAAGTCTGCATCTGGGCCTAACCCACAAGGTGAGCAGGGAACTGTGGGGGGAGAGCACCAGGACCAGGCTCAGCAGGGACAGCTCCATTGCATGCGCTCCCCACATTCTCATACCCACCCGTACTATGATCTTATCAAAATAATATTATCCCAATTTTCCTTCTGCCACTGGTTACTTGCAATTGTTTTTTTTTTCCCCTGTTGTTTTTTTCTCTCTCTCTCCTCTTCCACCCCACCGTGTGTTTTTCCTGTAATGTTTACCTCCTCTGATTGCACACCCTGCCATTGCGCCCTACATACAGGGTACATCATACTACTACACAAGTGTCAGTTTTCCCATATATGTACTGGGCCCTTGTATGGCTCCCCTCCCAGATTGTAACCTTCGTAGTGCGCCCAACATGGCTGCCTCATCTGGTACGCTTGTGAATGGGATGAAAAATACATGGACCTGGTGGTTTTGTTGGAACCCTACTCTGAACGTTAGGACTCTGAAATCACCCCCATTTTGTATCATCTCTTCTAGGGCTAGACTATTCCACCCTGGGTAATCCTACGCTGTGTACCCAAGATGGCTGCCGCACTTGGTACCTTGTGAGGGTGGAATACACAACCCTTGGAAGTTATTACCCAAAATACCTACACCAATCATGCATTATGCTTTCTGTGTGCTTAAGGTTTTCTTTTATGTTGGTATTGCTGTATTACTCAAATCCTCTGTATCATGTGCATTGTTTTTGATGTCTGGGTTGGGTCAGTGGATCGGATGTAGAAACTTTTAAGGTATGGCTCAAACATTCCCTGAGAAACAATAGTCAAAAATAACACTGAATTAATATAAGAATTTTTTAAAAGTGTATTCTTTTCAGTTTTAAGATCTTCAATACCCTTATGTCTGTTCCGTGCATTATTTCATTGTACAAGCTGCCACGGTATCATCAGAATACTAATGTATTAGTATAGGTCAGGACGCTGCAGTGCCTAGTATATGAAGTGGCTAGTTATAAAGTGGCAGCTAAAATCAATGGCAGTGTTATGCCTGAATGTCATTAGTTACATCCTCAACTGATATCGATTGCAAATTGACTCCTCCTCTCCCCTTCTCATCAACAGGTAAACAATATTACAGACTACTGCAACTGTTATTGCAGACTATTCCAACAGTGTTTACTGAAGTATTACTAGGTAAACAATAGTGCAGACTATTCCAACTGTTTTTACTGAAGTATTACTAGGTAAACAATAGTGCAGACTATTCCAACTGTTTTTACTGAAGTATTACTAGGTAAATAATATTGAAGACTATTCCAACTGTTTTTACTGAAGTATTACTAGGTAAACAATAGTGCAGACTATTCCAACTGTTTTTACTGAAGTATTACTAGGTAAACAATATTGCAGACTATTCCAACTTACATTGCATGGTAAAACATTAGAAAGTTGTTCTAAATGGATTTATAACTGTACTATGCAAGGAACTTATAGTGATAGAGTGTGGTTTACTGACCTTACATTTGTTAGAATTGAGTAACACCTTTTGCTGAAGGTGAGGGGTTGCTATGTGGGGAAGGGGGTTGTAATCAGGATGAACATGTGTTTGTAGATTTATTTATTCAGTATAGGTCAGGACACAAGTTCTTTAGGACGCTGCAGTGCCTAGTATATGAAGTGGCTAGTTATAAAGTGTCAGATAAAATCAATTGCAGTGTTATACCTGTGTTAAACCGAAGGAAAACAGAAGGCAAACAACAAGATAACAGAAGGACTGCGTTACAACCACAAAACTCAGGCTCATTATGTGGCCTCTCCTCACCTCTACCATAAGAACTCCAGGACCAGGCTTACCACCTCTCTGGCTGAGAACATCAAGTCTGCATCTGGGCCTAACCCACAAGGTGAGCAGGGAACTGTGGGGGGAGAGCACCAGGACCAGGCTCAGCAGGGACATCTCCATTGCATGCGCTCCCCACATTCTCATACCCACCCGTACTATGATCTTATCAAAATAATATTATCCCAATTTTCCTTCTGCCACTGGTTACTTGCAATTGTTTTTTTTTTCCCCTGTTGCTTTTTTTTCTCTCTCTTCTCTTCCACCCCACCGTGTGTTTTACCTGTAATGTTTACCTCCTCTGATTGCACACCCTGCCATTGCGCCCTACATACAGGGTACATCATACTACTACACAAGTGTCAGTTTTCCCATATATGTACTGGGCCCTTGTATGGCTCCCCTCCCAGATTGTAACCTTCGTAGTGCGCCCAACATGGCTGCCTCATCTGGTACGCTTGTGGATGGGATGAAAAATACATGGACCTGGTGGTTTTGTTGGAACCCTACTCTGAACGTTAGGACTCTGAAATCACCCCCATTTTGTATCATCTCTTCTAGGGCTAGACTATTCCACCCTGGGTAATCCTACGCTGTGTACCCAAGATGGCTGCCACACTTGGTACCTTGTGAGGGTGGAATACACAACCCTTGGAAGTTATTACCCAAAATACCTACACCAATCCTGCATTATGCTTTCTGTGTGCTTAAGGTTTTCTTTTATGTCGGTATTGCTGTATTACTCAAATCCTCTGTATCATGTGCATTGTTTTTGATGTCTGGGTTGGGTCAGTGGATCGGATGTAGAAACTTTTAAGGTATGGCTCAAACATTCCCTGAGAAACAATAGTCAAAAATAACACTGAATTAATATAAGAATTTTTTAAAAGTGTATTCTTTTCAGTTTTAAGATCTTCAATACCCTTATGTCTGTTCCGTGCATTATTTCATTGTACAAGCTGCCACGGTATCATCAGAATACTAATGTATTAGTATAGGTCAGGACGCTGCAGTGCCTAGTATATGAAGTGGCTAGTTATAAAGTGGCAGCTAAAATCAATGGCAGTGTTATGCCTGAATGTCATTAGTTACATCCTCAACTGATATCGATTGCAAATTGACTCCTCCTCTCCCCTTCTCATCAACAGGTAAACAATATTACAGACTACTGCAACTGTTATTGCAGACTATTCCAACAGTGTTTACTGAAGTATTACTAGGTAAACAATAGTGCAGACTATTCCAACTGTTTTTACTGAAGTATTACTAGGTAAACAATAGTGCAGACTATTCCAACTGTTTTTACTGAAGTATTACTAGGTAAATAATATTGAAGACTATTCCAACTGTTTTTACTGAAGTATTACTAGGTAAACAATAGTGCAGACTATTCCAACTGTTTTTACTGAAGTATTACTAGGTAAACAATATTGCAGACTATTCCAACTTACATTGCATGGTAAAACATTAGAAAGTTGTTCTAAATGGATTTATAACTGTACTATGCAAGGAACTTATAGTGATAGAGTGTGGTTTACTGACCTTACATTTGTTAGAATTGAGTAACACCTTTTGCTGAAGGTGAGGGGTTGCTATGTGGGGAAGGGGGTTGTAATCAGGATGAACATGTGTTTGTAGATTTATTTATTCAGTATAGGTCAGGACACAAGTTCTTTAGGACGCTGCAGTGCCTAGTATATGAAGTGGCTAGTTATAAAGTGTCAGATAAAATCAATTGCAGTGTTATACCTGTGTTAAACCGAAGGAAAACAGAAGGCAAACAACAAGATAACAGAAGGACTGCGTTACAACCACAAAACTCAGGCTCATTATGTGGCCTCTCCTCACCTCTACCATAAGAACTCCAGGACCAGGCTTACCACCTCTCTGGCTGAGAACATCAAGTCTGCATCTGGGCCTAACCCACAAGGTGAGCAGGGAACTGTGGGGGGAGAGCACCAGGACCAGGCTCAGCAGGGACATCTCCATTGCATGCGCTCCCCACATTCTCATACCCACCCGTACTATGATCTTATCAAAATAATATTATCCCAATTTTCCTTCTGCCACTGGTTACTTGCAATTGTTTTTTTTTTTCCCCTGTTGCTTTTTTTTCTCTCTCTTCTCTTCCACCCCACCGTGTGTTTTACCTGTAATGTTTACCTCCTCTGATTGCACACCCTGCCATTGCGCCCTACATACAGGGTACATCATACTACTACACAAGTGTCAGTTTTCCCATATATGTACTGGGCCCTTGTATGGCTCCCCTCCCAGATTGTAACCTTCGTAGTGCGCCCAACATGGCTGCCTCATCTGGTACGCTTGTGGATGGGATGAAAAATACATGGACCTGGTGGTTTTGTTGGAACCCTACTCTGAACGTTAGGACTCTGAAATCACCCCCATTTTGTATCATCTCTTCTAGGGCTAGACTATTCCACCCTGGGTAATCCTACGCTGTGTACCCAAGATGGCTGCCACACTTGGTACCTTGTGAGGGTGGAATACACAACCCTTGGAAGTTATTACCCAAAATACCTACACCAATCCTGCATTATGCTTTCTGTGTGCTTAAGGTTTTCTTTTATGTCGGTATTGCTGTATTACTCAAATCCTCTGTATCATGTGCATTGTTTTTGATGTCTATAAAGTACCTTGAGTCCTGTTGTAGAAAGAGCGCTATATAAATAAAATTATTATAATTAAATACATGGAGCAAATAACACCTATATATAGCAAAAATACTTTAATTAGTTCATCTAGCAATATACGCATTACTTACAATGTACACTGGATGGGACTTACCCTTCTCTTGATGGACATTGTTGCCACATTCTGAAGGACTACGTATTGGACCTCACTGGAAAAAAAATAAGAATTTACTCACCGGTAATTATATTTCTCGTAGTCCGTAGTGGATGCTGGGAACTCCGTAAGGACCATGGGGAATAGACGGGCTCCGCAGGAGACTGGGCACTCTAAAAGAAAGATTAGGTACTATATGGTGTGCACTGGCTCCTCCCTCTATGCCCCTCCTCCAGACCTCAGTTAGGGAAACTGTGCCCGGAAGAGCTGACACAACAAGGAAAGGATTTGGAATCCAGGGTAAGACTCATACCAGCCACACCAATCACACTGTACACTTGTGATAACCATACCCAGTTAACAGTATGAACAACAACTGAGCCTCCTTTTACGGATGGCTCATAACAATAACCCTTTAGTGAAGCAATAACTATATACATGTATTGCAGAGAGTCCGCACTTGGGACGGGCGCCCAGCATCCACTACGGACTACGAGAAATAGAATTACCGGTGAGTAAATTCTTATTTTCTCTGACGTCCTAGTGGATGCTGGGAACTCCGTAAGGACCATGGGGATTATACTAAAGCTCCCAAACGGGCGGGAGAGTGCGGATGACTCTGCAGCACCGAATGAGCAAACTCAAGGTCCTCCTCAGCCAGGGTATCAAACTTGTAGAATTTAGCAAATGTGTTTGAACCCGACCAAGTAGCAGCTCGGCAAAGCTGTAAAGCCGAGACCCCTCGGGCAGCCGCCCAAGAAGAGCCCTCCTTCCTTGTGGAATGGGCTTTTACTGATTTAGGATGCGGCAGTCCAGCCGCAGAATGTGCCAGCTAAATCGTGCAACAGATCCAGCGAGCAATAGTTTGCTTTGAAGCAGGAGCACACTGCTTGTTGGGTGCATGCAGGATAAATAGCGAGTCAGTTTTCCTGACTCCAGCCGTCCTGGAAACATAAATTTTCAAAGCCCGGACTACGTCCAGCAACTTGGAATCCTCCAAGTCCCGAGTAGCCGCAGGCACCACAATAGGTTGGTTCAAATGAAACGCTGATACCACCTTTGGGAAAAATTGGGGACGAGTCCTCAATTCTGCCCTGTCCATATGATAATGCTTTGCTGTCACATCCTTCCTAGCTTTTATCAGCGTAGGAATCACTTCATCTGGAATGCCCTTTTCCGTTAGGATCCGGCGTTCAACCGCCATGCCGTCAAACGCAGCCGCGGTAAGTCTTGGAACAGACAGGGCCCCTGCTGTAACAGGTCCTGTCTGAGAGGCAGAGGCCATGGGTCCTCTGAGATCATTTCTTGAAGTTCTGGGTACCAAGTTCTTCTTGGCCAATCCGGAACGATGAGTATAGTTCTTACTCCTCTCTTTCTTACTATCCTCAGTACCTTGGGTATGAGAGGAAGAGGAGGGAACACATAAACCGACTGGTACACCCACGGTGTCACAGCTATCGCCTGAGGGTCCCTTGACCTGGCGCAATATTTTTTTAGCTTTTTGTTGAGGCGGGACGCCATCATGTCCACCCGTGGCAGTTCCCAGCGATTTACAATCTGTGTGAAGACTTCTTGATGAAGTCCCCACTCTCCCGGGTGGAGGTCGTGCCTGCTGAGGAAGTCTGCTTCCCAGTTGTCCACTCCCGGAATGAACACTGCTGACAGTGCTAGCACGTGATTCTCCGCCCATCGAAGAATCCTTGTGGCTTCTGCCATTGCCATCCTGCTTCTCGTGCCGCCCTGGCGGTTTACATGGGCGACCGCCGTGATGTTGTCTGACTGAATCAGTACTGGGTGGTTTTGAAGCAGGGGCTCTGCTTGACTCAGGGCGTTGTAAATGGCCCTTAGTTCCAGTATATTTATGTGTAGTGAAGTCTCCAGACTTGACCACTGTCCTTGGAAGTTTCTTCCCTGAGTGACTGCCCCCCATCCTCGGAGGCTTGCATCCGTGGTCACCAGGACCCAGTCCTGTATGCCGAACCTGCGGCCCTCGAGAAGATGAGCACTCTGCAGCCACCACAGCAGAGACACCCTGGCCCTCGGGGACAGGGTGATCAACCGATGCATCTAAAGATGCGATCCGGACCATTTGTCCAACAGATCCCACTGAAAGATCCTTGCATGGAACCTGCCGAAGGGAATTGCTTCGTAAGAAGCCACCATCTTTCCCAGGACTCGCGTGCAGTGATGCACCGACACCTGTTTTGGTTTCAGGAGGTCCCTGACCAGAGATGACAATTCCTGGGCCTTCTCCACCGGGAGAAACAACTTCTTCTGTTCTGTGTCCAGAATCATGCCCAGGAAAAGCAGACGCGTTGCAGGAATCAGCTGCGACTTTGGGATATTCAGAATCCAGCCGTGCTGTTGCAACACTTCCTGAGAGAGTGCTACGCTGACCAACAACTGCTCTCTGGACCTCGCCTTTATGAGGAGATCGTCCAAGTACGGGATAATTATAACTCCCTTCTTCCGAAGGAGTATCATCATTTCGGCCATTACCTTGGTAAATATTCTCGGTGCCGTGGAGAGACCAAACGGTAACGTCTGGAATTGGTAATGACAGTCCTGTACCACAAACCTGAGGTATTCCTGGTGAGGTGGGTAAATGGGGACATGCAAGTAAGCATCCTTGATGTCCAGCGACACCATAAAATCCCCCTCTTCCAGGCTTGCAATAACCGCCCTGAGCGATTCCATTTTGAACTTGAACTTCTTTATATAAGTGTTCAAGGATTTTAAATTCAGAATGGGTCTCACCGAACCGTCCGGTTTCGGTACCACAAACATTGTGGAATAGTAACCCCTTCCCTGTTGAAGGAGGGGGACCTTGATTATCACCTGCTGGAGGTACAGCTTGTGAATTGCCGCCAGTACTACCTCCCTTTCCCTGGGAGCAGCTGGCAAGGCTGATTTGAGGTAACGGCGAGGGGGAGTCGCCTCGAACTCCAGTTTGTATCCCTGAGATACAATTTGTACAGCCCAGAGATCCACCTGTGAGCGAACCCACTGGTTGCTGAAGTTTCGGAGACACGCCCCGACCGCACTTGGCTCCGCATGTGGAGCCCCAACGTCATGCGGTGGACTTAGTGGAAGCAGGGGAGGATTTTTGTTCCTGGGAACTGGCTGCCTGGTGCTGCTTCTTTCCTCTACCCTTGCCTCTGGCCAGAAAGGATGCTCCTCTGACCCGCTTGCCTTTCTGAGGCCGAAAGGACTGCACTTGATAATACGGTGCTTTCTTAGGCTGTGAGGGAACCTGAGGTAAAAAAGTCGACTTCCCAGCAGTTGCTGTGGATACGAGGTCCGAGAGACCGTCCCCAAACAATTCCTCACCCTTATAAGGCAAAACCTCCATGTGTTTTTTAGAATCAGCATCACCTGACCACTGCCGAGACCATAATACTCTCCTGGCAGAAATGGACATTGCATTAATTCTAGATGCCAGCAGGCAAATGTCCCTCTGGGCATCCCGCATATATAAGACGACGTCTTTTATATGTTCGATGGTTAGCAAAACAGTATCCCTGTCGAGGGAATCAATGTTGTCTGACAGGGAATCAGTCCATGCTGCTGCAGCACTACACATCCAGGCTGAAGCAATAGCAGGTCTCAGTAGAGTACCAGAGTGTGTATACACAGACTTCAGGATAACTTCCTGCTTTCTATCCGCAGGCTCCTTTAGGGCGGCCGTATCCTGAGACGGGAGTGCCACCCTTTTAGATAAGCGTGTTAGCGCCTTGTCCACCCTAGGGGATGTTTCCCAACGTAACCTATCCGTTGGCGGGAAAGGGTACGCCATCAGTAACCTCTTAGAAATCACTAGTTTTTCAGGGGAACTCCACGCTTCTTCACACAATTCATTTAATTCATCAGATGGGGGAAAAGTCACTGGCTGCTTTTTCTCCCCAAACATAATACCCCTCTTGGTGGTAACCGGGTTAATGTCAGAAATGTGCAATACATCTTTCATTGCAGTATTCATGCATCGGATGGCTTTTGTAGACTGTACATTTGTCTCATCCTCATCTACACTGGAGTCAGACTCCGTGTCGACATCTGTGTCTGCCATCTGAGCTAGCGGGCGTTTATGAGCCCCTGGCGGCTTCTGAGTCGCCTGGGCAGGCGCGGGCTAAGACCCCCCCGGCTGTCCCAAGGCTGCTGCATCATCGAACCTTTTATGTAAGGAGTTGACACTGTCGGTTAAGACCTTCCACATATCCATCCAATCAGGTGTCGGCCCCGTCGGGGGCGACACCACACTTATCTGCCCCTGCTCCGCCTCCACGTAACCCTCATCAAACATGTCGACACAGCCGTACCGACACACCGCACACACACAGGGAATGCTCAGACTGAGGACAGGACCCCACAAAGTCCTTTGGGGAGACAGAGAGAGAGTATGCCAGCACACACCACAGCGCTATATAACACAGGGATTTACACTATAAAAAATGATTTACCCAATAGCTGCTTAAATATCTTATTTGCGCCTAAATTTACTTGCCCCCCCCCCCCCCTCTTTTTTACCCTTCTTGTATCAGGATACTGCAGGGGAGAGCCTGGGGAGCTGCTTCCAGCGGAGCAGTGAAGGGAAAATGGCGCTGGTGTGCTGAGGAAGAAGGCCCCGCCCCCTCAGCGGCGGGCTTCTGTCCCGCGTTTTATGTAACTTAATGGTGGTTTTTTTTACACATATACAGTTTTCAGACTGTATTATGTGTATTTTAAGTGCCAAAAGGTATTATAATTGCTGCCCAGGGCGCCCCCCCCCCAGCGCCCTGCACCCTACAGTGACCGTAGTGTGTGGTGTGCTGTGGGAGCAATGGCGCACAGCTGCGGTGCTGTGCGCTACCTTAATGAAGACAGGAGTCTTCTGCCGCCGATTTCATCGCTTCTCTTCTGTCTTCTGGCTCTGCAAGGGGGACGGCGGCGCGGCTCCGGGAACGGACGATCGAGGTCAGGCCCTGTGTTCGAACCCTCCGGAGCTAATGGTGTCCAGTAGCCTAAGAAGCACAAGCTAGCTGCAAGCAGGTAGGTTTGCTTCTCTCCCCTCAGTCCCACGTAGCAGTGAGTCTGTTGCCAGCAGATCTCACTGAAAATAAAAAACCTAACAAATACTTTCTTTTCTAGCAAGCTCAGGAGATCCCACTAGGAGCACCCAGCTCTGGCCGGGCACAGATTCTAACTGAGGTCTGGAGGAGGGGCATAGAGGGAGGAGCCAGTGCACACCAGATAGTACCTAATCTTTCTTTTAGAGTGCCCAGTCTATTCCCCATGGTCCTTACGGAGTTCCCAGCATCCACTAGGACGTCAGAGAAACTATACTATTTAGAGAGCACAAACAGCATCATAAGAAAGATACAGAGCATTATAAATGTGGATCTTAATAAACATGGAGAGAGTAAGAAAACAATCACGAGAGACGACTGCAGATCCTGGGCTACAGCGACGACAACCTTATGCAGGGGGGGAACGCTAAGAATATATAAACATACATGTGTATATGTATGTAATATATGTGCTGGTATGTGCCTGGGATCGGCAGTCGCCGTACAGAACCCAGGACTCAGCATTAGGATTCCCTCTCCTAAGCCCGCTCGCAGACTCTCCGAGTCCAGGGTTCTGCATGGCGGCTGTGGTATACATCGCTGCTGCCGATCCAAGATACACTGCCAGCACATATTACATACATCTACACATGCATGTGTAGAAGTGCTTAGCGCGGCCCCCCCCCCCCACACAAAGTAGTCAGTGCTACTGCAGCCGCCACTGATTGTCACATGACGCATGCTATAACTTGTACAGCTATGTGTCACTACCACCTCAAATGCAAGTCCATGGCGGAGATTCAAATGTTTGAAAAGTCGGTTGGGTGTCTGTTTTTACCTGTCTATTAGATAGGAAAAAACAGACTCCCAACTGACTTTTCAAACATTTGAATCTCCCCCCATAAGTCTATAATCTACATTTATGATTGCGTTTCGGAAAACAGCAATAAATTGGTCCCCTGTACTGAGTTGGACATAATTTGTATCTTAGGAGTGGATTCAATTAGCCTTGAGCTGTTTTTAGTGTCCACACATGAGAGGAGTGAGTCTGAGTCGGACGCAGTTGTGTCAAATTTATGTTTGCCCGATGCAGTCTATGAACTAAGATACAAATTACAATATTTTGCTGTCTGATCGCGTATTTTTTCATTTTAGCCTTGGTCGCACCGCCCACTGGACTTGCACAAGCTACATGCTGGGTACAAAAGCTCCATCTGAAACAGAAGTCTCACTATGGGGGTAATTCAGATCTGATTGCTGCTGTACAATTTCGCACAGCGTGCGTTCAGAGCTGTACTGCGCATGCGTGTGAGACGCAATGCGCTGGTGCGTTGCATAAAACAGCACCAGACATCGGTGCCTAGTGACGGGATGGTGCAATAAAGCCAAACGCACGGGTATTTGCAAGGTGATTGACAGGAAGAGGCCGTTTGTGGTGGCAACTGACCGTTTTACAGCAGTGTCCGGAAAAACGCAGACGGGATTAGGCGTTTGGACGGAGGGACTTTGTGCAGCCTGTGCGCAACCCAGGACTTACTTCCCCAGTGCGATGAGAACAGGCTGATCGGGGCTGGAGCTTACAATGACAATCCCTCTGTACTAACTACAATATCTCCCGCGAATGCAGCATTAACTGCAGGCCTACCTGTTATTTCACTTATTTAAACTATACAATAATGTAGATCAATTAGTCAGGTAACTAAATTGTTATATATGTGGGTGGACCTGATTCTGAGTCACATGCTGAAGCATCCGTGTGTGTGTCTTTTCCTGGCTTGCGTGTGTGACTTTATGCTAATACCGCTACAAGCCCTTCCCCGGTGTACAGCCCAGCCCCTAATTTACAATGACACCCTCTTTCAGCATCTTTAGATACTGAGGGGGTAATTCAGACCTGATCGCTGGGCTGTGTTTTTTGCTGTCCTGCGTTCAGACAGTCCCCGCCTCCAGGGGGAGTGTATATTCGCAGTGAAAGTGTGCGATGCTATGTGTACGCCGAGCTGCGAAAATTCACTTTGTGCAGTCTCTGCGCAGCCCAGGACTTCTACAGTGTGATCAGAAAAGGCTGATCGAGCCAGAGCTGACGTCACACACCCTCTGTGAAAACGCTTGGACACACCTGTGTTTCTCCTGACACTCCAAGAAAACGGTCGGTTACCACCCACTAACGGCCTCTTCCTGTCAATCACCTTGTGAACGCCCATGCGATTAGAATTTTCGAACCATCCCGTCGCTGACCGGCGATGCCCTTTTGTTGTTGTCCGATTCGCATGCGCATTGCGGTGCATGCGCAGTTACTACCTGATCACCTGCTGTGCGAAAACGCACGGCAGCAAATCAGATCCGAATGACCCCCTGAAATACCACTTGGTGCATCTATAAAACTTACACCAGCCCCATGCTAGGTGCAGATTTTCTGGCAGAGCATGGCTTCCAATGTGAGCATCTGAGATTGCAATCAATTCAGCGGCGCACCCACGATAGTCCCATAATATGCCCATAAGAGGGACCATCTTCATGCGACTGAATAGCCACCTCCCAGTAACCACCTTTCCAGGACACTGTACGTCTCAATCAGTACTGCCACTCTATGTACACACCACGGGGCATGTGCACAGCAACATTTTAACAAATTAGGCGAATGCACAGTAGGAAAACATTTATCAGCATTGTGTCACACACACACACACACACACACACACACACACACACACACACACACACACACACAATATTCAGATGGCCGTTTCACTACCTGTGACTGCGTAGCAACCGAACCAAAGCCTTTGCTATAACCCCAACTTCTGCTTTTGGTGCCAGGTGAAAATATAATTGTGCCACCGCCATAACTACCTGTGGAGAGATTGACGAATGTTACAGCAGACATATCTTTTTCTTCTCCCCGCCCCCCCACAACCCTCTGTATACACTACCAGGGCAAACCTTTCAACATTTACATTTAAGCAATTCAAGTCCAGTGAATAACCTGAGTAAACTGCTGCAGATTATTAAAGTTTTGTTTAGCAAAAAAATGAAAAAATGATGTAAACAGTGTGTCTGACTTCCCATCTTGTTTAAGTCTAAAATGTAAAAGGGCATTGCTTTTAATAGCATAAACACCCCATGTTTTGTTATTTAAAGCACTGTCCTTTTAAATGAGTTAAGAAACTCATGTGGCACCCACTGTCAAACATGGAGGAAAAAGCATGACGGTCTTTAGATGTTTTGCTGGATCTCGAGTCAGCAACTTGCACATAGTGACTGCCACCCTGAACCAAAAGGGTTACTACAGAACTTTAATTTCCAAAGAACATAGAATGCCACAGGTGTGTTCAGCGGTTACATCTGCACAATGTGGCATAAAATGGTGTTAAACAAAATGATTCTATGACTTCTAATTGTTTGTGTTCTATACTTTCATTTCAGAGTATACAGAAACATTAAACTGTATAAATATCAATGAAAACTGGAAAAATAGGGGGGGATGGGGGTTCCAAAACGTCTGACAGTTAGTGTAGGTCATCACCAGCAGCGGCTGCCCCTGGGCTGCAGCGCCGTCCAAAGTGTGCAGGGAGGAGCTGGCCAGCACATATGAACATACATGTTAAGTTGTATGTAACATATGTGCTGGCTTCCTTACCCGGGGATCGGAACTCGGCAGCCACCACACGCAAAGAAGACAGGCACACACTGCTTAGCCTGTCTATCATCAATAAGTCCACCCCTAGACTCCTGTGAAACCAGCCAGTGGGAGTCTGGGGGCGGGCTTATTGATGATAGACAGACTGAGCAGTATGTTCCTGTTTTCCATGTGTGCGGCGGCTGCGGATCCCTGGGTATGGAAGCCAACATATATGTTACATACAACTTCACATGTATGTTCATATGTGCAGGCCAGCTATCCCCTGCACACTTTGGAAGGCGCCACAGCCCAGGGGCAGCAGCCGCTGCTGGTCATCACGCTGTTATGTACACATTACGCGATCCCATACGATACAATATCGTATGATATTGTATAAGATATCATATCGGATCATGTATACACACTACAAACGATGTCAAACGATGTCTAGAAACAAAGTCATGACTGGAGTACAAAACCACACAATATCACCTCATCAAGACTGCATGCAGTCCGATGTACGACGTCGCATGCCACCTGCGGGAGCGCGCATCGTACGTCGGATGCTGCGTACACATTATACAATATCATTCAGAAACAAACAATTTCATTCAAATCGTAAATTATATTGCATAGTGTGTAGGGGCTATGAGAATGATACATTTATTAAGTTCCAGGCACCCGACAGGCAGAATATAGGATCCCAAACACATGACATGTGGAAGATGACATTGAAAATAAAGCACTTCCATTGGTGGAAGGAATCCTTAAATTATAAAAACAATTATCACACAACCAAATATTTGGATCATGGGACCATCTGAGGGTTCATAAGAAATGTTCTCCCAGTAAAACCTGACATTTAGGGTGAGATTCAAATGATATATCACGCCCAATTTCCTTTCTAAAATTATCTCCATTATCGCGCATATTGCGCCCATAGTAATCAGGTTTACTGTGTAAAGGGTTGGGTGCCCACCTACTTTGGGGGTAGCGAGCTGAAATAATTATACCATGCCCCTGAGGGCAGAAACAGAACGAGTGTGGAAAGGGGTGAAAAGAATTGAATCCCACCCTTAGAATGTATTTCTTTCTGTTAGCTGTTTCTATCCATGTGTTTCGTCCTGTTTTATTTCCTAAATATTCAGAAGAATTAGTCTATATATGTTCTCAGCTGTCTGTTCAAACTACAGGGAACACTAACTCCTGTGCAATGGTGGCTAAGTGCACTTCGCCAGTTGTGTACGCTTGGCTGCAGAACATGTGCAGTGCAAATCGGGTTGGATACGAAATAACGACAGTCGAGATCACGGCTGACACAAGCCCGAAGGATAGCGGTGAGTAATTTTACCCTACCCTTCCCATCCCGCGGCCTAACCTGTAATTTTATATTATTTGTACTTATTTTAAACAGTGTTTAGATCCCAGTGTACAGTTCTTAAACAATAAGGGGTGAACTAAAAACTGAAAAGGGAAAACTGTGACTTTTTGTATTTATAAAGGAAAGTCCTAGGTATGTGGCGATAAGGAGCAGCAGTATCTTACAGCAGCATTGCGGCTCTGTAGTAAGGGTTTTGTGTTGCGGAGGAGGAGGCGGTGGTCTGGGTCCATAACATACGGCTTGCGTTTCACCAGGGAAGATGGTTCTGACTTCTCTTCTTTGCCCCCTTCATCGTCATCTGAGCCATAGAAAGCTTTCTCTGGATTTTCCTCGAGTAGAGACTCCTTCCAGAGGTGAGAAGGGAGGGTAGGAAAACAGAAAGAGTTATGGTTAGACTAAATAAGACAAGTTACAAGTGGATGACAAGAAGGCAAAGAACAGCAGATAAAGAATTTAGTATTGACGGCATAGAAAAGACATGGAATAGGAACGTAAGGAGAAGAAGATATGGATGAAGTGAAACTCACATTTTTATTTGGATTCAGAAACTGGGTCCTTGCGTATCGCGTCAGCATATTGATGATAACCACCTGGCCCCACTCCTCCACATCAATCAGCAGGTTACACAGCTTGCGGTAATTCTTATGGATTAGATCAATACGCTCAGGACAGACTTCTTCAAAAGCCATCACTACGCTGCCTGCCACCAGCTTGGGAAAAAACAGAGCATACATGTCACTTCTAAGGCTTAGCATATCGCCACTAACCATTTTGAGAAATGCTTTATAGGGGTATTGAATGCATGTCGGATCCTCTCCGACGGAGAGAATCCGACAATGCAGTATTAAATTTGCGGGCAAATCCGATTGGTTTTGCTTGTTTTCGACAATGCCATTCCGACTTTTTCTAAAGTTGGATTGACATTATTGAAAACGCGCCAAAAACCTGTTGGATTTGGACGCAAATCCGTCAAAACACATGGATCCGCTGATAATCCGCCGATCCACGTGTTTTCCCGACAAGTCAGAAAAACGGCAGCCCCATTGAATAGGTTGAATTCTGATTCCACCACAAAAAAGTCGGAAACTGCCGTCTTTCCGACTAGACGACAATTCCGGCTACCATTGAATAGACCCCTTAGGGTTATAAAGTCTTATAAACTGTATTATTCATTGCTTAAGTAACTGCTGTGCCTCCAGTTTTCTCTATATGTTTATAAACAACCAGATGCTAAGGGGTATATGCAATTGCGGTCGAATTCCCGAAAATGTCGATAAAACGGGACATTTTCGCCCCAAAAAAAATTTCGACAATGCATTTCAGTACTTTCCGTCAAAAAAACGGACTTTCCAAATTCGATTTTTTGAAATTCGACATTTGTCAAATTCGACATTTCTGCAATGGTACAAATGCGGCAATTCGACAAAAGTATATTCAATTGAAGTTTGGAAATTCGACATCAGTGCTTTTAGACAGTAAATTCGTCATTTTCAATCCGCCACACTTTGGTGGCGGAATCTAATAAAAAATTTAAAAAACATGTTTTTTTGGGTGTTTTTTTTATTGGTAATAGCATATCTATTTATATTAGAAGGGATTAGGTACTTGGTTTGTCTATTTTGGAGGCACAAGTATTATTTATATATTTTTAAAAATATATATTTAAAAAAAAATTTTTTTATTTTTTTTAATGGAATGGTAAAAATCAGAAAAAAAATTGCGTGGGGTCCCCCCTCCAAAGCATAACCAGCCTCGGGCTCTTCGAGCTGGTCCTGGTTCTAAAAATCCGGGGGAAAAACTGACAGGGGATCCCCCGTATTTTTAAAACCAGCATCGGGCTCTGCGCATGGTGCTGGTGCAAAAAATACGGGGGACAAAAAGAGTAGGGGTCCCCCGTATTTTTTACACTAGCATCGGGCTCCACTAGCTGGACAGATAATGCCACAGCCGGAGGTCACATTTATACAGCGCCCTGCGGCCGTGGCATTAAATATCCAACTAGTCACCCCTGGCCGGGGTACCCTGGGGGAGTGGGGACCCCTTCAATCAAGGGGTCCCCCCCCCAGCCACCCAAGGGCCAGGGGTGAAGCCCGAGGCTGTCCCCCCCATCCAAGGGCTGCGGATGGGGGGCTGATAGCCTTGAGAAAATTGAAAGAATATTGTTTTTTCCAGTAGTACTACAAGTCCCAGCAAGCCTCCCCCGCAAGCTGGTACTTGGAGAACCACAAGTACCAGCATGCAGGAGAAAAACGGGCCCGCTGGTACCTGTAGTTCTACTGAAAAAAAAATACCCAAATAAAAACAGGACACGCACACCGTGAGAGTAAAACTTTATTTCACACATGTCGACACACACATACTTACCTATGTTCACACGCCGACCTCTGTCCACTTGTCCAAGTAGAATCCACGTGTACCTGTGAATAAAATTATACTCACCTGATCCAGTGTCCAGATTATAATCCACGTACTTGGCAAAAAAAAAAAACGAACACCCGGACCAAACGGACTGAAAGGGGTCCCATGTTTACACATGGGACCCCTTTCCCCGAATGCAGAGAACCCCCCGTGACTGCTGTCACAGAAAGGTCCCTTCAGCCAATCAGCGAGCGCAACGTCCTGGCACTCTGCTGATTGGCTATGCGCGTCTGAGCTGTCAGACAGCGCATCGCAAAGCCTCTCCATTATATTCAATGGTGGGAACTTTGCGGTCAGCGGTGAGGTCACCCGCGGTCAGCCGCTGACCGTGTGTAACCCCACCGCTGACCGCAAAGTTCCCACCATTGAAACTAATGGAGGGGCTGTGCGATGCGCTGTCTGCCAGCAGACGCGCATACAGCCAGTCAGGAGAGTGCCACGAAGTAGCGCTTCCTGATTGGCTGAGGGACCTTTCTGTGACAGCATTCACGTGGGGTCCCGCATTCGTGGAAAGGGGTCCCATGTGTAAACATGGGACCCTTTTCAGTCCGTTTGGTCCGGGTGTTCGATTTGTTGTTTTGCCAAGTACGAGGATTATTTTAAAAGATCCGGACACTGGATTGAGGTGAGTATAATTTTATTCACAGGTACACCGTGGATTCTACTTGGACAAGTGGACCGAACGTCGTGTCAACATAGGTAAGTATGTGTGTGTGTCGACATGTATGTAATAAAGTTGTACTTTCAAGGTGTGCGTGTCCTGTTTTTATTTGGGTATTTTTTTTCCAGTAGAACTACAGGTACAAGCGGGCCCGTTTTTCTCCCGCATGCTGGTACTTGTGGTTCTCCAAGTACCAGCTTGCGGGGGAGGCTTGCTGGGACTTGTAGTACTACTGGAAAAAACAATATTCTTTCAATTTTCTCAAGGCTATCAGCCCCCCATCCGCAGCCCTTGGATGGGGGGGACAGCCTCGGGCTTCACCCATGGCCCTTGGGTGGCTGGGGGGGGACCCCTTGATTGAAGGGGTCCCCACTCCCCCAGGGTACCCCGGCCAGGGGTGACTAGTTGGATATTTAATGCCACGGCCGCAGGGCGCTGTATAAAAGTGACCCCCGGCTGTGGCATTATCTGTCCAGCTAGTGGAGCCCGATGCTGGTGTAAAAGAATACGGGGGACCCTTACTCTTTTAATCCCCCGTATTTTTTGCACCAACACCAGGCGCAGAGCCCGGTGCTGGTTTTAAAAATACGGGGGATCCCCTGTCATTTTTCCCCCCGGATTTTTAGAACCAGGACCGGCTCGAAGAGCCCGAGGCTGGTTATGCTTTGGAGGGGGGACCCCACGCAATTTTTTTTCGGGTTTTTTACCGTTTTTTTAAAAATCGGATCAAAATCCGTCAAATCGGCCGTTTTTCGACAGCGGGACTGTCAAATCCATTTTTTATTGAATATGTTGAATTCCGGCACCCACTTGCCGGAATTCGACGGTCGAATTGTGTCGAATTAAAAAACGGGCGAAAAATTGCTGCGATTCGCCGGTAATTGCATATACCCCTAAATCTCTTATTGGCACTTACTCATACTTAATCATAATCAAAAAGTAGGGTTCATGGGGGTAATTCCAAGTTGATCGCAGCAGGAAATTTTTTAGCAGTTGGGCAAAACCATGTGCACTGCAGAAAGAGTTAGATTTGGGTGGGTTATTTATTTTGTTTCTGTGCAGGGTAAATACTGGCTGCTTTATTTTTACACTGCATTTTAGATTGCAGATTGAACTCACCACACCCAAATCTCTCTCTCTCTGCACATGTTATATCTGCCCCTCCTGCAGTGCACATAGGGGGTAATTCCAAGTTGATCGCAGCAGGATTTTTGATAGCAACTGGGCAAAACCATGTGCACTGCAGGGGATGCAAATATAACATGTGCAAAGAGAGTTAGATTTGGGTGTGGTGTGTTCAATCTGCAATCTAATTTGCAGTGTAAAAATAAAGCAGCCAGTATTTACCCTGCTCAGAAACAATATAACCCACCCAAATCTAACTCTTTCTGCACATGTTATATCTGCCTCCCCTGCAGTGCACATGGTTTTGGCCAGTTGCTATCAAAAATCCTTCTGCGATCAACTTGGAATTACCCCCCATGGTTTTGCCCAACTGCTAAAAAATTTCCTGCTGCGAATAACTTGGAATTACCCCCCATGACCCATCAAACATGACAGTGTGCAGAGATAACATGTTTACTATAGTAACAGTGGATAATAAAGCATTCAAGTGAAGGCCCCAGAAGATACATGCCAGGCTAAATACCAGCGTATGTCCCGCTTTAAATATATCCCTCACTGTCAGGGGTATATTTACTAAAGTGATGGTATTAATAAAGATGTTGTCTATAGCAACCAATCAGATTCTAGATATTAATTTCTATGTGCTAGAAAAACATGTAGAATCTGATTGGTTGCTATAGGCAACATCTCCACTTCTATAAACCCACACTTTCGTAAAATAAGATTTTTAACCTACCGGTAAATCTTTTTCTCCTAGTCCGTAGAGGATGCTGGGGACTCCGTAAGGACCATGGGGTATAGACGGGCTCCGCAGGAGACATGGGCACTCTAAAGACTTTAGAATGGGTGTGCACTGCCTCCTCCCACTATGCCCCTCCTCCAGACCTCAGTTAGAGAACTGTGCCCAGAGGAGACGGACAGTACGAGGAAAGGATTTTTGTTAATCCAAGGGCAAAGGCCCTCATTCCGAGTTGTTCGCTCGCAAGGCGATTTTAGCAGTATTGCACGCGCTAAGCCGCTGCCTACTGGGAGTGAATCTTAGCTTCTTAAAATTGCGAACGAAAGATTCGCAATATTGCGATTACACATCTCGTAGCAGTTTCAGAGTAGCTTCAGACTTACTCGGCATCTGCGATCAGTTCAGTGCTTATCGTTCCTGGTTTGACGTCACAAACACACCCAGCGTTCGCCCAGACACTCCTCCGTTTCTCCAGCCACTCCCGCGTTTTTTCCGGAAACGGTAGCGTTTTTTCCCACACGCCCATAAAACGGCCTGTTTCCGCCCAGTAACACCCATTTCCTGTCAATCACACTACGATCGCCTGAGCGAAGAAAAAGCCGTGAGTAAAAATCCAAACTTCATAGCAAATTTACTTGGCGCAGTCGCAGTGCGGACATTGCGCATGCGCACTAAGCGGAAAAACGCTGCGATGCGAAGAAATTTTCCGAGCGAACGACTCGGAATGACCTCCAAGATACATACCAGCCCACACCATCCACACCGTACAACCTGGTACCTATGAACCAGTTAACAGTATGAAACAAAACAGCATCAGCCAGAGACTGATCAAAACTGTAACGTAACCCTTATGTAAGCAATAACTATATATAAGTCTTGCAGAACTTCGTCCGCACTGGGACGGGCGCCCAGCATCCTCTACGTACTAGGAGAAAAAGATTTACCGGTAGGTTTAAAATCTTATTTTCTCTTACGTCCTAGAGGATGCTGGGGACTCCGGAAGGACCATGGGGATTATACCAAAGCTCAAACCGGGCGGGAGAGTGCGGATGACTCAAACTTGAGTTATTAAACTTGTAGAATTTAGCAAAAGTGTTTGACCCCAACCAAGTTGCCGCTCGGCAAAGCTGTAATGCCGAGACGCCTCGGGCAGCCACCCAAGAAGAGCCCACCTTCCTAGTGAAATGGGCCTTTACCGAATTCGGTAACGGCAATCCAGCCGTAGAATGAGCCTGCTGAATCGTATTACAGATCCAGCGAGCAATAGTCTGTTTAGAAGCAGGAGCGCCAACCTTGTTGGCTGCATACAGGACAAACAGTGCCTCTGTTTTCCTAACCCGAGCCGTCCTGGCTACATAAATTTTTAATGCCCTGACTACATCAAGGGACTTGGAATCCTCCAAGTCACCCGTAGCCACAGGCACCACAATAGATTGGTTCATATGAAAAGATGAAACCACCTTTGGCAAAAATTGAGGATGAGTCCTCAATTCTGCTCTATCCACATGGAAAATCAGATAGGGGCTCTTGTGAGACAAAGCCGCCAATTCGGACACCCGCCTTGCAGATGCCAAGGCCAACAACATGACCACCTTCCAAATGAGAAATTTTAATTCAACTGTTTGAAGAGGCTCAAACCAGTGAGATTTTAGGAACTGCAACACCACGTTAAGGTCCCATGGTGCCACTGGAGGCACAAAAGGAGGCTGGATATGCAGCACTCCCTTTACAAAAGTCTGGACTTCTGGGAGAGAAGCCAATTCCTTCTGAAAGAAAATTGATAGGGCCGAAATCTGTACCTTAATGGAGCCTAGCTTTAGGCCCATATCCACTCCTGTCTGTAGAAAGTGGAGAAAACGGCCCAGATGGAAATCCTCAGTAGGAGCATTCTTGGCTTCACACCAAGATACATACTTCCTTCAGATGCGGTGATAACGTTTCGCCGTCACCTCCTTCCTAGCCTTAATCAGAGTAGGGATGACTTCCTCCGGAATACCCTTCCCCGCTAGGATTTGGTGTTCAACTGCCATGCCGTCAAACGTAACCGCGGTAAGTCTTGGAACACGCAGGGCCCCTGCTGCAACAGGTTTTCCCTGAGAGGAAGAGGCCACAGATCTTCTGTGAGCATTTCCTGAAGATCTGAATACCAGGCCCTTCGAGGCCAATCTGGAACAATGAGTATTGTCTGCACTCTATTTTGTCTTATGATTCTCAGTATTTTTGAGATGAGCGGAAGAGGAGGGAACACATAGACCGACTGAAACACCCATGGTGTCACCAGGGCGTCCACCGCTACAGCCTGAGGGTACCTTGACCTGGCACAATACCTCCGAAGCTTCTTGTTGAGGCGTGACGCCATCATGGCTATTTGTGGAAGTCCCCACTGACATGTTATCTCTGCAAACACTTCCTGATGAAGTCCCCACTCTCCTGAATGGAGATCGTGCCTGCTGAGGAAGTCTGCTTCCCAGTTGTCCACTCCCGGAATGAAGACCGCTGACAGAGCGCTTACGTGATTTTCCGCCCAGCGAAGAATCCTGGCGGCTTCCGCCATTGCCACTCTGCTCCTTGTCCCACCTTGGCGGTTTACATGAGCCACAGCTGTGACGTTGTCTGATTGAACCAGAACCGGTAGGTCGCGAAGAATATTCTCCGCTTGTCGTAGGCCGTTGTATATGGCCCTCAATTCCAGTACGTTGATGTGTAGACAAGCCTCCTGGCTTGACCATAGTCCCTGAAAATTTCTTCCTTGTGTGACTGCTCCCCATCCTCGGAGGCTCGCGTCCGTGGTCATCAGAACCCAGTCTTGAATGCCGAACCTGCGACCCTCGAGAAGGTGAGCACTCTGCAGCCACCACAGGAGAGACACCCTGGCCCTGGGGGACAGGCTTATTTTCCGATGTATTTGTAGATGGGACCCCGACCACTTGTCCAGAAGGTCCCACTGAAACGTCCTTGCATGGAACCTGCCGAAGGGGATGGCCTCGTAGGTCGCCACCATTTTTCCCAGTACTCGAGTGCATTGATGGACTGACACTCTTTTCGGTTTTAACAGGTCTCTGACCATATTCTGAAGTTCCTGGGCTTTTTCCATTGGGAGAAAAACCCTCTTTAGTTCCGTGTCCAGAATCATGCCTAAGAAAGATAGCCGAGTCGTTGGAATCAACTGTGACTTTGGTAGATTTAGAATCCAGCCATGCTGCTGCAGCACTCCCAGGGAGAGCGACACGCTTTTCTGTAATTGATCTCTCGATCTCGCTTTTATCAGGAGATCGTCCAAGGACGGGATAATTGTGACTCCCTGTCTGCGCAGGAGCACCATCATTTCCGCCATTACCTTGGTAAAAATCCTCGGGGCCGTGGAAAGCCCAAATGGCAACGTCTGAAACTGGTAATGACAGTCCTGTACAGCGAATCTCAGGTACGCCTGATGAGGGGGATATATGGGGACATGAAGGTATGCATCCTTTATGTCTAGTGACACCAGAAAATCCCCCCCTTCCAGGCTGGAGATAACTGCCCGGAGCGATTCCATCTTGAATTTGAACTTTTTCAAGTACAGGTTTAGGGATTTTAAATTTAGAATGGGTCTGACCGAGCCATCCGGTTTCGGGACCACAAATAGGGTTGAATAGTACCCCTTCCCCTGTTGAACTAGGGTAACCTCGACAACCACTTGTTGGTGACACAGTTTTTGAATTGCCGCTAAAACTATCTCCCTTTCTGGGGAAGAAGCTGGTAAAGCCGATTTGAAAAACCGGCGAGGAGGCACGTCTTCGAATTCCAGCTTGTAGCCTTGGGATACAATTTCCATTGCCCAAGGATCCACGTCTGACTGAACCCAGACGTTGCTGAAGAGTCGAAGACGTGCCCCCACCAGCGCGGACTCCCCCAGTGGAGCCCCAGCGTCATGCAGTGGATTTAGTAGAAGCCGGGGAGGACTTCTGCTCCTGGGAACTAGCCGTAACAGGCATTCTTTTCCCTCTACCCTTACCTCTGGCGAGGAAGGAAGAGCCAGGACCTCTTCTGGACTTATGCGACCGAAAGGACTGCATCTGATATTGTGGTGTTTTCTTTTGCTGTGGGGGAACATAAGGTAGATTTACCCGCGGTAGCTGTGGAAACCAGGTCCGCGAGACCTTCCCCAAATAAAACCTCACCCTTGTAAAGCAAAACTTCCATATGCCTCTTTGAGTCGGCATCACCCGTCCATTGGCGGGTCCACAGGGCTCGCCTAGCAGAAATCGCCATGGCGTTGGCTCTCGAACCTAACAGCCCAACGTCTCTCTGAGCGTCTCTCATATATAAGACTGCGTCTTTAATGTGACCTAAGGTCAATAAAATGGTATCCCTATCTAGGGTATCAATGTCAGCTGACAAGGTATCTGCCCAAGCTGCTACAGCGCTACAAACCCAAGCCGATGCTATTGCCGGTCTGAGCAAGTGTATAAATTGATTTTAAGGTAGTCTCCTGTCTGCGATCAGCAGGATATTTGAGGGCTGCCGTGTCTGGAGACGGTAGCGTCACCTTTTTGGACAAGCGCATTAAAGCCTTGTCCACCTTGGGTGAGGATTCCCACCGTAACATGTCCTGTGCAGGGAAAGGATACGGCATAAGAATTCTCTTGGGAATCTGCAGTTTCTTGTCTGGAGTTTCCCAAGCTTTTTCAAATAACGCGTTCAGCTCATGAGATGGGGGAAAGGTTACCTCAGGTTTCTTTTCATTAAACATGCATACCCTCGTGTCAGGGACAGAGGGGTCATCTGTGATATGCAAAACATCTTTTATTGCAATAATCATATAATGAATACTTTTGGCCACCCTTGGGTGTAACCTCGCATCATCGTAGTCGACACTGGAGTCAGAATCCGTGTCGGTATCAGTGTCTGCTACTTGGGACAGTGGACGTTTCTGAGACCCTGCAGGGCCCTGTGACACAGTCAAAGCCATGGATTGACTCCCAGTTTTATCCCTGGACTCTGCTTTGTCCAATCTCTTATGTAATAAAGACACATTTGCATTTAAAACATTCCACATATCCAACCAATCAGGTGTCGGCATTGCCGACGGAGACACCACAATCATCTGCCCCGCCTCCTCCTTAGATGAGCCTTCCGCTTCAGACATGCTGACACACACGTACCGACACCCCCACACACTCAGGGATATATCTATATGGAGACAGTCCCCCAATAAGGCCCTTTGGAGAGACAGAGAGAGAGAATGCCAGCACACACCCAGCGCCACCGGACACTGGAATAAAATCCCAGTTAGTACAGCGCTTTTATATAAATATATAATTACACTCACTGCGCCAATTAATGTGCCCCCCCCCCCCTCTTTTTTGCCCTCTGTAACCGTGTTCAGCAGGGGAGAGTCCGGGGAGCCAGCTTCTCTGTAGTGTGCTGTGGAGAAAATGGCGCTGGTTAGTGCTGGTGGATCAAGCTCCGCCTCCTCAGCGGCGGGCTTCGGTCCCGCTCAAATTATTTATACTGGCAGGGTTTTTTTCAATATACCGCCTCTGCAGTATCCAATCTATATGCCAGTGTCCCTTGAGATTAATATTGCTGCCCAGGGCGCGCCCCCCCTGCGCCCTGCACCCTTACAGTGCCCGTTGTGTGTATATGTGTGGGAGCAATGGCGCGCAGCCTTACCGCTGCGCGTTACCTCAGTGAAGATCTGAAGTCTTCTGCCGCCTTTGAAGTCTTCTTTCTTCTTCATACTCACCTGGCTTCTATCTTCCGGCTCTGTTAGGAGGACGGCGGCGCGGCTCCGGGACGAACGACGAGGGTGAGACCTGCGTTCCGTCCGTCTGGAGCTAATGTTGTCCAGTAGCCTAAGAAGCAGAGCCTATCATTTAAGTAGGTCTGCTTCTCTCCCCTCAGTCCCATGATGCAGGGAGCCTGTTGCCAGCAGTGCTCCCTGAAAATAAAAAACCTAACAAAAGTCTTTTTCAGAGAAACTCAGGAGAGCTCCCCTGCAGTGCACCCAGTCTTCTCTGGGCACAGGCTCTAACTGAGGTCTGGAGGAGGGGCATTCTAAAGTCTTTAGAGTGCCCATGTCTCCTGCGGAGCCCGTCTATACCCCATGGTCCTTACGGAGACCCCAGCATCCTCTAGGACATAAGAGAAATATACCCCTAAACCAGGACTGGTTCACTGTGCAAATCTCTGGTCCATCCTCTGGTTCTGCTTGCTATCACTGCATAGGATTCAGCTATGTAGACTATCAGCGTTGTATTCCTATCCTGAGGTAATCTGTCCTGTAGGTGCTTCCCTTTTCTGTAGCCCGGTACCCTGTCTTGTGGATGTTACCGTACTGCTGTCCGTCTTCTGACCCTGCGGTTGTGTGCTCTGCATTGCTACTGTCTATTCCATCCTTGGGCCAGATGTAATGTCTTGCTAGACGTCCAGAGCTCAGAGACTCCGTCCGAACCCGTACGTTTTTTTTAAAGCAGCAAGCGTTTACAAGGCAAAACCAACCAGGTTTTGTTTTGTAAACATTTGCTGCTTTAAAAAAACGGACGCGTTCATCCAGAGTCTCGTGGCTCTGGACGTCTAGCAAGCCATTACATCCGACCCCTTGTATCTGTCTGTAGTTGCTATCATGCCATATGGGCAAATGTATGAAAGAGTTTTTGCAGAAAATCCTCAGAAAACTAAAATTTTCAAATAATTCCCGCATTGTTTCCCTTGAACGTATTAAGAGGGTAGCGCAGAAGACACTGGAGAATGGAGATATCTGCTGTGGTCGCTCTATTTATGATTGTAGGATCAGTTCCCTTATGTTCTAAGGCTTGTGAGAAATTACCAGATTTAGCAAGCTCTGAAAAATGTAACATTCAGCAGCCTGGTCCTTAATAGCTAAAACCCTCATTAGATGTACTAGCCACTGATCGGAAAATCCTTCTCCAGAAAAAAATCAAAGTAACCCTTCCGAGTCCAAACATTAAAGTAATGTTGGAAATGAGCACTTTACTGTATAATCTGCAGATTTTATACTGTAGGTGCCCGTGTACCTGATGGCTGAATGGACAGCCCCCAGGCCTGTCTGGCAAGCCGTCTGTCATGTTTCAGTTTCATTTATCCTTTCTGATCCAGTTTCAGAGACAATTCTATAAATACATGTTTATGGATTCTCAATAATGCTAAACTCACTGTTGTTTTGTCAGACAGCAGTTTCTCTATCACTTCGATGAGTTGGTCCTTCTGGTCCGAGTCCAAGCTGCAGAGAGATGGAGAGAGTGATATATGTGTAGGAGAGAAGAAGACACTGAGGAACAGGGATGTCTGCGCTGAGACAATTGCCTGAGGCAACAAAATGTACTTCACTCATTATTTAACAATTATTTTCTTGCTGCAAATAGTGATTTATACACATTTGGTAAATCTAATCATTATTAAAATAAAAATAATTAATCTCCCGAATTTGGTATGTACATAAAATGGAATACATGACCGCTGTTATTCGTAACACCTGTAAACAATTTGATAAAATATGGGGGGTCATTCCGAGTTGTTCGCTCGGTAATTTTCTTCGCATCGCAGCGATTTTCCGCTTAATGCGCATGCGCAATGTTCGCACTGCGACTGCGCCAAGTAAATTTGCTATGCAGTTAGGAATATTACTCACGGTTTTTTCATCGTTCTGGTGATCGTAATGTGATTGACAGGAAGTGGGTGTTTCTGGGCGGAAACAGGCCGTTTTAGGGGCGTGTGGGAAAAAACGCTACAGTTTCTGGGAAAAACGCGGGAGTGGCTGGAGAAACGGGGGAGTGTCTGGGCGAACGCTGGGTGTGTTTGTGACGTCAAACCAGGAACGACAAGCACTGAACTGATCGCACTGGCAGAGTAAGTCTCGAGCTACTCAGAAACTGCACAGAGATGTCTTATCGCAATATTGCGAATCTTTCGTTCACAATTTTAAGATGCTAAGATTCACTCCCAGTAGGCGGCGGCTTAGCGTGTGCAATGCTGCTAAAAGCAGCTTGCGAACGAACAACTCGGAATGACCCCCATGGTCTCCCTGGCTAGCCTTACACCAGGCTTCCTCCCCATTTGTAACTTGATACCGTGCATTGCTGCTCCACCAACCTCTTGTCTTTGGAGGCCACCCCTCCACCCCTCTCTACTCCTTTTCTTTCTTTTTGACTGGACTTGCTCTTTCTCCCCTGTTTCCCTGACCCCTTCTATTTTCTCTCCGAGTATTATTTTCTTCTAATTTCTACTATGAACTCTCTTTGACGGATGTCCACTCCGTTGCCGAGAGTTACCCTTTAAATTGCCTTACATTTCAAAAAAGGATCCAATCTGTTGATGTTACAACTTACTGCAGTTACATTTGTACTTTGTTTACCTACTTTGCCTGATATGTTTTGTCTCTTTGTAACAATTTTGTGATCCACCCAATAAAATGTGTTTAAAAAAAATAAAAATAAATAATTTTTTAGCATAATACAGAGGTTCCCAAACTGTGTGCCGTGGCTCCCTGGGGTGCCTCGGGACACTTGCAGGGGTGCCCTGGGTTGGTGGTACAGGACCAATTCAAATTATTCATGGTCAATATAATAGGCAAAACCAGTGCTGATGGCTGCCAGTCATAAAATATGAAGCAAATCTTGTCCCTCACCACACAACTGACCCTAAGGAAGACATATAAACGCAATCTACATAATGTAATATTTCTTTCTAAATTTCTCAATAAGAAATATTTGGCTTAGGGGTTCCGTGAAAAAAATTCTGATATTCTAGGGCGCCATGATTCAAAAAAGTTTGGAAACCACTGGCATAATACATTAATACAAATGATGATGCACAGTGCAGTCATCTTTTGGAACAATTAGTAGAACAAATCCCTCATCACTGAGAAGCAGGGACAGAAAGATTTAGGGCCGATTCAGAGGTGGATACATATGCAGACATGGCTGATTCTCTTGGTGATCGCCATCTGCAACTTTAGGCAAAGGGCGCTACAAAGCCGTCCCTGGTATACAGCTGTGTGTATGAATATGCAAGGACTGAGACGCCCACTTTCAGCGTCCCTGATGCGTCTTTAAACATAACCATCGGTCGCACTATGGAAACTTGCACTAGCTCTATGACAGGTGCAGATTTATCATCTGAATATAGGGGGTAATTCTGAGTTGATCACCGCAGGAACTTTGTTAGCAGTTGGGCAAAACCATGTGCACTGCAGGGGAGGCAGATATAACATGTGCAGAGAGAGTTAGATTTGGGTGGGTTATTTTGTTTCTGTGCAGGGTAAATACTGGCTGCTTTATTTTTACACTGCAATTTAGATTTCAGTTTGAACATGCCCTACCCAAATCTAACTCTCTCTGCACATGTTATATCTGTCCCCCGGGTTCACTACGATCTGCCGTCGGCCGGCCTCCCGGGGACCAGCATACCGGCGCCGGGAGGCCAGCCGCCGGCTTACCGACAGTGTGGCGAGCGCAAATGAGCCCCTTGCGGGTTCGCTGCGCTCGCCACGCTACGGGCACGGTGACGCGCCACACTATTTTATTCTCCCTCCAGGGGGGTCGTGGACCCCCACGAGGGAGAATAAGTGTCGGTATGCCGGCTGTCGGGCTCCCGGCGCCGGTATGCTGGTCGCCGGGAGCCCGACCGCCGGCATACTGAAGACCACCCCTGTCCCCCTGCAGTGCACATGGTTTTGCCCAACTGCTAACAAAGTTCATGCTGCGATCAACTTAGAATTACCCCAATGGTCTCCAATTGAACAACTGAGCGGCTGCGCATGCAAGCAATACAGTGACATACCGGCAACAATCCCAAAAGACGGACCATCTCCACGCGGAACGGCCAGCACTTTCTGATAGGGAGCGTCTCAATCACAACATCCATCACTGCATTCATTATGACGTGAATAAAAGCATACTGTAAACATTTGAGGCTGATTCAGAGGTGACGCAGATCATGCCCGGCAGTGATTTTGTACGCATTCTCAAGTGCAAAAAATAAGATTTTACTTACCGATAAATCTATTTCTCGTAGTCCGTAGTGGATGCTGGGACTCCGTAAGGACCATGGGGAATAGCGGCTCCGCAGGAGACAGGGCACAAAATAAAAGCTTAAGGATCAGGTGGTGTGCACTGGCTCCTCCCCCTATGACCCTCCTCCAAGCCTCAGTTAGGATACTGTGCCCGGACGAGCGTACATAATAAGGAAGGATATTGAATCCCGGGTAAGACTCATACCAGCCACACCAATCACACCGTACAACTTGTGATCTGAACCCAGTTAACAGTATGATAAACGCAAAGGAGCCTCTGAAAAGATGGCTCACAACAATAATAACCCGAATTTTTGTAACAATAACTATATACAAGTATTGCAGACAATCCGCACTAGGGATGGGCGCCCAGCATCCACTACGGACTACGAGAAATAGATTTATCGGTAAGTAAAATCTTATTTTCTCTGACGTCCTAGTGGATGCTGGGACTCCGTAAGGACCATGGGGATTATACCAAAGCTCCCAAACGGGCGGGAGAGTGCGGATGACTCTGCAGCACCGAATGAGAGAACTCCAGGTCCTCCTCAGCCAGGGTATCAAATTTGTAGAATTTAGCAAACGTGTTTGCCCCTGACCAAGTAGCTGCTCGGCAAAGTTGTAAAGCCGAGACCCCTCGGGCAGCCGCCCAAGATGAGCCCACTTTCCTTGTGGAATGGGCTTTTACTGATTTTGGCTGTGGCAATCCTGCCACAGAATGTGCAAGCTGAATTGTACTACAAATCCAACGAGCAATCGTCTGCTTAGAAGCAGGAGCACCCAGCTTGTTGGGTGCATACAGGATAAACAGCGAGTCAGATTTTCTGACTCCAGCCGTCCTGGAAACATATATTTTCAAGGCCCTGACAACGTCAAGCAACTTAGAGTCCTCTAAGTCCCTGGTAGCCGCAGGTACCACAATAGGTTGGTTCATGTGAAATGCAGAAACCACCTTAGGTAGAAATTGAGGACGAGTCCTCAATTCCGCCCTGTCAGAATGAAAAATTAAGTAAGGGCTTTTATATGATAAAGCCGCCAATTCTGACACACGCCTGGCTGAAGCCAAGGCTAACAGCATTGACACCTTCCATGTGAGATATTTTAAGTCCACAGTGGAAAGTGGTTCAAACCAATGTGACTTTAGAAAACTCAACACCACATTGAGATCCCAAGGTGCCACTGGAGGCACAAAAGGAGGCTGTATGTGCAGCACCCCTTTTACAAATGTCTGAACTTCAGGTACTGAAGCCAGTTCTTTCTGGAAGAAAATCGACAGGGCCGAAATTTGAACCTTAATGGACCCTAATTTTAGGCCCATAGACAGTCCTGTTTGCAGGAAATGAAGGAAACGACCCAGTTGAAATTCCTCTGTAGGGGCCTTCTTGGCCTCACACCACGCAACATATTTACGCCAAATGCGGTGATAATGTTTTGCGGTTACGTCCTTCCTGGCTTTGACCAGAGTAGGAATGACTTCTTCTGGAATGCCTTTTTCCCTCAGGATCCGGCGTTCAACCGCCATGCCGTCAAACGCAGCCGCGGTAAGTCTTGGAACAGACAAGGCCCCTGCAGTAGCAGGTCCTTTCTTAGAGGTAGAGGCCACGGTTCGTCCGTGAGCATCTCTTGAAGTTCCGGGTACCAAGTCCTTCTTGGCCAATCCGGAACCACGAGTATAGTTCTTACTCCTCTCCTTCTTATGATTCTCAGTACTTTTGGTATGAGAGGCAGAGGAGGGAACACATACACTGACTGGTACACCCACGGCGTTACCAGAGCGTCCACTGCTATTGCCTGAGGGTCCCTTGACCTGGCGCAATATCTGTCCAGTTTTTTGTTTAGACGTGACGCCATCATGTCCACCTTTGGTTTTTCCCAATGGTTTACAATCAGGTGGAAGACTTCTGGGTGAAGTCCCCACTCTCCCGGGTGAAGGTCGTGTCTGCTGAGGAAGTCTGCTTCCCAGTTGTCCACTCCCGGAATGAACACTGCTGACAGTGCTATCACATGATTTTCCGCCCAGCGAAGAATCCTTGCCGCTTCTGCCATTGCCCTCCTGCTTCTCGTGCCGCCCTGTCTGTTTACGTGGGCGACTGACGTGATGTTGTCCGATTGGATCAACACCGCCTGACCCTGAAGCAGAGGTTTTGCTTGACTTAGGGCATTGTAAATGGCCCTTAGTTCCAGAATGTTTATATGAAGAGATGTTTCCATGCTTGACCACAAGCCCTGGAAATTCCTTCCCTGTGTGACTGCTCCCCAGCCTCTCAGGCTGGCATCCGTGGTTACCAGGATCCAATCCTGAATGCCAAATCTGCGGCCCTCTAGTAGATGAGCACTCTGTAGCCACCACAGGAGAGACACCCTTGTCCTTGGCGACAGGGTTATCCGCTGATGCATCTGCAGATGCGATCCGGACCATTTGTCCAGTAGATCCCACTGAAACGTTCTTGCATGGAATCTTCCGAATGGAATCGCTTCGTAAGAAGCCACCATTTTCCCCAGGACCCTCGTGCACTGATGCACTGAGACCTGGCCTGGTTTTAGGAGGTTCCTGACTAGCTCGGATAACTCCCTGGCCTTCTCCTCCGGGAGAAACACCTTCTTCTGGACTGTGTCCAGAATCATTCCTAGGAACAGTAGACGTGTCGTTGGAATCAGCTGCGATTTTGGAATATTTAGAATCCACCCGTGCTGACGTAACACTACCTGAGATAGTGCTACTCCGACTTCTAACTGTTCCCTGGATCTTGCCCTTATCAGGAGATCGTCCAAGTAAGGGATAATTAAAATGCCTTTTCTTCGTAGAAGAATCATCATTTCGGCCATTACCTTTGCAAAGACCCGAGGTGCCGTGGACAATCCAAACGGCAGCGTCTGAAACTGATAATGACAGTTTTGTACTACAAACCTGAGGTACCCTTGGTGAGAAGGGTATATTGGGACGTGGAGATAAGCATCTTTGATGTCCAGAGACACCATATAGTCCCCTTCTTCCAGGTTCGCTATCACTGCTCTGAGTGACTCCATCTTGAATTTGAACCTTTTTATGTAAGTGTTCAAGGATTTCAGATTTAAAATTGGTCTCACCGAGCCGTCCGGCTTCGGTACCACAAACAGCGTGGAATAATACCCCTTTCCTTGTTGCAGGAGGGGTACCTTGATTATCACCTGCTGGGAATACAGCTTGTGAATGGCTTCCAAAACTGCCTCCCTGTCGGAGGGAGACTTTGGTAAAGCAGACTTCAGGAACCGACGAGGGGGAAACGCCTCGAATTCCAGTTTGTACCCCTGCGATACTACCTGTAGAATCCAGGGATCCACTTGCGAGTGAGCCCACTGCGCGTTGAAATTCTTGAGACGGGCCCCCACCATATCTGAGTCTGCTTGTAAAGCCCCAGCGTCATGCTGAAGACTTGGCAGAAGCAGGGGAGGGCTTCTGCTCCTGGGAAGCGGCTGCATGGTGCAGTCTTTTTCCTCTTCCTCTGCCCCGGGGCAGAAAGGAGTGGCCTTTTGCTCGCTTGTACTTATGGGAACGAAAGGACTGAGTTTGAAAAGACGGTGTCTTTTTCTGCTGATGTGAAGTGACCTGGGGTAAAAAGGTGGATTTTCCAGCCGTTGCCGTGGCCACCAGGTCCGATAGACCAGCCCCAAATAACTCCTCCCCTTTATACGGCAATACTTCCATGTGCCGTTTGGAATCCGCATCCCCTGACCACTGTCGCGTCCATAACGCTCTTCTGGCAGAGATGGACATAGCACTTACTCTTGATGCCAGGGTGCAAATATCCCTCTGTGCATCACGCATATATAGTAATGCATCCTTTAAATGTTCTATAGTTAACAAAATATTGTCCCTATCCAGGGTATCAATATTCTCAGTCAGGGAATCCGACCATGCGACTCCAGCACTGCACATCCAGGCTGAGGCGATTGCTGGTCGCAGTATAACACCAGTATGTGTGTATATACTTTTTAGGATATTTTCCAGCCTTCTATCAGCTGGTTCTTTGAGGGTGGCCGTATCAGGAGACGGTAACGCTACTTGTTTAGATAAACGTGTGAGCGCCTTATCTACCCTAGGGGGTGTTTCCCAACGCGCCCTAACCTCTGGCGGGAAGGGATATAATGCTAATAATTTTTTAGAAATTAGCTGTTTTTTATCGGGGGAAACCCACGCTTTATCACACACCTCATTTATTTCCTCTGACTCAGGAAAAACTATTGGTAGTTTTTTCACACCCCACATAATACCCTTCTTTGTGGTACTTGTAGTGTCAGAAAGGTTCAATGCCTCTTTCATTGCCGTGATCATGTAACGTGTGGCCCTACTGGACATTACGTTTGTCTCGTCACCGTCGACACTAGACTCAGTATCTGTGTCAGGGTCTGTGTCGACCCACTGAGGTAACGGGCGTTTTAGCGCCCCTGACGGTGTCTGAGACGCCTGGACAGGCACTAATTGATTTGCCGGCTGTCTCATGTCGTCAACAGTTTTTTGCAAATTGCTGACATTATCACTTAATTGTTTAAATACAATCATCCAGTCAGGTGTCGACTCCCTAGGGGGTGACATCACCAACACAGGCAACTGCTCCGCCTCCACATCATTTTCCTCCTCATACATGTAGACACACGCGTACCGACACACAGCACACACACCGGGAATGCTCTGATAGAGGACAGGACCCCACTTAGCCCTTTGGAGAGACAGAGGGAGAGTCTGCCAGCACACACCCAGCGCTATATATATATACAGGGATAACCTTATATAAGTGTTATTCCCTTATAGCTGCTGTTATTATCGTTATTTGCTGCCAAAAATGCCCCCCCTTCTCTTTTTTACCCTGATTCTGAAGCAGGACTGCAGGGGAGAGTCAGGGAGCCGTCCTTCCAGCGGAGCTGTGAGGGAAAATGGCGCTTGTGTGCTGAGGAGATAGGCTCCGCCCCTTCACGACGTCCTTATCTCCCGCTTTTTTGTGTAAAAATGGCAGGGGTTAAAATACATCCATATAGCCCAGGAGCTATATGTGATGTATTCTTTTTGCCACCTAAGGTATATACTGTTATATTGCGTCTCAGGGCGCTCCCCCCCAGCGCCCTGCACCCTCAGTGACCGGAGTGTGAAGTGTGCTGAGAGCAATGGCGCACAGCTGCGGTGCTGTGCGCTACCTTAGTCTGAAGACAGGATGTCTTCTGCCGCCGATTTCACCGGACCTCTTCGTCTCTTCTGGCTCTGTAAGGGGGACGGCGGTGCGGCTCCGGTGACCCATCCAGGCTGAACCTGTGATCGTCCCTCTGGAGCTAATGTCCAGTAGCCTAAGAAACCCGATCCACTCTGCACTCAGGAGAGTCCGTTTCTTCACCCCTTAGTCCCACGATGCAGTGAGCCTGTTGCCAGCAGGACTCACTGAAAATAAAAAAACCTAAACTAAACTTTTATTCTAAGCAGCTCAGGAGAGCCACCTAGATTGCACCCTTCTCGGCCGGGCACAAAAATCTAACTGAGGCTTGGAGGAGGGTCATAGGGGGAGGAGCCAGTGCACACCACCTGATCCTTAAGCTTTTATTTTGTGCCCTGTCTCCTGCGGAGCCGCTATTCCCCATGGTCCTTACGGAGTCCCAGCATCCACTAGGACGTCAGAGAAATATGCAAATTCCACTTTAAGCATTCCTTTTGTGCTCTACCGTGCAAGGGACTTAGCAAACCCTGAGACGCCCACTCTGGATATCTGAGCAATGCTCAAGTGCACTGGTGAATCCGATCTCTCCAACATCAGTTGTAACATCCACTCTCCCAGCAGCCCCTGACTGGTGCAGAGTCTCTCACTGTGGCTATGGTGTTGTGAAAAGGATTGCAGCTGCATGCCAAAAAAACGCCCATGACCAGTGGCAGTTGCAGAGGTGGGGCTGCAGCGCAGTCCTAAATTCAAATAGGGGAGCCACACCTACTGTCACCTAGGGCTATATCATCCATAACGCTCACAAAGCTGAAGCCTAGGGGTCCCGCAGGGACTACAGGCCTGCCCAAAAGTTATTTTTTTATACATTTTTAAGAATAACAAATAGCAGCTAACACGTACAAGCACAAGTCATCATTTCAAAAGAGAAAATAAAAGCAAGAATGATTATTATGGCACAAGCTCTGCTGGGCCCGAAATACCTGAAAGCCTAGGGGTCCAGTCCCAGATTGATACTGTCCTGCTGTCACCTCAAAGGCTGCCAGAGATTACCGACCGGGACTCGCTGGCATTCAATGTGGCTCCTCTATTTCAATTTTGCACTGCACTAAGCCCCACCTCTGGAGCAGCCACTGCCCATGACACTCCCATAACACGCCAATGAAAGATCCTCTTTTTGCAAAGACTTTAGACAGGTGACCTCTCCTAGTCTCCACCCATGTACTGCAGAAGCTATCAAGTAATAGTGATGAAATATGAAAATGTGTACACCACTGCACACCTTAGTTAGCATGTGCACAGTGAGGGTTTCTTGGACTTTTCACGCATGCCCAGTAGCAAATAATCACTTAGCTGTGCACACATTGATACTGCACCCACCTCTGCATCAGGACCATTGTCCTACAAATGCATTCATGTACTATACAAAGTGTGTGTTTTATTCATTTCAGACGTTGTTACCTGTACAGTTTGGGTATAGCATGTGCTGCGGTCTTACGCACATAGGGAGACATGTCTGAAGCAGCTTCCTTTATCGCAAGCATCATAATTGGCACAATGATTGGCACACGGATACTGGACAGAACACGCAGGGCGCTGGCACGGATCAGCTGATTGGGGTCCTGCAGACAAAACACAGCTCATGTCATGGACAGATTTTCCTCAAAGCAGCACTGAACTCTAGACATATTATCAGAAACCTCACATATTCCTGGATACATGGATTGTAAGTGTCATTAATAGACTCAAATGACATTTTACACAGAAATGAGTTTATTTGTACGTGTAGTGCATACATACATACATACATACATACATACATACATACATACATACATTGTGGTCAGCGCTCATTCCGCTTTTTGGTAACTGAATATGGATAATCACCATGGTAATGATGGAAACAATTTTTACTTGCTTCATACCAATTTAGGACTTATCACAGCCACTCGAGTTCGTCGAGTACTCATAGGTACAGCAATGCAATGCCTGCGTCTCTGACACAACTATGATAACTTTGAAATATGAAGAAAAAAAAATATTCCGTTATAACATGTCGTTTGGATTTTTTAATCCAATGCCACTCGAGTTCATCGGCTCTGCGGGATACCGGCTGAATTCAGACTTTTTTTTTAAAGGGGCAATCACTTACAAGGCAAAATTATGCCTTGTAAGTGATTGCCCCTTATAAAAAAAAGTATTGAGTTTGGCCGGCATCCCGCACGAGTAACGACCACTTTACTCGGGCGGTATTACATCCGGCCCAGGGTCTCCCTATTATACTCCCTTTCTAACAAATAACCTGCGTTATTGCCACTGCAACCTGATTCAATGTTTGGTGTAAAAAGGTCTCTGAAACATAATCCAGGTCCAGTTATCTGAGAATCCAACCTGGGAAGGACCTGGATTGCATGTGGTCAACCCAGGTCACACATAAAGCCTATGGAGAGCTGGCTCACTCTCTAAAGGTCTATGGTACTGCGGGCCCAATTCAGAACTGATCGCAGCAGCAAATTTGTTAGCTAATGGGCAAAACCATGTGCACTGCAGGGGGGGCAGATATAATATGTGCAGAGAGAGTTAGATTTGTTATTTTGTTTCTGTGCAGGGTAAATACTGGCTGCTTTATTTTTACATTTAGATTTCAGTTTGAACACACCCCACCCAAATCTAACTCTCTCTGCACATGTTATATCTGTCTCCCCCCCCCCCCCCTTCCCCTGCAGTGCACATAGTTTTGCCCATTAGCTAACAAATTTGCTGCTGCGATCAAGTCTGAATTAGGCCCTGCAATGTTCCATGTGCTATCCTTTCCTTCCCTCCCGATGCCAGAGCAATGCAAGATAGACAGGCTTTCTTTGTCTGCAATGAACTGTCACATAGAAGACGTTATACTGTCCAAAAACAAAGAAATCTCTGTGAAGTGCTGATAATATGTTGACACTATATAAATAAAGGTTAATAACTATACAAAGTGACAACAAATCGATGAATATACATTTACTGTGTAGGTCATCTCTATTCCCATCTTACATATTGATATGAAGGCATTATCTGAAGGAAAGCATCAAATATGACTGGGTATTTAATGGCTGAGTGTGCATCAAAAATATGACAGCCTATGGGCTTCTTCCGCATTTTTTCCTGAGAGGGGTCCAATTGGATCCCACCCAGCACCCCCCACGGCCTCTAAGTCACTCTGCGCATGTGCAAAGCGGCTCTCAGTACCGACACTGTAAAGGACAGCTGTCCGTTGCGATACTAATCACATATGTAAGTGCATATGCGAATAGTATAGACGCGGAAAGTGGCAGTATGTACTGTACTGCAGAAGCAATGCTTAGTACATCCCACCTGCTGTGTGTAAAGAATATGATATTGTTAAAGGAGTCCAGTTCCCAGAGAAGAAAAATGAGGATCATGCCAATGCCAGAGCAGGCACAAGTAAAGCATAGCTAAACATGCCAAACTAGTGTGGTACCCCTATAAAATGGGGTCATCCCCAGAGCCTGATTAAGGGTTCCAGCCGCCTAGGCTAATACATAAGTGGCCGCCCCCACTTCCCCAATACCATTTTTTTTGCTCACATTCAGCTAAAAATAGGGCTTGAGCCTCAGCTCCATTCATATTGCCACTTACCACCCTAGCAGTGCTGGCAACAGCGGCATCAATCACAGCCTCGGAGGCGGAGCCAGCCACGGCGGAGACAGGATCTCCTCGTTCCGGCGTCCCTGCCTCGGTGATGCCGGCAATCCCAGTAGGCACCACTGCTCCCACAGTTCCGAGGAGAGATCTCATGAGACCTTGCTCGGCCCCAACTCCAGCAGCACCAGGAAGCACTCCCATCCATTGGCGTATCTATAATGAATTCAGTGTGTGTGGGGCAAATGGGCCCCGAGGTCCAGGGGGGCCGACCCTGCACGCATGGCACCCATTTGTTTAATACTTATCTCCCTGGAGACCCCGTCGGAGCCATCCCTTCTCGGTAGCGCAATAGAGTCTGAACACTAGGGGGAACAAACTCTATTGCGCCTGATGAAAACTACAGAAAGAGTTTTGGGCATGCGCATTAGGAAAATCTTCGGGAAAATGGCTGCCGCACTTTGTTCCCGGAGGTTTGCGCATGCGCAATAGAGTCTGTGCTCAGACTCTATTGCCGCTGCGGAGAAGGATGGCACCACTGGGGGACCCCGGAGAGGTGAGTATTAAAACCTGTGCATCGGTCAGAGAGGAGGGGGCCGCTGATGTAAAAGGCTGCTCTCTTTAAATGCCCCTGCTCCCATCCCAATTTATTGTGCTGGTCCATAATAATTTATTATCAAGTCCCTACAGAGCTATTGTGATTTCGGAGAGAGCTGTGGCTACTTAACATTTAAATAAGATTTTACTCACCGGTAAATCTATTTCTCGTAGTCCGTAGTGGATGCTGGGAACTCCGAAAGGACCATGGGGAATAGCGGGCTCCGAAGGAGGCTGGGCACTCTAGAAAGATTTATGACCACCTGGTGTGCACTGGCTCCTCCCACTATGACCCTCCTCCAAGCCTCAGTTAGGACACTGTGCCCGGACGAGCTGACATAATAAGGAAGGATTTTGAATCCCGGGTAAGACTCATACCAGCCACACCAATCACACCGTACAACTCGTGATACTATATCCAGTTTGACAGTATGAAAACAACTGAGCCTCTCAACAGATGGCTCAACAATAACCCTTTAGTTAGCAATAACTATTTACAAGTATTGCAGACAATCCGCACTTGGGATGGGCGCCCAGCATCCACTACGGACTACGAGAAATATATTTACCGGTGAGTAAAATCTTATTTTCTCTAACGTCCTAGTGGATGCTGGGAACTCCGAAAGGACCATGGGGATTATACCAAAGCTCCCAAACGGGCGGCAGAGTGCGGATGACTCTGCAGCACCGAATGAGAGAACTCAAGGTCCTCCTCAGCCAGGGTATCAAATTTGTAGAATTTTGCAAACGTGTTTGCCCCTGACCAAGTAACAGCTCGGCAAAGTTGTAAAGCCGAGACCTCTCGGGCAGCCGCCCAAGATGAGCCCACCTTCCCTGTGGAATGGGCTTTCACTGATTTAGGATGCGGCAGTCCAGCCGCAGAATGCGCCTGCTGAATCGTGTCACAGATCCAGCGAGCGATAGTCTGCTTAGAAGCAGGAGCACCCAGCCTGTTGGGTGCATACAGGATAAATAGCGAGTCAATTTTCTTGACTCTAGCCATCCTGGAAACATAATTTTTCAAGGCCCTGACTACGTCCAGTAACTTGGAATCCTCCAAGTCCCTAGTAGCCGCAGGCACCACAATAGGTTGGTTCAAGTGAAAAACTGATACCACCTTAGGGAGAAACTGGGGACGAGTCCTCAATTCTGCCCTCTCCATATGGAAAATCAGATAAGGACTTTTATATGACAAAGCCGCCAATTCTGATACACGCCTGGCCGAAGCCAAGGTCAATAACATGACCACTTTCCGCGTGAGATATTTTAGATCCACGGTTTTTAGTGGTTCAAACCAATGTGATTTTAAGAAACTCAACACCACGTTGAGATCCCAAGGTGCCACTGGAGGCACAACCGGGGGCTGAATATGCAGCACTCCTTTTACAATGTCTGAACTTCAGGTACTGAAGTTAATTCTTTCTGGAAGAAAATCGACAGAGCCGAGATCTGTATCTTAATGGAGCCTAATTTTAGGCCCATAGACACTCCTGCTTGTAGGAAATGCAGAAATCGACCTAGTTGAAATTCCTCTGTTGGGGCCTTTTGTGGCCTCACACCAAGCAACATATTTCCGCCATATGCGGTGATAATGTTTTGCAGTTACATCTTTCCTGGCTTGAATCAGCGTAGGAATGACTTCCTCCGGAATGCCATTTTCCTTTAGGATCCGGCGTTCAACCGCCATGCCATCAAAACGTAGCCGCGGTAAGTCTTGGAACAGACAGGGCCCCTGCTGCAGCAGGTCCTGTCTGAGCGGCAGAGGCCATGGGTCCCCTGATATAATTTCTTGAAGTTCTGGGTACCAGGCTCTTCTTGGCCAATCCGGAACCACGAGTATCGTTCTTACTCCTCGCCTTCTTATTATTCTCAGTACCTTTGGTATGAGAGGCAGAGGGGGGAACACATAAACCGACTGGTACACCCACGGTGTTACCAGAGCGTCCACAGCTATCGCCTGAAGGTCCCTTGACCTGGCGCAATATCTTTTATAGCTTTTTGTTGAGGCGGGACGCCTTCATGTCCACCTGTGGCCTTTCCCAATGGTGTACAATCCTTTGGAAGACTTCTGGATGAAGTCCCCACTCTCTCGGGTGGAAGTCGTGTCTGCTGAGAAGATCTGCTTCCCAGTTGTCCACTCCGAGAATGAACAATGCTGACAGTGCTAACACATGATTTTCCGCCCATCTGAGAATCCTTGTGGCTTCTGCCATCGCCATCCTGCTTCTTGTGCCGCCCTGTTGGTTTACATGGGCGACTGCCGTGATGTTGTCTGATTGGATCAGGACCGGCCTTTTGAAGCAGAGGCCTTGCCTGACTCAGGGCATTGTAAATGGCCCTCAGTTCCAGAATATTTATGTAGGGAAGTCACCTGACTTGACCAAAGTCCCTGGAAGCTTCTTCCCTGTGTGACTGCCCCCCAGCCTCAAAGGCTGGCATCCACGGTCACTAGGACCTAGTCCTGTATGTCGAACCTGCGGCCCTCTTGAAGATGGGCACTCTGCAGCCACTACAGTAGAGATACCCTGGTCCTTGGAGACAGGGTTATCAGCCGATGCATCTGAAGATGTGATCCGGACCACTTGTCTAACAGGTCCCCCTGAAAAGTTCTTGCATGGAACCTGCCGAATGGGATTGCTTCGTAGGAAGCTATCATTTTTCCCAGGACTCGCGTGCAATTATGCACCGATAACTGTTTTTGCTTCAGGAGGTCTCTGACTAGAGATGACAGCTCCATGGCTTTCTCCTCCGGGAGAAACACTTATTTCTGGTCTGTGTCCAGAACCATCCCCAGGAACAGTAGACGTGTCGTAGGAAACAGCTGTCTTTGGACTGTTTAGAATCCAACCGTGCTGTTGTAGCACTTTCCAAAATAGTGCTACCCCGACCAGCAACTGCTCCTTGGACCTTGCCCTTATAAGGAGATTGTCCAAGTACGGGATCATTAAAAACTCCCCTTTTTCGAAGGAGTATCATCATTCCGGCCATTACCTTGGTAACACCCTCGGTGCCATGTACAGTTCCAAACGGCAGAGTCTGGACTTGGTAATGGTAATCCTGTACCACAAATCTGAGGTACTCCTGGCGAGGATAGTAAATGGGGACATGCAGGTAAGCATCCTTGATGTCCCGGGATACCATGTAATCCCCCTCGTCCAGGCTTGCAATAACCGCCCTGGGCGATTCCATCTTGAACTTGAATTTTTTTATGTATGTGTTCAAGGATTTTAAATATAAAAAAGGGTCACGCCGAACCATGCGGTTTCGGTACCCCAAACCGTGTGGAATAGTAACCCCGTCCTTGTTGAAGTAGGGGCACCTTAAGTATTACCTGATGGGAATACAGCTTATTAATTGCCTCTAGCACAGCCTCCCTGCCTGAGGGAGTTGTCGGCAAGGCATATTTGAGGAAACGGCGGGGGGAAGACATCTCGAATTCCAGCTTGTACCCTTGAAATACTACTTGAATGAAACAGGGATCCACCTGTGAGCGAGCCCACTGATCGCTGAAATTTTTGAGACGGCCCCCCACCGTACCTGGCTACACCTGTGGAGCCCCCGCGTCATGCTGTGGACTCAGAGGAAGCGAGAGAAGAATTATGATTCTGGGAACAGGCTGACTGGTGCAGCTTTTTCCCTCTTCCCTTGTCTCTGTACAGAAAGGAAGCGCCTTTGACCCGCTTGCTTTTCTGAAGCCTAAAGGACTGTACCTGATAATACAGTGCTTTCTTAGTCTGTGAGGAAAACTGAGGTAAAAATATTTCTTCCCAGCTGTTGCTGCGGATACGAGGTCCCAGAGACCATCCCCAAATAATTCCTCACCCTTATAAGGCAGAATCTCTATGCGCCTTTTAAAGTCAGCATCACCTGTCCAGTGACAGGTCTCTAATACCCTCCTGACAGAATGGACATTACATTCATTTTAGATGCCAGCCGGCAAAATATCCCTCTGTGCATCCCTCATATATAAGACGACGTCTTTAATATGTTCTCATGTTAGCAAACTAGTATGTTTGACAGGGTCACCGACCACGCTGCAGCAGCACGCTCTGCAGGTTTCAGTCTAGTACCTGAGTGTGTAAAAACAGACTTCAGGATAGCCTCCTGCTTTTTATCAACAGGTACCTTCAAAGTGGCCGTTCCTAAAACGGCAGTGCCACCTATTTTGACAACCGTGTGAGCGCCTTATCCACCCTAGGGGATATCTCCCAGCGTAACTTATCCTCTGGCGGGAAAAGGTACGCCATCAGTAACTTTTTTGAAATTACCAGTTTTTAGAGGTTAATGTCAGAAATGTGTAACACATTTTTTATTGCCGGGATCAAGTCACGGATGTTCCTAGTGGATTGTGTATATGTCTCAACCTTGACGACACTGGAGTCAGACTCCGTGTCGACATCTGTGTCTGCCATCTGAATGAGCGGGCGTTTTTGAGCCCCTGATGGCCTTTGAGACGCCTGGGCAGGCGCGGGCTGAGAAGCCGGCTGTCCCACAGCTGTTACGTCATCCACCCTTTTATGTAAGGAGTTGACACTGTCGGTTAATACCTTTCACCTAACCATCCACTCTGGTGTCGGCCCCACAGGGGGCGACATCACATTTATCGGCATCTGCTCCGTCACTATATAAGCCTCCTCCTCAAACATGTCGACACAGCTGTACCGACACACCGCACACACACAGGGAATGCTCTGACTGAGGACAGGACCCCACAAAGCCCTTTGGGGAGACAGAGAGAGAGTATGCCAGCACACACCAGAGCGCTATATAATGTGGGGATTAACACTATAACTGAGTGAATTTTCCCCAATAGCTGCTTGTATATACAATATTGCGCCTAAATTTAGTGCCCCCCTCTCTTTTTAACCCTTTGAGCCTGAAAACTACAGGGGAGAGCCTGGGGAGCTTTCTTCCAGCTGCACTGTGAAGAGAAAATGGCGCCAGTGTGTCTGAGGGAGATAGCTCCGCCCATTTTCCGCGGCCTATTCTCCCGCTTTTTTGTGGATTCTGGCAGGGATATTTACCACATATATAGCCTCTGGGGCTACATATTGTGGTATTTTTGCCAGCCAAGGTGTTTTTATTGCTGCTCAGGGCGCCCCCCCCAAGCGCCCTGCACCCTCAGTGACCGGAGTGTGAAGTGTGCATGAGGAGCAATGGCGCACAGCTGCAGTGCTGTGCGCTACCTTGGTGAAGACTGATGTCTTCTGCCGCCGATTTTCCGGACCTCTTCTTGCTTCTGGCTCTGTAAGGGGGACGGCGGCGCGGCTCCGGGACCGAACACCAAGGACTGGGCCTGCGGTCGATCCCTCTGGAGCTAATGGTGTCCAGTAGCCTAAGAAGCCCAATCCGGCTGCAAGCAGGCGAGTTCGCTTCTTCTCCCCTTAGTCCCTCGCTGCAGTGAGCCTGTTGCCAGCAGGTCTCACTGAAAATAAAAAACCTAATTCTATACTTTCTTTCTAGAGGCTCAGGAGAGCCCCTAGTGTGCATCCAACCTCGGCCGGGCACAAGATCTAACTGAGGCTTGGAGGAGGGTCATAGTGGGAGGAGCCAGTGCACACCAGGTGGTCATAAATCTTTCTAGAGTGCCCAGCCTCCTTCGGAGCCCGCTATTCCCCATGGTCCTTTCGGAGTTCCCAGCATCCACTAGGACGTTAGAGAAAATGCTGTTTGTGTATGTAATGTGTATGTAATTGAATCTGCTCTATTTATTTACTGTATAATAATAATTATTATTTTTATATATATATATATATATTTCTCTTACGTTCTTGGGGATACTGGGAATCCATTTAGTACCATGGGGTATAGACGGGTCCACTAGGAGCCTTGGGCACTTTAAGAATTTGATAGTGTGCGCTGGCTCCTCTCTCTATGCCCCTACTACCAGACTCAGTTTAAAAAATGTGCCCGGAGGAGCCGGTCATGTCGCTGGAAGCTCCTGAAGAGTTTTCTGCAGTTATTTTGTATGTTTGTTATTTTCAGGCAGGACTGCTTTGTGGGACTTAGGGGAGAAAACGCCCCAACCTCTTGAAGGGTTAATGGTCCCGTTCCCCGCTGACAGGACACTAGCTCCTGAGCGCTCTATTCGCAAGCCCCACCACGGCGAGCGTACATTCCCACAGCACGCCGCCACCCCTAACAGAGCCCAAAGATAGAAGAGTGGTGAGTACTGAGCCGGCGTCCCGGTTAGCGGGTCGCCGGACATTATGGCGGCATGGGGGTACGGAGATGCATGGCTTCTACGTGGGGCGGCCGGTTCTCCAGACTTAGTACACAGTGCGGAGGCACCACTTCTGAGGTAGCAAACTGAGTCTAAGTACACTACATGTGTACACAGTACCCAGACTGGCATTACAGACTTAAAAGGGACGCTGACTCCATTTTAAGCACTAAAATTACCTCAGCTAGTATAAAAAAGTGCGGGAAGACCACGATACATTGAAGGGGTGGGGCTTCACTATGAGCGGATCCAGCAGCTCACCAGCGCCATTTTCCCTCTGCAGTGGACACAGACGTTGTCTGACAGGAACGCGCAGCTCCTCCGGCAAGACTCCAGATTACTTTAGCGGTACCAGGGGGTCATAGCAGGGGGGGACAGCTTACTAGTGTACTAAGTCTCCTATCTGGGTACTTAGTCTGCGACCCGGCTAAGCTTGGCATTAGCAGTAAGGGTGCTGTGCTCTGGCTCCATACAATCTCTGTGTCTCTCTGGAAGGGCTCTTTGTGGGTTAATTGTGCATTTAACCTGTTCCTGTGTGTGTGTGTGTGTGCGTGTGTGTGTGTGTGTGTGTGTGTGTGTGTGTGTGTGTGCTGTCACTGTCACAGTATGTCAGACAAAGAGTGTGTTTCATGTAAGACACAGTGGGGCAGATGTATTAACCTGGAGAAGGCATAAGGAACCAGTGATAAGTGCCAGGTGAAAGACACCAGCCAATCAGCTCCAATATGTAAATTAACAGTTAGGATCTGATTGGCTGGTTCCTTTATCACCTTACACTTATCACTGGTTTATCACTACCTTATGCCTTCTCCAGGTTAATACATCTGCCTCAGTGTTCCTCTTCTCCAGGGGGTTCACTGCAGTGTACCATCCCAGGCTAGCGGGGCAGAGCCAGCTTGGCTGGATTCCAATAGAGGAATGATTTCCAATATCTCTTCTAAATTGTCCCGCAATGAGAAAGAGACGCAATACTTAAGACAATCGATTAATGAGTTTAAGACTCAGTACCCAAACCAGCGTCTCAGTGCCCTGCCATTTGTCCACAAAAACGCCCTTTGGCCGATATCCTGCAGTCTGACTCTGATGATGACGGGTCAGACAAGGAGGGGGAGGTGGACTCAGAGGTGGGGGACGCTACTCTGTCACAGGGAATAGAGGCTCTCATAGCAGCTATCAGAGAAGTTCTGCATATCCCTGATAAGGTAACGGAGGAGACTGAGGAATCTTATTTTAATATAAAAAAGAAATCCTCAGCCACTGAACTAAATACCCTGTTTGAAGAACCGTGGGTTAATCCTGATAGGAAATTTCAAATCCCTAAAGGGTTGATATCATCTTTTGATTTTCCTCCTGAGGATAGGAAAAAATGGGAAAATCCACCGATAGTGGATGCATCAGTATCCAGGCTGTCACGAAAAATTGTAAAATAGACCCACTATAGCATGTGGGAGGATTACTATGGCCATTGCCAAATGATCGGGTAACCTAATTGAGGGGTTAGGTACCTTACCTCAAGGGGAGATTGTTTTACTTCTGCAAGATATACAGGACTTTGCCAATTTTATGGTGGAAGCCATAAAATAAATAGGCTTGCTTAATGCACGCACTACTGCTATGGCAGGGTCAGCACGCAGAGGCTTATGGCTACGCCAGTGGACTGCTGACGAAGACTCCAGGAAAGGCGTGGGAGGCCTACCCTTCACAGGAGAGGCCTTATTTGGTGATGAACTAGACAAATGGATCTCCACGTATCTTACATCTGCAACTCCACCACCCAGGAACGCCTACCTCATCTACAATCCTTTCGGAATGCCAAGTTTAACAGCAAGACCAGAGGTTCTCCTATAGCCACCAGAGGCGCTAGAGGTAAACCACGCAGACCAGCAACTGCTGGTTCACAGGAACAGAGCTCAAGCTCTGCTTCCTCAAAGCTTTCAGCATGATGGTGGACCGCATTGTCTGGAACACTGGCAGGTGAGAGCCCGACTAAAAATTTTCAGTCACATCTGGACAGGTTCGTGCCGGGATCCCTGGGTCATAGATCTTATTTCCCAGGGCTACAGACTGGAGTTTCAGTAGCTCCCACCTCACAGATTCTTCAAATCAGGCTTACCAGTTTCACAAGAGGCAAGTATAACCTTACAGGATGCTATTCAACGACTGGTACAGACTCAGGTCATTGTTCCAGTTCCACCTCATCTGCAAAACAAGGGATATTATTCCAACTAGTTTGTAGTACCGAAACCAGACGGTTCGGTAAGACCGATTTTGAACCTCAAGTCATTGAACCTGTACTTACGAGTTTTCAAATTCAAGATGGAGTCGCTGAGAGCAGTGATCTCAGGTCTGGAGGAGGGAGAATTCCTAGTGTCTCTGGATATCAAGGATGCGTACCTTCACATTCCGATCTGGCCACCTCATCAGGCTTATCTATGGTTTGCACTGCAGGACTGCCACTACCAGTTCCAGGCCCTGCCATTCGGTCTCTCCACGGCACTGAGAGTGTTCACCAAGGTGACAGCAGAGATGATGTTTCTACTCCGCAAACAAGGAGTGAACATAATTCCGTACCTGGACGATCTTCTGATAAAGGCACCGTCCAGGAAGCGGTTGTTGGACAGCATTGGCCGCTCAACCAGACTACTCCTGGATCACGGGTGGATTCTGAACTTACCAAAATCTCACCTGGAAACGACGCAGAGGCTTCCTTTCCTGGGAATGATACTGGACACAGTCTCAGAGAGTGTTCTTTCCCTTGGAGAAGGCTACGGTAATCCAGTTGTTGGTTCGGGCTGTCCTAAAGCCAACCCGGATCTCTGTGCATCTATGCATTCGCCTTCTGGGGAAAATGGTGGCCTCTTACGAGGCGATTCAGTACGGAAGGTTTCATGCGAGGCCCTTTCAGCTGGATCTCTTGGACAAATGGTCTGGATCGCATCTTCACACGCACCAAAGGATCTGTCTGTCGCCAAGAGACAGATACAGACTTCTCACCTCATTGAGGGTTGGAGGTTCGGGATTCAGAATTGGATTCTGCTAACCACAGATGTAAGCCTTAGAGGTTTGGGTGCAGTTTCAAGGAAGATGGTCAAGTCGGGAAGTCGTCCTTCCAATAAACATCTTGGAACTCAGGGCAATCTACAACGCCCTTCTACAGGCCTCATCTCTACTTCGGAATCAGGCCATTCAAGCCCAGTCGGACAATGTGACGGCGGTAACGTACATAAACAGACAGGGCGGAACGAAAAGTAGAGCAGCAATGTCAGAGGTGTCAAGTATTCTCCTCTGGTCGGAAAAAAACGATGTGGTGTTGTCAGCGGTCTTCATTCTGGGAGTAGACAACTGGGAAGCAGACTTCCTCAGCAGACACGACCTGGGTGGTAGGGCCTCCACCCGGAGGTGTTCAGGTGGTTGACATGTCGGTGGGGATATCCACAGATCGACATAATGGCCTCTCGACTCAACAAGAAGCTCAAGCGGTATTGTTCCAGGTGGAGACCCACAAGCAGTGGCGGTAGATGCTCTGACAAGTCCGTGGGTCTACCAGCTGGTGTACGTGTTTCCTCCACTTCCTCTGATCCCAAGAATTCTAAAGAGAATAAAAAGGAAAAAGGTTCAAGCAATCCTCATTGCTCCGGACTGGCCTCGAAGGACCTGGTACACGGATCTTCTCGGGATGCTGATCGAAGATCCGTGGCCTCTACCTCTTCGCGAGGATCTTCTGCAACAGGGCCCGTTCGTCTATCAAGATTTACCGCAGCTACGTTTAACGGCATAGAAGTTGAACGACTGATTCTAGCCAGGAGAGGGATTCCTGACAAGGTCATCCCGACTATGATCCAAGCCAGGAAGGGGGTAACGTCTAAACATTGCTATCGTATATGGAAGAAGTATGTCTCTTGGTGTGAGGGCAGACAATATTCTGCGGTAGAATTTCATCTGGGACGTCTCCTGCTTTTTCTGCAGTCGGGAGTGGATGTGGGCCTACACTCAATTATAGTCCAGATTTCGGCCTTGTCTATTTACTTTCAGAAACAATTGGCTTCTCTCTCTGAGGTCCAGACGTTCTTGAATGGAGTTCTGCACATCCAGCTTCCTTTTGTGCCTCCCAAGGCACCTTGGGATCTCAATTTGGTGCTGCAGTTCCTCCAATCGGACTGGTTTGAACCTTTACAGGAAGTAGACGTAAAGTACCTTACGTGGAAGACCGTCACACTGTTGGCCTTGGCTTCAGCAAGACGTGTATCGGAACTAGGGGCGTTGTCTCACAAGAGCCCCTACTTAATTTTCCATGAGGACAGAGCTGAACTCAGAAACTCGTCAGCAATTTCTTCCTATGGTGGTGTCCGCGTTTCACATTACCTATTGTGGTTCCGGCTGTTACGAACACTTCTACTACTTCAAAGTCTTTAGATGCTGTAAGGGCTTTGAAGGTGTACGGAAAGAGGACAGTTTGTCACACGAAATCCGATTCGTTGTTCATTCTCTATGATTCCAATAAAATTGGGTGTCCTGCTTCAAAGCAGTCTACTGCACGCTGGATCAGGCTCATTATCCAGCATGCTTATTCCACGGCAGGATTGCTGGTTCCAAAATCTGTACAGGCCCACTCTACTAGGTCGGTGGGTTCTTCTTGGCCTGCTGCCCAGGGTGTCTCGGCTTTACAGCTCTGCCGAGCAGTTACTTGGTCGGGTTCGAACATGTTTGCAAAGTTTTACAAGTTTGATACTTTGGCCTCTGAGGACCTTCAGTTTGGTCAGTCAGTTCTGCAGGAACCTCAACACTCTCCCACCCGGTTTGGGAACTTTGGTACTTCCCCACGGTACTAAATGGATTACCAGTATAACCAAGGACATAAGAGAAAATAAGATTTTAATTACCTACCGGTAAATCCTTTTCTCGTAGTCCGTAGGGGATACTGGGCACCCGCCCGGTGCTTCGTTCTCCCTGCACTGTTACTTAGTTAAGTATTTTGGTTTGTTCAGCTGTTGCTGTTCATGTTTCAAGTTTGGTTAGCATGGCTTTCCTATTGTTCTGTGTGTGCTGGTTCGTAATCTCACCACTTTCCTTATCTATCCTTCTCTCAAAGTATGTCCGTCTCCTCGGGCACAGTTTCATAGATTGAGTCTGGTAGGAGGGGCATAGAGGGAGGAGCCAGCGCACACTATCAAATTCTGCCCTATGCTCCTAGTGGACCCGTCTATACCCCATGGTACTAAATGGATTCCCAGTATCCCCTAAGGACTACAAGAAAAGGATTTACCAGTAGGTAATTAAAATCCTATTATATATATATATACTGTTGAAGCGCTCCCTTGGTATTGAGAATACCTACAATAGTTTAATGTTTTTTTGGGGGGCATTACAGTGGTGCCAATTGGGAGCTGATATTATATAGATAATTAAAGACCAAGCAGAATTTGTGGCTTCTCAAGCACTAGGGATTGTTTGTTTTTTGTGCACGTATACCACGATGGGCGGAATACATGCTCTCCTGGTGCCCCTGTTCTGCTGCTGAGCACTACGTGGCTGGACAATAGCAGGTGTCTCTGGGGGCTGGAATGGCATTGCTTTGGAAGGGTGGACTCCAATTGCCAGCCCCCTCTGCACTCCATATATAGGTGGTATTTCCGCCTGGCACATCTAAGGGGCATTCCTACCTCCTGCTGCTTGAAAGTTACTCAAACAAAATCTATCTGCAGCCAGCTTTGCAGGTTCTCATATACACTGGAGAATGCACATGCTGAACAGAGGGAAATGTCCAACTTATACTTCAAAGATGCTGCTTGGTTTAGCTTCTTACATTAATAGGGAGAGTGAGCGGTCATCTGGAATATCTATATTAGATGTGTCGCTTTTGTGTGGAAGTCAATCTATGTGCTTATCTAGGTCAATGACGTCACATAAGGGCATTTACTTTATGAAAACTGGATGTAATAACTATAGGAGACATACGGCCTGACTCTGATTTGTACATTGCCAATATTTACGTAGTTGATCTACTGTCAGCTGACTGTGCATGCGTTACAGCCCTTGCCGTGAGGATTTATTTGCAAAGTGACTGACAGTCAGGGACCGTTTGGGCGAGGTAACGGGACATGGCGGCAAAAACGCAGGCGTGTTAAATTGATCTAACATTTACTGGATATAACTCTCTATAACAATGTCAAGGAAAATGTAAACATATTACTTCATGAAAAGGAAGTAGTAAAGAAGCTAATGAAACATTAAACAAAGGACCATGGGCACTAGGACTTCAGTATCAGTGTTCTGGGACCAACCTTCAATCCTCGCTGAAAGGTGGAGATGGAGAGAAGAGCCAGATCCTGTTGCTCCTCAGCGTAACGAACCAAATAGACATAAACCAATTTCTTCACCTGAAAAAAAAGTATAACTTTTATAACAGGCAAGTGGTTTTCACTAGACATTCCTGCAGCTACCTTCGCCTTCTATGTCTTTCCATTTCTTATCATGTCTTCCCATTTCTTATCATGTCTCTCCATTTCTTATCATGTCTTTCCATTTCTTATCATGTCTTCCCATTTCTTATCATGTCTTCCCATTTCTTATCATGCCTTCCCATTTCTTATCATGTCTTCCCATTTCTTATCATGTCTTTCCATTTCTTATCATGTCTTCCCATTTCTTATCATGTCTTCCCATTTCTTATCATGTCTTTCCATTTCTTATCATGCCTTCCCATTTCTTATCATGTCTTCCCATTTCTTATCATGTCTTCCCATTTCTTATCATGTCTTTCCATTTCTTATCATGCCTTCCCATTTCTTATCATGTCTTCCCATTTCTTATCATGTCTTTCCATTTCTTATCAATACATAACTCTTTGTGCAGGATAAATTACCACTTTTTTTTATCCTAGAAAACGAAGTGCATTCACTCTTTGCACGCCTAGCAGTGAGAACACATTGGCGATGCAGGAGTCACATCCAGCTAAGCCTCCCACCATGTCCCTGTTTTCACATCTCACCTCTATGTTCTTACAGGCCACATTTTTCACAACAGCTGGAAACAAGTCTGACGTATTCTTTCCTCGAGCTATCATCTAGAGAGGATATAAGGAGTTCTATCACAGGATCTATAATCTGGTTACATCATACATTTAGTGACATAAAAGGAAAAGGAAATTACCGCAACAATCCTCTTCATGGCTTCCAACTTCAGAGAGTCCTTATTGCTGTCCAGCATTTCTTTTAAGTCATCATGTCTGAAAATGAATCCAAAGAAGAGTAATATAAATTATACTTCAAATGTAACAGTATCAGATCAAGTTTTCTAGGAGTGTACAGTATTTGTACTTTGGCACCAACATCATCCACTGTTGGTCATATACTGTAGCACCAGGTGCAGGGGTATCGGGGCAGGAATTCTGAATGTGTGTGTGTGGGGGGGGGGGGGTTTGACTGTTGCAGTGTGCAAATGGAGATCAGTAGAACCTGCAGCCTGTCACAACACGGCAGAACCATTGGGGGTACACCAATAAACCCCTTAGGTATGGGTGACCGGTGCTTGGGATACCGCCAGTCACCATACCGACGCCGAGATCCCGGGGATTAGTATGCCGGCGGGGGGAGGGGGCACGAGCGCAACAAAGCCCTATGCGGGCTTGGCTCTATGGGTGTCGTGGACACCAACAAGTGTTATTAGTCCCTGTTAGTCGGCATGGCAACTGTCTGGATTTTGCGGCAGCGGGATGTAGGTATTGTGACTGGCGGTCTCCTAACTGCCGGTCACATAACTACATCCCAAGCAATGTATAATGGGGGTAATTCTGAGTTGATCGCAGCAGGAACTTTGTTAGCAGTTGGGCAAAACCATATGTACTGCAGGGGAGGCAGATATAACATGTGCAGAGAGAGATAGATTTGGGTGTGGTGTGTTCAATCTGCAATATAAATTGCAGTGTAAAAATAAAGCAGCCAGTATTTACCCTGCACAGAAACAATATAACCCACCCAAATCTAACTCTCTCTGCACATGTTATATCTGCCCCCCCTGCAGTGCACATGGTTTTGCCCAACTGCTAAAAAATTTCCTGCTGCGATCAACTTGGAATTACCCCCATTGTGCATTGCTGCATTGTCAATTTTACTTTTGCTGGTTTCACTTTCCAAAAAGTTAAGAATGACTGTTATAGAGACTCAGATGTTACGTTTCTTTTGGCAAGCTTTCATCTGTATTTATATTCACAAAATTCCAATTTGGACTATAGATATTTGAAGTAAAAGTCTAGAAAACCACATTGATATTAAAGAAACCAATACTGCAACTAAATTGCTTTCCTAATTCTTTTCTGTGGCCCATTCATTGCAATGGAATTGTGTGCTACATGTAGAAATGCTGGTGAAATAAATGGCCCATAGAAATGAAAGGACCATAGATATGAATGAATTTGCCTGTTTTTTTCTCACACTAAGGGGTGGATTTACTAAAGCTTCTAAAAATAAAAAGTGGATGTATTGCCCATAGCAACCAATCAGATTCTAGCTATAATTTCTCTACTGCATTCTAGAAAACAAAAAGACAGTATCTGATTGGTTGCTATGGGCAACACATCTACTTGTCCATTTAGCTTTAGTACATCAATTACTCCCTACTTTCATAGGTCGCCATGATGGCGGTGTGACTGGACTATTGCATCATTCGGCCCCACCCCTTGCAAAAACCCTGCAAAGCTTGCATATTTAAATAGGGGATGTGAAATGACACAATTAATATAGAATCGCGTTACTAGGCCCCCCCCCCCCCCCCCCCTCCCCCTCATTACAGATCTGCAATTTCAGGTATTATTCTCCCTATCCTGCCTACTGCGCTAGGAAGTGAGTGGAATGTGGGAGGAGTACCCACTGTTCTGGGAACTCAGGGGACTAAACACAGGTTCTGGGAGAGTAGGTAAGTACAATGTGAACTAAAGCAGGGAGTCCCTCAGCACTAGCCAGTCATAGGTGTCATTGTTGGAAAGAACTTGTAATTGGCTGAGTGGTTATAGACACTCTAGATGTACAGTAATAATTTATCTGTCATCTTGCAGAAGGGCTCTGAATGGAGCATACAGTATGCATTGTCTCTTATGATAATTTATTTTTATTTTCAGTTGCATAACCTCTTCACCGAGGGATTTTTAGCCCTAATCTGAGCCTATTATGTGGCTTTTTGAGTAATACTACACAAATTCTAAATATTTTTTCCCCCCAGAACATTCTGCTTACTCATTGGCAAATAACATCTACTAAAAATAGGCAAAAACTTGTTATCGAACAATATCGAAATTTGCAAAAAAAGTGTACTAAAAGTAAATGTATTTATATAAACATCATCAGGTAAGGGTATGGGTCGTTGGGTCGACACAACTTAGGTTGACAGTCATTAGGTTGACAACTATTGGTCGACATGCATTAGGTTGACAGGGTCACTAGGTCGACATGGTCACTAGGTCGACATGGTCATTAGGTCGACAGGTCAAAAGGTCGACATGAGTTTTTTAAAACTTTTTTTGGTGTCGTTTTCTTCGGAAAGTCACCGGGAACCCCAGTTAGTTCCCCTCGCATGGCTCGTGGCTTTGGACAAGGTGCCTCGCTCCACTACCGCTGCACTCGGCACAGGTTACCGTTCCCAATCGTAGTCCACGTGGATCATAAAGTATGAAAAAGTACAATTTTTTTTAACTCATGTCGACCTTTTGAACTGTCGACCTAGTACATGTTGACCTAATGACCATGTTGACCTAGTGACCCTGTCGACCTAATGCATGTCGACCAATAGTGGTCGACCTAATGACTGTCGACCTAAGTGGTGTCGACCTAATGACAGTATCCCATCAGGAAATACTTTGTGATTTTTTATTCGGCATTAATCAACCTTTCCAAAACAGTAAACCCCAGTACACAGACACTTATCAGTAAGGGATGGGGAGCAGAGCTTGCTGCTTCTGGACCCCCACAGAGGATCCAGCCTGGACTGGTGTCACTATTACAGTGGAACCCACCAGTGTGGATTTCCCTACTACCAGTGGGAAGCAGCCTGGGCTGCCTATAAAAGTTTATTTAACCATCATTATGTCACTATATCAGGAAAACAACACGTTCATTATTTCCCTGCTTTACTGGCTGTTTAGCTCCGTAGCTGATTGAGGAATTTGTTTCGTTGGATTATTTTATTTATTTCTACATTACAGAGCTCTTCCCTATCACTTCAATAGCCCTTTTTTAATGGGGTTCCTGCATTGACTGAACATATTTGAGACCGCACTATATTGAATGTGTTGTTAAAATTGATCTGTTAAAATGGGAAAAGCTCTGCCATTTGGATACATTCACAAACACATGTAAATGGTCAAATATCTATCAACTATGACTAAACAGAATGTGATCCACATATCAAAGTGGCTCACAAATGTATAGCATTTACTTTTACATTATTATGTATTCCATGTCTGAGTATAACCAAGTCTAGAATGAACACACTGCTTATATTTTCATACGTCATCCTGTTTTGTTGCAGTGTGGACAAGCAAATAAAAAGAACAAAATAAATTATATTTAAAAATGTTACCTTTAAGTTAAAATATATCACCCTGGAAAAGAAAGTGTTCAGTTTCTACATCCTGTTGCTACCACATAACTTGACACTGGCTTGTGAAATATTCATTGGGTTTCTGGTTGCAGCAGGATGAAAGAAGATGCTACCCTTTAACTGCAACAAGCTTGGATACCATTTACTTTTCCAGTGACACTAAGGGGGTAATTCCGAGTAGATCGCTAGCTGCCGTTGTTCGCAGTGCAGCGATCAGGCTAAAAATCGGCATTTCTGCGCATGTGTATGGGCCGCAATGCGCACGCACGACGTACGGGTACAAAGTCCTTTGTGGTTTTGCACAGGTTCTAGCGACGTTTTCATTCGCACTGGCGGCTGCAAGAAGATTGACAGGAAAGGGGCGTTTCTGGGTGTCAACTGACCGTTTTCAGGGAGTGCTTAGAAAAACACAGGCATGCCAGGGAAAACGCAGGCGTGGCTGGTCGAACGCTGGGTGGGTGGGTGACGTCAAAAACCAACCCTACAACGTTAGAATCAATGCACATGAAGAGTAAGTACAGGGCTGGTCTTGTTTTGCACAAAATGATTTTGCAGGCGCTCTGCTGCACAGGTGTCCGCACTTCTGCAAAGCGAAAATACACTCCCCAGTGGGCGGCGACAATGCGTTTGCACGGCTGCTAAAAACTGCTAGTGAGCGATCAACTCGGAATGACCACCTAAGTGTACTCCTCTGCACCGCAGTGTGACACCGCCAACCAGTGATGCTGAATATCTATTCACAATGAAACCCTGCACACACATTAAACCCAGGAAATGTCAGCGCAGGAGAAAAGTTTATGGTAAAATATAACAAAATAGTGGATGTGATTAGTAAGTACAAACAACAATCTGTGTGTGGGATGCATCACACATCACATTTTGAATATGATACATCCAGCGACTGACCGCAAGCTTAGCGGCACTTGGTGCTGTCTCTGTAAACAAAATAAATAACTGATCATATTTACTGCCTTCAGTCTACATTTACCAAGTGGCGGCTGATTTTTGGCAGGTTTAACCCGGAAATGTAAAATAGCAATAGTATTAAAAATACTATTAAATGCAAAAATAAAGAGTGTACAATGAGCGGCTTGCAATGTTGCTTATACCCCTTTCACACCGCAAATGGCAGGTCGCACCCGGGAGCCGTACACGGTGCGACATGCTTCAGGCCCCTTTTATACTGGCGTCCCCAGCCCGGCATATTGCCGGGTTGGTGACGTCATTGATGACGCACACGGAGGCGGCGCTTGGTGATCAGATGATCTCCGAGCGCCGTCTGTTCATACAGTGTGAATGGGAAACAGATCGCATCGACCCGGCAACCCATTCACACCGCACAGCGACCAAGGTTTAAACAATGCTACCAGGGTTGAAATATTGGGGTGCTCGACCTGGGTTATTTCCCCTGGGCCTTTTCAGACCGCACAGCAACCCGGGTTGTGGTGGTCATTCCGAGTTGTTCGCTAGCTGCATTCGTTCGCTGTGCAGCGATGATGCAAAAAAAAAAAAATGGCACTTCTGCATATGCGTATGCTGCGCAATACGCACGTGCGGCGTACTTTAACAACGAACGATGTCGTTTTACATAGGGTCTTGCGATGCTTTTCAGTCGCACTGGCAGCCGCAGAATGATTGACACTAAGAGGGCGTTTCTGGGTGTCAATTGACCGTTTTCAGGGAGTGTTAGGAAAAATGCAGGCGTGGCTGGGCGAACGCAGGGCGTGTTTGTGACGTCAAATCAGGAACTGAATGGTCTGAAGTGATCGCAAGCACTGAGTAAGTTTGAAGCAACTCAGAAACTGCACAAAATTATTTTTGAGCCGTTCAGCGATCCTTTTGTTCGCAAGTCTGCTAAGCTAAAATACACTCCCAGTGGGAGGCGGCATAGCGCTTGCACGGCTACTAAAAACTGCTAGTGAGCGATCAACTCGGAATGACCCCCTATGCGCGCTCGTGTGCTATAACTCAAGCTGGAGGTTACAAGCTGGAGGTCTGAAAGGGGTATTAGTAAACCTAGCTCTACTAAAAGACAGCTAAACAGTATTCTATCTTATTGATCTATAAGTTCTAGGAAGATGCTGATTCTGAGATGTCCTGCACACAATGCAGATGTTCACATACGCTGGCAAGGATCTATCTCATGGTGTCTGCGCACCGAGTTGCTGGACCGATTAAGCTGCATGGACTCTAGATTCTATTGGGCATTCCTAGGCAGCGACTGGCAGGTGTTTATGCAGATGCACAAATATATACCGCCTTATAGGCATGCTATAGGAGTGTTGTGGGCATGTGACACCAGTGGTTTCAGACTCAGGAGCTTAATCGTGTACATTGGAGACCAACCACTGACATAGGTTCTGCACCTAGCATGGGGCTAGTGAAAGTGCTGATGCTGCTTCCAATGGTTGTGCCTGCAGCTGCTCAAAGTGGGTGTCCCAGGCCTTGTGCATTCAGACACGAGGTTGGTCACTATGGTAAAAGAGTAAATGCAGTTGCAGCAGCGTCCAACACAGAATCAGCCCCAATGTCTAGGAATCTTTTATAAATATACTGTACATATGCTATTATAATGCAAACCATATAAATCTGGGCTTACTCCTGGCATGGGGAGGAAACCTTTATGTTACTGCTATTTTTGGGGAAAACAAAAAATTCTTAACACTTCATAAAATTAATCATAACGAGGGAACATGAATTATAATAATGTGAAAATTACTTCAAATGACGACCTCATGTTATCTGGACATCTAACACGTTTAGCCAATGAGAAACTGGAAAATGCAAGTAATATGAATTGTCCAGTAAGGAGTAACAGTGAACCTGGAGAAGTGACATAGCAGTGTGAGTCTCTGTATCATCCAGTATCGTAGACAGGCCCTGACTCAGTAATGCTGCACCATATGATTCTAGCTTGCATCAAGTCAAATGAAAAATGACATGCGTCTTCTCTGAGTGAGCTTATATTGTGCTGGCTCCATCTGTGACATTCCACCACTAGGTAGACTTGTCTCACTGTCCATTTACATATTACTGACACTTGCATAATCCACACTGGTTAATGACAAAATAAAATTACTTACTGTACATATCAGGTACGAGAACAACACTGGCCTGTGACATTTCATATTCATGTAATTCTAGTACTGCTGCCAGCAGGGTGATACCAATGACCAATGACACAAGATTTAGTAAAAACAGGGGGAAAGGATGATTTTCTATCAACATTTATCTCAATTATAGAAAACCTCTTAGTGCCATATTCATTAATAAAATATCACAGGGGCAGCTTGATACTGGCTGGGAACTTAATGCAAAGCAGAATCTTGACACTACAATCTACTACACAGATCAAGCTCTGATTGACAGATTACAAGTACTTCCTAGTAATGGGTAACAGAGGACCTAAATATCCCTCCACCTAGGCCTTCACATGTCCTAGAAAAACAACAGACCCCTCTTCTCTAGGTGTCTTACCCACTGATACTATACTACGTGCTTTTTTTATTTTTTATTTTAATATTAGAGAATGGAAATGGAACTCCCTTCAATTGCTAAACAACGAATATCAAACCTCACTGAGTTTGACATACACTGTGGGTAATCAGCCTCACAATGCTTTATATAGGTGATTCTGGTTAAGATAAAAATAAAAAATGAAATCTTCAAAGTATAGCCTAATTGTTTTGTAACCTAATCAATGCATAGTGTTAACAAAAGTGTTAAAAGATTTTAACTCTAAACAGAGAGCCAGCTCAAACTCTCATACAATTGACATGTTGGCCGCACCACATTGGAGGACAAGTGGAGGAGTTATTCATATTGACCAACCACATTCTAGTTATAATTTAATAGAATGCAGTACATAAATGATTGGAAGAATATGGCCAACAATGCCACTTTGCCTCTTTATATAGTTTGATAAATCTCTACCACTGGATTTAAGATGTCCTGGATGTAGCCTTGCAGTGTTTGCTGTCATTACTACCTGGAGTCTGGTACATGGAGAGATGTACTTGTCATCACTTCTATTTACTTTCCAGCTCAGAATCCCCTGCACTGTGTCCTGTTCAGGGTATACACGTAGTGACCTGTATTTACCAAGCCATGTAATCCTGACAGAAAGTGACAAAATAGTGCTGCACAGAGTGACATTGGCCTTTCCGATTTCTTGTAAGTAATCATTTACAGAAAATACTGGAAGATATAACTGAAGAGTTCGCTACAAGGTATTAGAAATAGATAAGACGACTGTGAATGAGATGACAAAGTATAAACAAATTAGATATAGTATTTCTTTTACAGGCTTCAAATGGTGCTGTAACAAAATACTAAACAAAAAGGATAAAGTTTTAGCATATTTCTATTATTTTACAATAACAGCATTAATACCTTACCTTCGATACAGGGCACTTACACAGAAGTATGCTACATAGTGCAAGTGTTATGCTTGTAATAAATATATAATATATAGATGCAGCAAGTATTTTAAGTGCCCTGTATTAAAGGTGATGTTTGGTGCAAGAGCATCTATGCAGGCCTTCCCTTTAAAAACACAAGTTATCCCAGTATGATCCTACATACACTTAGGTATTACAGTGGCTCCATACCGCACAGGCTGACAATGAGAGCTAGATCCACTGTTTTCCATGCTGCTTTCGGTGTCTGCTTTCGTAGATTTGAGTAATTTCAGCTCATCTGCTTGTAGTGCATTGTAAAATGTTTGGACTCCCCCATCTGGGGTCAGAACAGGGCTCTTTGCCTCCTCTGATCGGTGATTCTTTACCATATTGACAGCTGTCACTGGCAACTGCAAGAACCTCTGCATGGGCTTCATATTTGACAGAATGCAACGAGAGGTATGATCCAGGTGTGTTCAGTAAAAGACTATAATACAGGGACAGGATGAAATATTTGATAGAACCAGAGGCAGGTTTCAGGGTGTGGATGGGTACACAGGATGCAGCTCCTGGTGGTCACTGTGGAATTTAGATTCAGAGGGATGTTAGGTATAACCAGTCACTTCAGTGTAATATCCAGCAGGTATCTCTGGCAGGTCCTTCTGGCAGTGCTGCTTCTGTAAACCAGTGGAAAATGCCGGTGAATTGGCCAATATGACCAGTAGATGTTCTATTAAAGATATCTGTACAGGTAAATATGCCTTATAGCTTCTTCAGTATACGTCTTTCTCTAACTAAGCAGGACCCGATAATGCATCAGAGCCATAATTAGGGGTCTACTCATGCTTAGGGGTGGAGGGTTTTATCTTGAGAGGAATATTCATTGTGACTTCTGAGGATGTAGTCTGTCTATGTGTCCCCTTCATCTATGAATACAGTGCTCTGAACAACCACCATACACCTTTATAGTGAGGGTCAGATTACAGACCCCCTCCCTCCATTTTTCCTCCTTTTTTGTTTGCCAACCTCCTAGTCACTCCTTGCCTATCTGATTTCATTTCTTTCACTATGTGTGGTCAGGTTACTTCATCCTCTCCTTCGCTGCTTCACCTGCCTTTACCTCTTCTGTTTTCCTCCTCTACCCCTTTTATCCTGCTCTTCTCCTTACCTTCCTTCTTTTCTTCACTCCCCAATTCTCATCATTTCTTTATCATTCCCTCACATGTCATGCCAGTATTTTCTTATTGCCACGCTACAGTCATCTATCCTGGATTTCCCATTGTCCCACTCTTCTGTTATCTTTCAGTTTATCTTCTGTTACATCCTAAAATTGTAGTCTGTTCTTTACGCCTGTCCTGCCAGCTGATCCTGTTTCAGGCACTCTCTCAGCCACGTTTGCAGGTCATTCCCCTCCTCCAGCTTCTCCCACCCCTCCCACACACACACATCTATTAGAGCATATCTCTGGGAACATGACTCAGCCTGGATGATGTGCTACACACACTGCCTCTTTGAAATTCTCACAAATTCCCCAGTCTAGCCCGAATATTATTCATCGAATAATATTATAGAATATAAAAGTCAGAGAAATTAAGAAACAAACCTCACATTCATGCGAATCCCTATGGAAATTCCTGTAGTTTAGTGAATTTCTTCCCTAATTAGGTTACATATATTAGACTTATATTCTCCAAACAATACTAAACTATCCAGACATAATTTAATTATTTACAATTAGTAGTCTTAAACTGGCCATTCACTAGGACGATATCGGGTACGAATGCAGGATTTGGACATGTTGAACATTGTCGTCGGACAAGTTGATGCATCGTGTGCAAATCGTGCAGTGTTCATGTACGATTGCGATGTGACGCGCGGCCCAGTGGGTCAAACGTCGCATCCTCTGATCATGTGTGCAGCTCATATGATCAGGCAATCTAGGTAGTGGTGAATTAAAGGTCGTACGATAGATCGTAAGGTACAAAGTCAGACCTTTACGATATCATACGCCGGGGAGCTGCAGGGAGAAATCGGAGACGACTTGCTTCTAATGCTGGTCATCCTGATGTATAGCCAGCATAAGGCGGGGTACACACCTTAACAACGGGCCGACCAATCCAAGGATTTATTAAGTGTTCTGCAAAAACGAGTTGTGTATACACACTTACCAAATCACCACCCAACGTACCTGGCGATGTCACTATTCACGGTTCCTACAGCAGGCATATGGGTTGGTCAATGAGTTGACCATACACACAGGCAGATGTACCAATATATCTACAAGATATATCGGCATCTGTAGTGCTGCATAGCCAGTGTGATAAATCTGTGAACGATGTCATTCACAAACATATTAGCTGTATGCACAAGCCAATGGCCAGGGCGATATATCGTACGTCTGCTGTACAAACTATATCTCAGCAAGTGTGTAAGGTACACACCGTCACAACTTCATGGCAGACCCGCCGTCGCGCTGACGTAGCGGCAGATCCAGGTAAGCATGTACATTTATCAATTGCCCTTATGATGTGTTGGTCTCACATCACAGCCGGGAAGGCATTTCAATTTGCAGTCAGCCCCCAAACCAAGTGTACGGGTGGACCGCCACACATCTAGATACACCGATATATCTGAAAATAAATCATATTCACAGACATATCGTTTGCCTGAGTTCCGGACTATGGATAGACACTAACAGTCAAAAGGTCGACATCATATGTTCAACAAGCATATGGTCGACAGGGTCAAAAGGTCATCAGGGTCAAAAGGCTGAAATGCAAAAGGTAGACAGGTCAAAAGACCGACAGGTACAAAAGACAATGGTCAACACACATGTGGTCCACACAAATTTCTGTGGGGTTTTCCCTTTTTTCAACTTTTGCTTGTTTTTTTATCCACGTCGACTACGATTGGGAACAGTAACATGTGCCAAACACATTGATAGCACTTTGCCCAAAGTGTGGTAAATGAAGTGAGCCTGCAAACTGACACAAAACATATAAAAAAACTTGTGTGGCCATTTTTATGTCGGCCATTTCCATGTTGACATTTTGACCCTGTTGACTTTTTGTACTTTCTACTTTTACGAGTCGACCAACGTGGGATCTAGATCATAGGTCGTCAATGTCTAGGTCGATGGACAATAGGGCGACTTCATATATTCTACATGCATTACGTCGACATTGACAAAAGGTCAACATGGACAAAAAGTCGACACCGATATGGTAGACACATTTTTTGAGGGGGGTTATGTTTTTGGACTTTTTCCATCCTGACTATCTATGTCACAAATCATAACCTTTAGTAACCTTGTGTCGAGTGAAGCGAGACACCGTGCCTGGTAAGAGAAGCGGGCGAGCGAGGGGATGCGTTTCTACAAATGGAGATCCCAGATGGAAAAACTATCCACACTAACCCCGAAAATGCAAAAAAAAAGTGTGTCTACCTTTTTTGCGTCGACCATTACCATTTCACCCCTTTTGTCCATGTCGCCTTTTCCAATGTTGACCTTTCATATGTCGACCTTTTGTCCATGTTGACCTAGACATTGTAGATCTTGTATACCACACCCGACCAAAGCGGCTATGCATACATACATACATACATATAAGTCTATAGCAAGGGTGGTGCAGCTGGTGTCACTGTCGGGGCGCAATGCCGTAGGGGTAGTACAGCTGCTGTCCCAGCCCTTTAACGTATGGTAAAGTGAGGCTACAATATCACAATGTTCTGCCCGGTGCACTGGATGATGTTCCCTGACACCCCTTTTCCACTGTGCTGCGAGTGGGCAGCAGTGGGGAAAAAGTATGCAGTGTGTAGACCATAGACTACAAAGATGGTGTTACCTGCCAGGGCCAAGCTCCAGAATAGAGCTGGGTAAAGCTGACGGCTTTACAGCCCTCACAGAAACCTATGGGGGCTGTGGCCACTGACGGAAATGTATGGAGATATCTGCTGCTGTCTCTCCATCTTACATTGGGGTAATATTTAATATTTGCACGTTAACCAGAAAATGGGTGTTTTCAGGGTATATCCCGCAAAAATTAGTTGATAAATAGGCCCCGAAGACAGAAAAAAAGAACTAAATAAGAACAGAGGAAGAAGAAAACAGAAATGGAGGAGCCGGTAAGTAAGGCTGAAGATAAACAAATCATTCACTCTGTAGGTTCTTAAGGCCAAATACTATATAGGGGTCTGTTTAGCAGCAAATAAAAAAACATCTGAAAAGTTGTAGAAAAAGCATTGGTGTAAAAAAAAATTTTTTAAAAACCCCATTAGGTTTGATACCAATATAAAATATTTCTGACTGCTTTGACATTTACAAGCTATTTATTTGTTGATATGTAGCAATAAACCAACAGGTATGCACAAAATCAACCAGGGTGCAGAAACACACATTAGGGGAGGGAAGAGATAATAGGCACCAAATAACATATATATATAAAAATAAGAATTTACTTACCGATAATTCTATTTCTCGTAGTCCGTAGTGGATGCTGGGAACTCCGTAAGGACCATGGGGATTAGCGGCTCCGCAGGAGACTGGGCACAAAAGTAAAGCTTTAGGACTACCTGGTGTGCACTGGCTCCTCCCCCTATGACCCTCCTCCAAGCCTCAGTTAGGATACTGTGCCCGGACGAGCGTACACAATAAGGAAGGATTTTGAATCCCGGGTAAGACTCATACCAGCCACACCAATCACACCATACAACCTGTGATCTGAACCCAGTTAACAGCATGATAACAGAGGAGCCTCTGAAAAGATGGCTCACAACAATAATAACCCGATTTTTGTAACAATAACTATGTACAAGTATTGCAGACAATCCGCACTTGGGATGGGCGCCCAGCATCCACTACGGACTACGAGAAATAGAATTACCGGTGAGTAAATTCTTATTTTCTCTGACGTCCTAGTGGATGCTGGGAACTCCGTAAGGACCATGGGGATTATACCAAAGCTCCCAAACGGGCGGGAGAGTGCGGATGACTCTGCAGCACCGAATGAGAGAACTCCAGGTCCTCCTCAGCCAGGGTATCAAATTTGTAGAATTTAGCAAACGTGTTTGCCCCTGACCAAGTAGCTGCTCGGCAAAGTTGTAACGCCGAGACCCCTCGGGCAGCCGCCCAAGATGAGCCCACCTTCCTTGTGGAATGGGCTTTTACAGATTTTGGCTGTGGCAGGCCTGCCACAGAATGTGCAAGCTGAATTGTACTACAAATCCAACGAGCAATAGTCTGCTTAGAAGCAGGAGCACCCAGCTTGTTGGGTGCATACAGGATAACAGCGAGTCAGATTTCCTGACTCCAGCCGTCCTGGAAACATATATTTTCAAGGCCCTGACTACGTCCAACAACTTGGAGTCCTCCAAGTCACTAGTAGCCGTAGGTACCACAATAGGTTGGTTCAGATGAAACACTGAAACCACCTTAGGGAGAAAATGAGGACGAGTCCTCAATTCCGCCCTGTCTGAATGGAAAATCAGATAAGGGCTTTTACAGGATAAAGCCCCCAATTCTGACACGTGCCTGGCCGAGGCCAGGGCCAACAACATGACCACTTTCCATGTGAGATATTTTAACTCCACAGATTCAAGTGGTTCAAACCAATGTGACTTTAGGAACCCCAAAACTACATTGAGATCCCAAAGTGCCACTGGAGGCACAAAAGGAGGCTGTATATGCAGTACCCCTTTTACAGACGTCTGAACTTCAGGTAGTGAAGCTAGTTCTTTCTGGAAGAAAATTGACAGGGCCGAAATTTGAACCTTAATGGACCCCAATTTTAGGCCCATAGACACTCCTGTTTACAGGAAATGCAGGAATCGACCTAGTTGAAATTCCTCCATCGGGGCCTTACTGGCCTCGCACCACGCAACATATTTTCGCCAAATGCGGTGATAATGCTTTGCAGTTACATCCTTCCTGGCTTGACCAGGGTAGGGATGACTTCATCCGGAATGCCTTTTTCCTTCAGGATCCGGCGTTCAACCGCCCTGCCGTCAAACGCAGCCGCGGTAAGTCTTGGAATAGACAGGGTCCTTGCTGGAGCAGGTCCCTTCTTAGAGGTAGAGGCCACGGGTCCTCCGTGAGCATCTCTTGAAGTTCCGGGTACCAAGTCCTTCTTGGCCAATCCGGAGCCACGAGTATAGTTCTTACTCCCCTCCGTCTTATAATTCTCAGTACTTTTGGTATGAGAGGAAGAGGAGGGAACACATACACTGACTGGTACACCCACGGTGTTACCAGAGCGTCCACAGCTATTGCCTGAGGGTCCCTTGACCTGGCGCAATACCTGTCCAATTTTTTTGTTTAGGCGGGACGCCATCATGTCCACCTTTGGTTTTTCCCAATGGTTTACAATCATGTGGAAGACTTCTGGGTGAAGTCCCCACTCTCCCGGGTGGAGGTCGTGCCTGCTGAGGAAGTCTGCTTCCCAGTTGTCCACTCCCGGAATGAACACTGCTGACAGTGCTATCACATGATTTTCCGCCCAGCGAAAAATCCTTGCAGCTTCTGCCATTGCCCTCCTGCTTCTTGTGCCGCCCTGTCTGTTTACGTGGGCGACTGCCGTGATATTGTCCGACTGGATCAGCACCGGCTGACCTTGAAGCAGAGGTCTTGCTTGGCTTAGGGCATTGTAAATGGCCCTTAGCTCCAAAATATTTATGTGAAGTGATGTCTCCAGGCTTGACCACAAGCCCTGGAAATTTTTTCCCTGTGTGACTGCTCCCCAGCCTCTCAGGCTGGCATCCGTGGTCACCAGGACCCAGTCCTGAATGCAGAATCTGCGGCACTCTAGAAGATGAGCACTCTGCAACCACCACAGGAGAGACACCCTTGTCTTTGGTGACAGGGTTATCCGCTGATGCATCTGAAGATGCGATCCGGACCATTTGTCCAGCAGGTCCCACTGGAAAGTTCTTGCGTGGAATCTGCCGAATGGAATTGCTTCGTAGGAAGCCACCATTTTTCCCAGGACCCTTGTGCACTGATGCACTGACACTTGGCCTGGTTTTAGGAGGTTTCACTAGTTCGGATAACTCCCTGGCTTTCTCCTCCGGGAGAAAACACCCTTTTCCGGACTGTGTCCAGGATCATCCCTAGGAATAGAAGGCGTGTCGTCGGGATCAGCTGCGATTTTGGAATATTGAGAATCCAACCGTGCTGCCGCAGCACTATCTGAGATAGTGCTACCCCGACTTCCAACTGTTCCCTGGATCTTGCCCTTATCAGGAGATCGTCCAAGTAAGGGATAACTAAAACTCCCTTCTTTCGAAGGAGTATCATCATTTCGGCCATTACCTTGGTAAAGACCCGGGGTGCCGTGGACAATCCAATCGGCAGCGTCTGAAACTGATAGTGACAGTTCTGTACCACAAACCTGAGGTACCCTTGGAGAAGGGTAAATTGGGACATGTAGGTAAGCATCTTTGATGTCCAGAGAGACCATATAGTCCCCTTCTTCCAGGTTTGCAATCACTGCTCTGAGTGACTCCATCTTGAATTTGAACCTTTGTATGTAAGTGTTCAAGGATTTTAGATTTAAAAATGGTCTCACCGAGCCGTCCGGCTTCGGTACCACAAATAGTGTGGAATAGTACCCCTTTCCCTGTTGCAGGAGGGGTACCTTGATTATCACCTGCTGGGAATACAGCCTGTGAATGGCTTGCAATACTGTCTCCCTGTCTGAGGGAGACTTCGGTAAAGCAGACTTTATGAAACGGCGAGGGGGAGACGTCTCGAATTTCTTGAGACGGGCCCCCACCGTGGCTGAGACCGCTTGTAAAGCCCCAGCGTCATGCTGAGGACTTTGCGGAGGCGGGAGAGGGCTTTTGTTCCTGGGAATTGGCTGTTTCCAGTGGCCACCAGGTCTGTTAGACCTACCCCAAATAACTCCTCCCTTTTATAAGGCGATACTTCCATATGCCTTTTGGAATCATCATCACCTGACCACTGTCTTGTCCATAACCCTCTTCTGGCAGAAATGGACAGCGCACTTACTCTTGATGCCAGTCGGCAAATATCCCTCTGTGCATCACGCATATATAGAAATGCATCTTTTAAAATGCTCTATAGTCAGTAATATACTGTCCCTATCTAGGGTATCAATATTGTCAGTCAGGGAATCCGACCAAGCCACCCCAGCACTGCACATCCAGGCTGAGGCGATTGCTGGTCGCAGTATCACACCCGTGTGAGTGTATATACATTTTAGGATATTTTACTGCTTTCTGTCAGCAGGTTCCTTAAGGGCGGCCATATCCGGGGACGGTAGTGCCACCTGTTTAGACAAGCGTGTGAGCGCTTTATTCACCCTAAGGGGTGTTTCCCAACGTGCCCTATCCTCTGGCGGGAAGGGGTATGATGCTAATAACTTTTTAGGAATTAACAGTTTTTATCGGGGGAAACCCACGCATCATCACACACTTCATTTAATTCCTCAGATGCAGGAAAAACTACAGGCAGTTTTTTCTCACCCAACCTAATACCCTTTTTAGTGGTACTGGTATTATCAGAAATGTGTAAAAACATTTTCCATAGCCTCAATCATGTAACGTGTGGCCCTACTGGAAGTCACATTCGTCTCTTAATCGTCGACACTGGAGTCAGTATCCGTGTCGGCGTCTGTATCTGCCATCTGCGGTAACGGGCGTTTTAGAGCCCCAGATGGCTTTTGAGACACCTGGACAGGCACAGGCTGAGTCGCCGGCTGTCTCATGTCATCAATCTTTTGTAAAGAGCTGACACTGTCACATAATTCCTTCCATAAGCTCATCCACTCAGGTGTCGACTCCCTAGGGGGTGACATCTCTGTTACAGGCAATTGCTCCGCCTCCACCTCATTTTCCTCCTCATACATGTCGACACAACGTACCGACACACAGCACACACACAGGGAATGCTCTGATAGAGGACAGGACCCCACTAGCCCTTTGGGGAGACAGAGGGAGAGTATGCCAGCACACACCAGAGCGCTATATATATATACAGGGATAACCTTATATAAGTGTTTTTCCCCTTATAGCTGCTGTATTGTTATACTGCGCCTAATTAGTGCCCCCCTCTCTTTTTTAACCCCTTTCTGTAGTGTAGTAACTGCAGGGGAGAGCCAGGGAGCTTCCCTCCAACAGAGCTGTGAGAGAAAATGGCGCCAGTGTGCTGAGGAGATAGGCTCCGCCCCCTTCTCGGCGGCCTTTTCTCCCGTTTTTCTGTGGAATCTGGCAGGGGTTAAAATTCATCAATATAGCCCTGGGGGCTATATGTGATGTATTTTCGCCAGCCAAGGTGTTTTTATTGCTGCTCAGGGCGCCCCCCCCTAACGCCCTGCACCCTCAGTGACCGAAGTGTGAAGTGTGCTGAGGAGCAATGGCGCACAGCTGCAGTGCTGTGCGCTACCTTGGTGAAGACAGGATGTCTTCTGCCGCCGATTTTTCCGGACCTCTTCTTGCTTCTGGCTCTGTAAGGGGGCCGGCGGCGCGGCTCTGGGACCGAGCTCCGAGGCTGGGCCTGTGTTCGGTCCCTCTGGAGATAATGGTGTCCAGTAGCCTAAGAAGCCCAATCCACTCTGCACGCAGGTGAGTTCGCTTCTTCTCCCCTTAGTCCCTCGATGCAGTGAGCCTGTTGCCAGCAGGTCTCACTGAAAATAAAAAACCTAAAACTAAACTTTCACTAAGAAGCTCAGGAGAGCCCCTAGTGTGCACCCTTCTCGGCCGGGCACAAAAATCTAACTGAGGCTTGGAGGAGGGTCATAGGGGGAGGAGCCAGTGCACACCAGGTAGTCCTAAAGCTTTACTTTTGTGCCCAGTCTCCTGCGGAGCCGCTAATCCCCATGGTCCTTACGGAGTTCCCAGCATCCACTAGGACGTCAGAGAAATCAATACAAATATATAATTGTTGGAGTGAAGGAGAGATTGTTAGGGGTAGGTAGGTGATGCTCCCTTTTGCTCAGTGATACATACAGTACATTTGCATAAAGCACCCTCTTGTGGGCTTTTTGTGTTCTTACATGCCATGATATTCACATTAATAAAGATGGTCACAGTTCCAATTCTTTGTATATCATGTCTTAAAACCCATACAAATGAGACACCGCTAAATGGACAAAACATACATTGTATTCTCTACTGCAGCACAAGCTCACCAGGCTGGCTCATACGCTCCCAATACTTCTTAATATCTCTAAAACACTGCGGTTATAAATTCCAATATTTCCCTTTGCATATGTTTTCCCCTTTTTCCCTGTCCTTTTTCTCCCCCTCTTTACACCATCTCTCTTTCTCTACCTTTCCCCCTATGTTTCTTTCCACTTCTTTCCCGTTTGTTCCAAACTTGACAGAGGATCAGCAAGGCCACCTAAGGTGTAGTCAGTGCTGGACTGGGACTAAAAATAGGTCCTGGCATTTAAAGCACACAGAAAAGATAGGCTAAAGCTGTCACTTTATTGGGTTAGTATTAGATAGTGTTCACTGTAAGATTTTTTTAGGGCAGGGATGCTGAACACAGAGAAGGACACATCGGTGCACCCTGTAACTACACATTTTGGTGTAGTATTGGTTTCCCCCTCCATAACTGAAGCAGGGAAAGCATGCCAAAAAATAAGATTTTACTCACCGGTAAATCTATTTCTCGTAGTCCGTAGTGGATGCTGGGAACTCCGTAAGGACCATGGGGAATAGCGGCTCCGCAGGAGACTGGGCACAACTAAAGAAAGCTTTAGGACTACCTGGTGTGCACTGGCTCCTCCCCCTATGACCCTCCTCCAGAACTCAGTTAGGATACTGTGCCCGGAAGAGCTGACACAATAAGGAAGGATTTTGAATCCCGGGTAAGACTCATACCAGCCACACCAATCACACCGTATAACTCGTGATACTATACCCAGTTAACAGTATGAATAATAACTGAGCCTCTCAACAGATGGCTCAACAATAACCCTTTAGTTAAACAATAACTATATACAAGTATTGCAGACAATCCGCACTTGGGACGGGCGCCCAGCATCCACTACGGACTACGAGAAATAGATTTACCGGTGAGTAAAATCTTATTTTCTCTGATGTCCTAGTGGATGCTGGGAACTCCGTAAGGACCATGGGGATTATACCAAAGCTCCCAAACGGGCGGGAGAGTGCGGATGACTCTGCAGCATCGAATGAGCAAACTCAAGGTCCTCCTCAGCCAGGGTATCAAACTTGTATACTTTTGCAAAAATGTTTGAACCCGACCAAGTAACAGCTCGGCAAAGTTGTAAAGCCGAGACCCCTCGGGCAGCCGCCCAAGAAGAGCCCCTTTCCTCGTGGAATGGGCTTTTACAGATTTAGGGTGCGGCAGTCCAGCCGCAGAATGTGCAAGTTGAATCGTGCTACAGATCCAGCGAGCAATAGTCTGCTTAGAAGCAGGAGCACCCAGCGTGTTGGGTGCATACAGGATAAATAGCGAGTCAGTTTTCCTGACTCCAGCCGTGCTGGAAACATATATTTTCCAGGCCCTGACTACGTCCAGTAACTTGGAGTCCTCCAAGTCCCACGTAGCTGCAGGCACCACAATAGGTTGGTTCACATGAAAAGCTGATACCACCTTAGGAAGGAATTGGGAACGAGTCCTCAATTCCGCCCTATCCATATGAAAATCAGATAAGGGCTTTTGCATGACAAAACCGCCAATTCTGATACACGCTTGGCCGACGCCAATGCAAACAGCATGACCACTTTCCACGTGAGGTATTTTAGCTCTACGGATTTAAGTGGCTCAACCCAATGCGGCTTCAGGAAATCCAACACCACGTTGAGATCCCACGGTGCCACTAGAGGCACAAACGGTGGCTGAATATGCAGCACTCCCTTAACCAAAGTCTGAACTTCAGGCAGTGAAGCCAGTTCTTTTTGGAAGAAAATGTACAGAGCCGAAATCTGGACCTTAACGTAACCCAATTTTAGGCCCGTAGTCACTCCTGACTGTAGGAAGTGCAGAAATCGACCCAGTTGAATTTCCTCCGTTGGGGCCTTCCTGGCCTCACACCAAGCAACATATTTTTGCCATATGTGGTGATAATATTTTGCAATCACATCTTTCCTAGCCTTAATCAGCGTAGGAATGACTTCCTCCGGAATGCCTTTTCCTTTAGGATCCGGTGTTCAACCACCATGCCGTCCAACACAGCCGTGGTAAGTCTTGGAACAGGCAGGGCCCCTGCTGTAGCAGGTCCTGTCTGAGCGGCAGAGGCCATGGGTCCTCTGAGATCATTTCTTGAAGTTCCGGGTACCAAGCTCTTCTTGGCCAATCCGGAACCACGAGTATAGTTCTTACTCCTCTCCTTCTTAGTATTCTCAATACCCTGGGTATGAGAGGCAAAGGAAGGAACACATACACCGACTGGTACACCCACGGTGTTACCAGAGCGTCTACAGCTATCGCCTGAAGGTCCCTTGACCTGGCGCAATATCTTTTTAGCTTTTTGTTGAGGCGGGACGCCATCATGTCCACCTGTGGCCTTTCCCAATGGTGTACAATCATTTTGAAGACTTCTGGATGAAGTCCCCACTCTCCCGGGTGGAGGTCGTGCCTGCTGAGAAAGTCTGCTTCCCAGTTGTCCACTCCGGGAATGAACACTGCTGACAATGCTAATACATGATTTTCCGCCCATCGGAAAATCCTTGTGGCTTCTGCCATCACCATCCTGCTTCTTGTGCCGCCCTGCTGGTTTACATGGGCGACCGCCGTGATGTTGTCTGACTGGATCAGCACCGGCTGGTGTTGAAGCAGGGGTCTAGCCTGACTTAAGGCATTGTGAATGGCCCTTAGTCCCAGAATATTTATGTGTAGGGAAGTCTCCTGACTTGACCATAGTCCTTGGAAGTTTCTTCCCTGTGTGACTGCCCCCCCAGCCTCGAAGGCTGGCATCTGTGGTCACCAGGACCCAGTCCTGTATGCCGAATCCGCGGCCCTCTAGAAGATGAGCACTCTGCAGCCACCACAACAGCGACACCCTGGCCCATGGAGACAGGGTTATCAGCCGATGCATCTGAAGATGCGATCCGGACCACTTGTCCAACAGATCCCACTGGAAGATCCTTGCATGGAACCTACCCAATGGAATTTCTTCGTAAGAAGTTACCATCTTTCCCAGGACTCGCGTGCATTGATGCACCGACACCTGTATTTGTATTAGGAGGTCTCTGACTAGAGATGACAACTCCTTGGCCTTCTCCCCTGGGAGAAACCCTTTTTCCTGTTCTGTGTCCAGAACCATACCCAGGAACAGTAGACGCGTCGTAGGGACCAGCTGCGACTTTGGACTAATCAGAATCCAGCCGTGCTGTTGTAGCACTTCCCGAGATAGTGCTACTCCGACGAACAACTGCTCCCTGGACCTCGCCTTTATAAGGAGATCGTCCAAGTACGGGATAAGTATAACTCCCTTTTTTTGAAGAAGTAACATCATTTCGGCCATTACCTTGGTAAATACCCTCGGTGCCGGGGACAGACCAACGGCAACGTCTGGAATTGGTAATGACAGTCCTGTACCACAATTTTGAGGTACTCCTGGTGAGGAGGGTAAATGGGGACATGCGGGTAAGCATCCTTGATGTCCAGTGATACCATGTAATCCCCTTCGTCCAGGCTTGCAATAACCGCCCTGAGCGATTCCATTTTGAACTTGAACCTTCGTATATAAGTGTTCAAGGATTTCAATTTTAGAATGGGTCTCACCGAACCGTCTGGTTTCGGTACCACAACATTGTGGAATAGTAACCCCGGCCTTGTTGAAGGAGGGGTACCGTGATTATCACCTGCTGGAAGTACAGCTTGTGAATTGCCGTCAGTACTACCTCTCCACGAGGGCAGCAAGCAAGGCTGATTTGAGGTAACGGCGAGGGGGAGTCGCCCCGAAACTCCAGCTTGTATCCCTGTGATACTACTTGCAGAACCCAGGGATCCACCTGTGAGCGAGCCCACTGGTCGCTGAAGTTCCCGAGACGCACCCCCACCGCACCTGGCTCCACCTGTGGAGCCCCAGCGTCATGCGGTGGACTCAGAGGAAGCGGGGGAAGATATTTGATCCTGGGAACTGGCTGTCTGGTGCAGCTTTTTCCCTCTTCCCTTGTCTCTGTGCAGAAAGGAAGCGCCTTTAACCCGCTTGCTGTTCTGAAGCCGAAAGGACTGTACCTTATAATACGGTGCTTTCTTAGGCTGTGAGGAAAACTTGAGGTAAATTTTTTCCTTCCCAGCTGTTGCTGTGGATACGAGGTCCCAGAGACCATCCCCAAACAATACCTCACCCTTATAAGGCAGAATCTTCATGTGCCTTCTAAAGTCAGCATCGCCTGTCCACTGCCGGGTCCCTAATACCCTCCTGGCAGAATGGACATTGCAATAATTCTGGATGCCAGCCGGCAAATATCCCTCTGTGCATCCCTCATATATAAGACGACATCTTTAATATGCTCTATGGTTAGCAAATAGTATCCCTGTCCTGACAGGGTAATAGACCATGCTGCAGCAGCACTATCCATGCTGAGGCAATTGTAGGTCTCAGTATAGTACCTGAGTGTGTATATACAGACTTCAGGATAGCCTCCTGCTTTTTATCAGCAGGTTCCTTCAAAGTGGCCGTATTCTAAGACGGCAGTGCCACCTTTTTTGACAAACGTGTGAGCGCCTTATCCACCCTAGGGGATATCTCCCAACGTGACCTATCCTCTGGCGGGAAAAGGTACGCCATCAGTAACTTTTTAGAAATTACCAGTTTCTTATCGGGGGAACCCACGCTTCTTCACACACTTCATTCACTCATCTGATGTGGGAACAAAACACTGTCTGCTTTTTCTCCCCAAACATAAAACCCCTTTTTTGTGGTACCTGGGTTAATGTCAGAAATGTGTAACACATTTTTCATTGCCGAGATCATGCAACGGATGTTCCTAGTGGATTGTGTATATGTCTCAACCTCGTCGACACTGGAGTCAGACTCCGTGTCGACATCTGTGTCTGCCATCTGAGGTAGCGGGCGTTTTTGAGCCCCTGATGGCCTTTGAGACGCCTGGGCAGTAGTCCACCTTATTCACTTTATGTCACACAGTAGTTTCCTTATTCATGTTATGATACACAGTACGCAGAGCCGTAACTAGGTGTGTGCCAATGGTGCCTTGCCCACAGCGCAAATGCACTGAGGGTGCACCATCGGGCATCACACCCGCATGGCCGCTAGCTCCGGGTCCAGACTCACTGCTGAAGGCGGCGGCGACTGTTTCCCGCTGAAGCCGCCGCCAGCCTGCCTGCCTGTGTCCCGCCGTAGCCGCCGCCTCCCGCCCACCTGTGTCCCGCTGAAGGTACCGCCCACCTTTGTGCCTCTGAAGCCGCCGCTGCTGCTGTAAGGTCCCGGCACCGCTGCGGCTGAGGTGTGTGTCAGGCTGCTCTTCTCATTGGCCCAGCGGCAGCCCTGGCCTGAACGCCGGCTCGGCCACCCTCCCCTGCAATTCGGGAGAGACGACACGTGATGACGTCAGATGTCTCTCCCACACTGCCCTGCCCCTACTGCTGCACAGCGAGGAGCTGCCGAGCTGGTGTGGTTGAGGAAGGAGAAGAGATCCAGAGCCTCTGGAAGAGCTTGTGTTGCTGATTGTGACGCTGTCTACCGTAATATGTAAAAAGGGGACACTGTCTGCCGTAATGTGTAAAAAGGGTGACGCTGTCTGCCGTAATGTGTAAAAAGGGGACGCTGTCTGCCGTAATGTGTAAAAAGGGATGCTGTCTGCCGTAATGTGTAAAAAGGGGGACGCTGTCTGCCGTAATGTGTAAAAAGGGGACGCTGTCTGCCGTAATGTGTAAAAAGGGAGACACTGTCTGCCGTAATGTGTAAAAAGGGGACGCTGTCTACCGTAATGTGTAAAAAGGGGATGCTGTCTGCCATAATGTGTAAAAAGGGGACGCTGTCTGCCGTAATGTGTAAAAAGGGGATGCTGTCTGCCGTAATGTGTAAAAAGGGAGACGCTGTCTGCCGTAATGTGTAAAAAGGGGACGCTGTCTGCCGCAATGTGTAAAACGGGGATGCTGTCTGCCATAATGTGTAAAAAGGGGACGCTGTCTGCCGTAATGTGTAAAAAGGGGGACGCTGTTTGCCGTAATGTGTAAAAAGGGGGATTGGCTGCCGTAATGTGTAAAAAGGGGGACTAGCTGCCGTAATGTGTAAAAGGGACTCTACCTGGTGTAGTGGTGCTACTGTGCGACGTAATTTGAATAATGCAGACTACTGTGCACCGTAGTATGAATTGGTATTATTTTGTGGCCACAACCCTTCCCTATGAAGCCACGCCCCTAAATATTTTGCACGCACTGCCCATATTTTACATAAGGGGGGGGGGGCGCCAATGCCGTTTCTTGCACACAGCGCTAAAATGTCTAGTTACGGCACTACACAGTAGTACCCCTTATTCACATTACTCCACACAGTAGAGTCCCTTATTCACATTATGCCACACAATATAGCCCCTTATTCACATTACACCACACAGTATAGCCCCTTATTCACATTACACCACACAGTATAGCTCCTTATTCCCATTACATCACATAGTAGAGCCCCATATTCACATTACGCCACACAGTAGAGACCCATATTCATATTATGCAACACAGTAGAGCACCGTATTGACATTACACCACACAGTAGAGACCCTTATTCACATTATGCCACACACTAAAGCCCCTTATTCACATTATGCCACACATTAGAGCCCCTTATTCACGTTACGCCACACGGTAGAGCCCCATATTTACATTACGCCACACATTAGAGCCCCTTATTCACATTACGCCACACAGTAGAGACCCCTATTCATGTTAGGCCGCACAGTAATGCCCATTCACATTATGCCACTCAGTAGAGCAGGGATGCCACAACGTTTTTAATTGGGGGGGAAGATATAATTTAATTTCTATATCGCTGAATGTTGCCCTCTTACCTGCCACACCACCTACCTGATGACATAGATATCGCTATCTATCTATCTATCTATCTATCTATCTATCTATCTATCCACACACACACACATACGCAGACATTTATGCAAAAAACAGAATAGAGGACACTATGGGGAATATAGATAAGTGTATAAGAAGAAAAATACATTAAGGGGCCCATTTTCTGTATTTTGAGGTTTAAACTCAATATATAGAATTTCTTATTGCCACTATTAGGGCAATAAGGAGTGTTATGGTTGACTTACTATTGTTAACACTCTTTCTGTGAAGTACACAGGGTCCCACAGGGAAACATCAGGATGTAGAGTGGATCTGGATCCAGAGGCACCAACAGGCAAAGCTTTAGCTGTCCCAGGATGCATAGGGGCCTCCTCTGTAACCCCGCCTTCAGGCACTGAGAGCTCAGTTTTGATAACCAGTCAAATGCAGGAGCAATCAAGAGAGAAGGCAGATGTTAGTCACATAAGAACACATTCTCATAACAGGAGAAGGTACCAGTGGCTAATGCCATACAAACCCAAAGAAGCTAGGTGCGTCAGGGTGGGCGCCCTGTGGAACCCTGTATATTTCGCAGAAAGAGTGTTAACAATGGTAAGTCTACCATAACTCTCCTTTTCTGCAGCAGGGTACACAGGTTTCCACAGGGAAACATCGGGGATGTCCTAAAGCAGTACCTCAAGGGAGGGGACACGCCTTAGCGGATGTGAGAATCCGGCACCCAAAGGAACGTCCTGGGGGCAAAGGTATCAAAGGTATTGAACCTAAGAAACGTGTTCACTGAGGACCACGTGGCCGCCCTGTACAACTGTTCTGCGGACACGGCACGGCAGGTCACCCTTGAAGGTCCAACAGACCGGGTAGAATGGGTCTTATTTGCAGCAGGAGCTGGGCATCTAGCGTGCTTATAGGCTTGTGCAATCACCATTCTAATCCAACTGGCCAAGGTTTGCTTGTTTGCAGGCCAGCCACGTTTGTGGAAACCAAACTGGACAAAGAGGGTATCCGACCATCTAATGGAAGCAGTCCTGTCCACATAGACATGGAGAGCCCTTACCACATCCAAAGAACGTTCTTTGGCTGACAAATCCGAAGACATAAAGGCTGGGACCACAATCTCTTGGTTAAGGTGAAATGATGACAAAACCTTAGGCAAATAACCGGGTCCAGTTCATAGAACCGCCCTGTCACAGTTAAAAATTAGAAAGGGTGGATGACAGGACAGAGCGCCTAAGTCTGACACCCATCTTGTAGAGGCAATAGCCAGCAAAAACAGCACCATGGGCGTGAGCCATTTGAGATCCACCGACTCAATGGAGACTCTTGAAGGGCTTTTAATACAATAGACAGGTCCCATGGAGCCACTGGGGGGAAATAGGGACGCTGAATATGTAGAACACCCCAAGTAAACATATGAACATCAGGTATAGAGGCAATCTTGGGCTGAAACCATACTGACAAGGCAGATCTTTGAGGGAGCCAGGCGAAGACCTAAGTCTAAGTCTCTTTGCAGAAAAGCCAGAATTCTGGAAGTTCTGAATTTGAAAGCGTCATAATTCTTATCAGCATACCAGGTGAAGTAATACCCCGTAATAAATCCGGACAGAGGCCGGTTTGCGGGCCCTCAGCATAGTCTGAACAGCCGCCTCAATAAATCCTTTGGCCCTCAGGAGTGATGTTTCAAGAGCCACACTGTCAAAGCCAGTCTGGCCAGGTCCGGGTAGAGCCAGGTCTTGGCTGTGAGGAAGTAGAAGGGGACGCTCTGACGAGAGACCCTGTAGGTCTGAGAACCAATACCGTCTCGGCAACGCAGGAGTGACCAGAATCAGCATTCTTCCTTCTTGCTTGAACTTCCACAGTAACCTGGGCAGAAGTGACACCGGGGGGAATACGTATGGCAGCTGAAAATTCCACGGAACTGCCAGTGCGTCCATGAACACTGTTTGAGGATCGCTGGTTCATGATCCGAAGCTCGGAACCTTGTGATTGTGTCGAGACATCATGAGGTCTACGTCCAGTAGGCCCCACCTGTCCACGAGGAGTTCTGGATCAAGGCTGCACTCTCCGGAGCGACCACTTCCCAGTTCAGGACCCCCAGAATGAACACTGCCGATATGGCTGGCAGATGGTGTTCCGCCCAACAAAGGATTTTTGACACTTCCATCATTGCCATGCGGCTTCGAGTGCTGCCTTTATGGTTTATGTATGCCACCGTATTGGCATTGTCCGACTGTACCTCAACAGGCCTGTTCCGTACCAGAGGCAGGATGAGTCAGTGCAATAAGCACTTCCCTCAGCTCCAGAATGTTGATCAGGAGGAGTGATTCCTCCTTGGTCCAACAACCCTGAAACGAGTGTTGCTCCAACACCGCTCCCCATCCCTGCAGATTGGCTTCCGTTGTCAGTAGAACCCAGTTGGGGATCGAGAATGGACGGACCCTGCTCAATTGCTGGTCTTGGAGTCACCAAGACAGCGACAGACAAACCTCTAGAGTCGAGACCACCTTCAGAGTCAACAAGACCATCTGGTATCTGATCCGATGAGGCAGGCCGTCCCACTTGGAGAGGATCAACTGTTGCAGAGGACGAGAGTGAAATTGCACGTACTCTACCTACCTACCATGTCAAAGGACGACACCATCAGGCCAAGTACTTGCATCACTGAGTGTATCGACACTCTGGGGTGATGAAGGAAGCGCCTTATCCTGTCCTGAAGTTTCAGGGCTTTCTCTGGAGACAGGAACAGTCTCTGACTATGTATATTCAAAAGTGCCCCTAGGTGCACCATGCTCTGAGCTGGGACTAGTGAGGACTTTTTCCAATTTATTTGCCACCCGTGGGCTTGCAGGAAAGTCACCGTCAGTTGTAGATGACTGAGGAGGACTTTGTGTGAACTTGTCAGAATCAGTAGATCATCCAAGTACGGGAGGATTCTGATTCGCTGGCGATGGAGATGGGCCGTCATCACGGCCATGACCTTGGTGAAGATCCAAGGAGCCATAGCCAGTCCAAATGGCAGAGCCTGTAATTGGTAGTGGAGGTTGCCCAAACCGTAGGAACTGCTGATGCAACAAGGCAATAGGAATATGCAGATATGCATGCTGTATATCCAGGGATACCATATAGTCTCTGGGTTCCATAGCCAGCACAGTTAAGTGCAGCGTTTCCATAAAAAACTTGGAAACGGGGGCGTGGCCTGGCAGCCATTACGAGTGGCAGCACGGGGAAGGAGCTCTCCCCAGCAAATCTATTTACCTGCTCCCTGCAGCCTCCCTGGTGGCCCTGTTCCTGCTCCACCGCCCCTAGGGTGCATCTAGACGGCCCGACAGCTGCTTGTACTCCCGGGACGTATCGCCTGTCCCCCCCCCCGCGGGCTGTGTCCTTGTGCGCGGGCCGGAGCTGGGGCCTCGATTTTCCCAGGAGTCCCCTCTGTCTACCTGCCGCTGTGAGAGCGCCCGGCGGCTGTTCTTCTCCCCGTCGTGGGTGCTGTGCGGCGCCATGGACTCCGCTGCCCTCCTGCATTCTCACTGGTTCCGGATCCTCGTCTGCCGCCGCGGACGTCCCGGCCGCGTCCCGCCGGAAGCTGCCGCTTGTCTCTCTCCTCATCTGGCCCTGGTGCAGTGTGGCCGGCGGTGCGGGGACCGGCCGGCGGTCTGCGGGCAGCTCTACCTCTGCCTGCCTGCCTGCCTGCCTCCCTATCTGAGTGGCGCTGGTTCCCCCTGTATTGGGCTGGATCCCTACTGGCACACAGTTGTTACTTATATATAATCTCATCTGGCGCTGTGGATGTTAAAAGCAGCTCATTTGGACCTGCCCTCTACAGTGCCTGTCGCTCCCTGTGCTGTGGCCCGTGAGACGCTGTGGCAGGCGCCGGATCCGTGGGTGGCGGGCATTTTGGAAAACGGACCTGCGGTGCATTCGTCTCCTGCTGAGAAGGTGAGCCTGCATTCTACGTTGCTGAGCTGCTGCAGAGATTGGGAAACTGGGGATTAGCTGTGTGCAGTGTCCCAGCTGTCCCCCCCCTCCCCCCTTTATTTACTGCTACCTCTCATTCCCTGGAACCTGTACAGTGCAGGTGGTTCCAGAATACTGACACCTCTGCCCATTTACATGAACGTTTCTGGACCGTACTGAACTGGTCTACCTATGAATGCCCAGCTACCTGCTTGCTGGTCTGGGTTATGGCCTCCACATTTCTGTAAATTTTCATTGCCCTACATTCCCTTCTACTGTGGGAGACACAGCAAGCCTCACTTACACATACCTTGTTTACTTGAAGGGACTGGAGCTCCCCCCTGTGGTGACTCCCTGAATTACACCCTTCCTTCAGACTTTCTTATACTATAACGGGGAGAGAGCGGAGACCCCCCCTCCCCCCCCCCCCACTGCTGTCTCTACTCTTCTGAAGAGGGGGTTCATTGAGCACCACGACATGTTGGCGGATATCCGGCTTTCTGCAACAACGATACTCTACCCTTCACATCATGGTGCCTGAACTTTAAATTACAATGACCTGACCGAGCCACGCTGGGGGGAACACGTGATATGTCGCCTGTAAGTTGATACCCAGTTTGACGATAATTCCTTCTGACTACGCTTAGCACCGTGCCTCATGCCGAGAAGACGTTCCACCAAGAAAGTGTCAACTACTCCAGCCGACTCATCCCAAGTCAAGGCTTTTCGGATGCTATTCCGGCCACCTGTGACTGATTCTACCTCGTCCACCCCTTCATCGTCCTCCTTGCTCTCCAGAGCCATGGAAGATAATACGGCTGAGGGGCTCCCTGCTCTCCTTCCACCATCTTCTCCTGTGGTGGAGTCCTCAGATTTATCTACCATTCTCTCCAAATTGCGGTCCCTTCCTACCCGCCAGGACCTGCAGCAAGACCTTCAGTCCATGGAACAATGGATACAGGATTCCATTCAGACCCGTCTTTCTTCCATTAAGTCCGATGTCACTCAGGTCGCAGACAGAGTGGTAACGTTGGAAGATTGCTCTGAGAGGACGGATTCTAAAATATCTGATCTCCATGATCTCATCTCTCGCCAGTCGCGTTCTCTGATAGCCATGGGCCGCAGACTCGATGACGTGGACAACAGGGGGTGCCGGAATAACCTGCGAATACGGGGATTTCCTGAAGAAGTCGCACCCCAAAACGTTGAATCTGCTTTGACCAAAATATTGAATGAACTTTTGGGAGCAGACTCTGACTACCAGATGGTGTTTGACAGGGCACATCGGGCCTTGCGTCCTAGAGGGACACCAACGGAAAGACCCCGTGACGTTATCTGCAGACTCCACTACTTTCAGGAGAAAGAGGAGATTCTTAGAGCAGCCAGACGGGCACCGGACATTACTTTTGATGGTCATAGGATACAAATTTTTCCGGACCTCTCGTGGTCTACCTTACAACAGAGGCGTATACTCCGCCCCCTCACAGATGAATTTAAAAACCGTAACATCAAATTTCGGTGGGGATTCCCATTATCTATCCAAGCGACCTACAAAGGAACCCTTTTTGTCCTACAGGAATATGATGGCGTTAAGGACTTCTGCTCAGCCCTAGATATTCCTGCCCCGAGTCTCCCTAATTGGCTGGACCCGTTTGAACTTTCACTGTCTCCTCCGCCTCAAGCAGAAAGGTGGCAGAGAGTCCGTAATTCTAGGAGGCGACGACGAGTTGACACATTTGAGGAATTTGCAACCGTTCCTGCTGCTACAGTTACCGCAGATGACACGGGATGCCAACGGCGGGCAAGACCTCCAGTTACAATTTCCAGGGACTCGTGACTATTTGACATATTTAATGTGTTTTTGATATGTTGTTTTTTCTTTTGCAATGTCCTTCCATTGATGGTTGAATAGTTCTATGTCTGCAATTGTTTAGGTACTTGTTTGCCTCCCATGGCTGCTTAGGTAATGCCACTTCCTGCCAAGTCATGTACTTTGTTTCTGTTTTTGTTTATTGGTTTCTAGGTTGTGTAACTATTGTATTAGGTTAATGTTACCTGTTATGCCATTTTGCCTTCGGCACCCAGTGCTTTGCTTGATCTCGTAGTCTTCTGATTCAGTTTCTTCTTTATTCGAACTGCTCTGTCTGCTGAATAATTTTGTTTGTATCTCAATGCTATTTGACGGCGATGTATCCCGGTTCCCCTCAGACCCCCCCTTGCTCTGCTATACATTTGTAGATCATGGGCCGTTTATGGTTTCCCATGACTAATGATGCAGAGTATTGCTGTTGGAATGACAGTTGTTCTCTTTGTCTTTTATTGTCTACGTTACCTCCCCCTGTCCTTCCTCTTGTGCTTTCCTTCCTCCCTCCCCCCACTTGGATGAGGTATTATGGGCGGTTACTCTTTCAGCAGGGTTATATGGGTGACACGGTGCTATGGCAGTGTTGGTATTCCCTGGTAACATACCATTATGGCTAATTTAAAGTTAGTATCATTTAACGTAAAAGGCCTAAGTTAGTATCATTTAACGTAAAATGCCTTAACATCACCGAGAAAAGGTCCCGGCTTCTACACTCTACATACCGATAAAGCGGACGTGGTGTTCCGTCAGGAGACGCACTTTAAAAGAGGTGCCTCTCCGAAGCTACACTCCCGTCATTTCCCGCAGGGATATTATAATGATTTCTCTGGGGCTAAGGTCAAGGGGGTTGCAATTTTATTTGCTAAACATATTAGATTGCATGACGTATCAGAAGTTCCTATTGGAGATGGGAGGGGCCTGCTGGTGAAGGCTATTGCCGACCAAACTTTTACGTTTGTTAACTTTTATCTCCCTAATCAGGGTCAGATCCGTTTTATGAGGGAGGCTTTGGAGCTGATAGAGCAATCTTTGGAAGGGGTATTAGTGGTAGGAGGCGACCTTAACTGGGCATTGGAGCCTCTTCTAGATACTTCAACTGGAGCACCCAGATCCTCTTTAAATGATGTTAGACGCTTTAAGTAAATTTTACATGATTTCCAGCTAATGGACACCTGGCGCCTGCTCCAACCCAAAGATAGGGACTACACGTTTTACTCTTACCCACACAATTGTTATACCCGTATCGATTATCTCTTTGTGGATCACAACTCCCTTGATTTTCTTGTAGATGCCACAATAGGACAAATAGTTGGCTCTGACCATGCCCCCACTACTCTTATCCTATCTTTACGCCACCCTCCCCCGCGCCATTGGCACTTTAATGAGCCATTTCTCGGAGACCCAGACTGTCGGGCCCAATTAGAAAGTACTATTGAGGATTATATTGCTCTTAATGTGACTGATGAGGTCTCCCCAGTGACGGTATGGGAAGCCCATAAATGCGTGATTAGAGGCAAATGCATCCAACTGGGCACCCACCTCAAGAAACAAAAAAATGAATGTCGGGAAGCCCTACTTGCTAAAACTAAAAGACTGGAACTCACACATAAATCTACACTAACTTCCGATGTGTTAGCAGAGCTGCAAGAAGCTCGGTCTTCCCTAAATAGTTTACTGAATGAAGGCACCCGCAGGGCGTTTCGCTGCTGCCGACATAAATTCCATAGGTGGGGTAACAAGCCTGGGAAGCTTCTTGCCCGTGCTCTTCGTGCCCAAAGATCCCTAACTTATCTTAAGGAGATTAGAGACCCCTCTGGTGTGCCTCATGCTTCTGACGGTAAGGCTACTATACTAATCTCTATAATTTGACATCACTGCGCTCCCAATGTGAGCAGTCAATGCATGAGAAGGCAGTAGAGGATTTCCTAGAGGAGATTAAATTCCCGTCCCTCTCCCCAGCTATAATTACAGCCCTTGAAGACCCTTTCACAGACGACGAACTTGTGTCCGCCCTGAAGTCCTCCCCATCTGGTAAAAGTCCAGGCCCGACAGCTTCCCCATATCTTATTACAAAACGTTTCAAGATAAACTTCTCCCTCTCTTGCTCCGCGCTTGCAACTCTGTCTCTCCGCAGGCCCCCTTTTCAAATCAGTCCTTAGTGGCACACGTCACGGTCATTCCTAAAGACGGTAAAGACCCATCATTGCCATCCAGTTACAGGCCAATCTCCCTCCTTAACGTAGATATTAAATTGTATGCTAAACTCATAGCGAACCGCCTGTGTTTGTTGCTGCCGGCAGTGATACACTCGGATCAGGTTGGCTTCGTTCGAGGTAGGGAAGCCAGGGACAACACTATAAGAGTGATTGACCTGATAGCCCATGCAGGCTCCGCTAAGGCTCCTATGATGCTTCCCTCCATAGACGCTAAGAAAGCCTTTGACCGTATCGACTGGGTCTTTATGGAAACGACACTGCGACGATTGGGCCTGGGGGAGGTGTTCTTGCAAAAAATCTTGGCGCTATATCGAGCTCCCTCGGCACAGGTGCAGGTGAACGGAATACTTTCTGACCCGATAGCCATCACTAATGGGACTAGACAGGGATGCCCATTGTCACCATTGATATTTGTTGTCTGCATGGAAGCTCTGGCTAGGGCCATTCGGCAGAACCCTGATATCACTGGCTTGAAAGTGGGTGGAAATGAACATAGACTTGCATTGTTCGCGGACGACCTCTTGGCGGTCGTTACAAACCCTGCTGTGTTCCTACCTAATCTTATGAAAGAATTTTCACGTTTTGGAGCGTTATCCAATTTTAAGATTAATTATGTTAAATCGACGGCTCTTAATATCTCCCTCCCCGCTGACTTAGTCTCGTCCCTGAAGACTATGTTTCCCTTCACCTGGCACCCCACACACATTAAATATTTAGGCATTCTGATCCCCTCCTCCCTTTCGACTACAGTCACTCTAAATCACCTCCCTTTACTGCGTAAGCTGCGTAAGGAAATGTCGCAGTGGCTTCAACAGACGTTCTCCTGGTTAGGCCGTATGAGCATTGTGAAAATGAATATCCTGCCAAGGTTGCTGTATCTTTTCCAGACTATCCCCTTGAAGCTCCCCCATCAGTTTCTGGTAGACACACACAAAGCAATTAGCCGATTTGTTTGGGGTGGCAGGAAGCCCAGGTTCAAGCATTGCTACTTATTTTATAGGAAGGCTCAGGGGGGCCAACAGCTGCCCATGGTTTTGACATATTATCAGGCCACAATTTTGAATAGGATCCTAGATTGGTCGCGACCTGATGCCGGCTCTAAGCAGTGGGTTGACTTGGAGAGACGGTCCTCGGGTCTACAATTACAGGCAGTACCCTGGCTTAGGACCATTGGCCGCTCCCCACACCTGACGGTTGGACCCACTTTGGCTCTATGGAGAACACTGCGTTATAAACTGGGTCTTTCTTCGTCAAATTCCCTACTTCTCCCGCTTCTTGACAACCCACTGTTTGGGCCGGGTATTGGTGGAGGTGCGGCCGCCAGATGGAAACAGGCAGGCTTGACTAGGGTAACACATTTGCTCTCCAGGGGGAAGGTCAAATCTTTTGATGAACTCAGGGAGGGCACTGATATTCCTACGACTGACTTCTGGTTCTATCTCCAAACTCGTCACTTTACTTTGTCTCACAGGACAGCTGCTGCATTAACTAGCAGCGTTACACCTTTTGAAGCAATGTGTTTCCAACCCTCTGAACCCACCCATGTTATATCAGGTATATATAAGATATTGCTACATGGTCGTTTCGCAGGAGACCCCGCTTTCTGTACGAAATGGGATGCTGATCTTGCACCTAGAGGGATACATATTAATTGGAAGAAACACTGTGAAGTTATGTCCTGTTGCTCTACAAGTTTGGAGGTTACAGAAACACAGTATAAATTGCTTACTAGGTGGTATCGATGTCCCTCCCTTCTGCATAGGTTCTTTCCTTCAGTATCCCCCTTGTGTTGGAGGTGTGGAAAGGAACGAGGTACCCCTATTCATATATGGTGGGACTGCCCCCTGATCACTACCTTTTGGGGCCAGGTTGTTCAAATTTCCTCCGAAATCCTGGGGTTTCAGGCTCCTACTGGGATTGACTTCTGGTTGCTCTCCCACACTGTAATTCCACTAGCAAAGTATAAACGTTTTGGAGCGTTCCCTTCTCAAGCATCTGAACAATGCAGCGAGGGCCGTGGTACCGGTCCACTGGAAGTCTCCGGCCCCCCCAGGATATGGGAATGGTTCCAGCGGATAGAATTTTATAGAACAATGGAGGATATTTTTCATTCAGTCCTAGACACACATTCTGACTATGTCGCTACGTGGTTTTCTTGGCTGGAATTTAAATCTACCTCCACCTACAAAGACCAGATCCCACTAGACTCACCATGATACTGCTTTCTTGTGTAGACCACCTCACTGTATGGAAACCATACTTGCACCTAGTTAAGATTGATTAGCTCACTCATTTTGATTAGCTCACTTCCCTGACTTTACCCTTTTCCCCCACTACCCTTTGTCTTGTCTTGTCTTTTTTGTATCAATACAGTATAAGTTGTCGTTGAGATTTCACTGTACCTTGCTGTTATTTTTTTTTTTTTTTTTTTACACACAATGCGTATATTATTGCTGACTCTTTGAGGTATGATGTGCAACCTATTATTTCCTTGTTGGATCAATTGTATTTATTGTGTTGTTCTTTTTTTTAATTTTTTAATTTTATTTTATTTTATTTATCATTATTTTTTATTTTGTGTTTCTCCTCTCTTTTCTCCTTTCTCTTTATTTTCTCTTTGCGTTTTTAGATGTTCTATGCTATATTGGTCTATCGACCCATGTGTTTATACAATATCGTACTATTTGTAACATCTTTATTTCTTCTGAAAAACCAAAATAAAGAATATATAACAAACAAAAAAAAAAACTTGGAAACTCTCATAAACTTGTTCAGAGATTTGAGGTTGAGTATAGGCCAGCATGATCCACTGGGTTTCGGGACTAGAAACAGGGTCGAGTAATAACCTTTGCCCCTTTGGGACTGAGTAACCAGCACAACCACTCCCGTGCTCAGGAGGGAACTTATAACCGTTTGCAGAGCCTGCACGTTTAAAGGATCCAATGGGTGAGCCGTAGTGCAGAACTGGAGAGAGGGACATCTCTTCAAGGAGGCTGCGTACCCGTGAGAGACAATTTCCAGTACCCATACGTCTGAAGTGGTTGTGAGCCAAACCTGGGCGAACTTTAGAAGTCAGCCTCCCACCCTGGGGTTCCCCAAGGGGAGGCCCGCCCTGTCATGCAACAGGCTTATCATGTTTTGCAGCAGGCTGACGGGCTGCCCAAGACTGCTTTGCCTTGGGCTTGGAGGTTTTGGGAGTGCAAGATTGTCATGGGTATGCCTGACCTTTTGCTTTCCCTTGAGGCCAAGAGGAACGAATAGTGGTACTTTTTGCCTTCTGTGTAGAAGGATTAGTAGTTAGGAGAAAAGCTGTCTTAGCAGCTGCCAGTTCAGACACAATTTCATTTAGGTCTTTCCCAAACAAAATGTGCCCAGTGAACGGGAGAACTTCCAAAGTCTTCATGGAGTCCAAGTCCACTTTCCATGACCTCAACCACAGTATACGGCACGCTAGGACAGACGTAGCCGACGCCTTGCCTTCCAATAAGAAGCGATGGTAATATGAGACAGGTATTATCTGGCATTGTCAGAAATATCCTCTGGCTGCTCCTCCTCTAACGCCTTACCCCACGCCTCCATACCTTTTGCGGCCCAAGCGGCAGCTATAGTGGGTTTATGAATAGCCCCTGTAAGGGAATATACAGATTTCAGGCATCCTTCAACACGCTTATATGTCAGCTCCCTCAGTGAGTTGACAGTGGTGACAGGCAGAGTGGATGATACCACTAGGTGTTTGACATGAGAAACCCCCGGCAGTGGACTATCCCATTTATTACACAACTCTGCTGGGAGAGGGTTGCAAGCCAAGACCTGATTAGGAATAGGGAATTTCTTCCCTGGATTAGACCAAGGTTCCCGTCCACTAAAGTGCATACACACTGGGCGTTTTTGCCTAGCGTGTATGCACAGCGATGATCGCTGACATCACTGGGCTGAAAAGTGCTCAGTGCATACACACTGAGCGCTTTTCCCCCCTGCCCAGAGATGTCAGCGGGGGTGAGCGGCTTTCCATAGCAGGACGGTATGGAAAGCCACTCACCTCGCTGTCCATCTACTGGTAATACCAGTAGATGAACGGCGTCCGCCAGCGATGAAGCGGGAGCACGCATCAGCGCTCACCGCTCATCGCTTGTGCATATACACTGTGCGGTTTTGAGCTGAAAGCAGCTCAACACACCAAAAGTGACCTGCTTTCAGCTCAAAATCGTCCAGTGTGTATGGGACTTAAATGGTCGGAATAAGGTAAAACAGTTTTAACCACCTTCTGCTGTTTAAACCTATCAGTTTTCTTTGCCACAGTAGTGGAATCCTCCTCATCTGTGATTTGAAGGAAATGCTTAAAGAGCAACCACCAGGGCAGGGACATCAATCAATAAGACAGATTCCTCATCAGTAACACAGGATTCAGTGTCTGACAGGACCGTATGCTCCCCTTACTCTTCAGATGAGACATCAGACAGGTTTGTAGACTGTGAAGAGGAAGCAGCCCACTTAGAGGGACCAGGGACATGGGAGTGACCCGGGGTAGATTTCTGTCTAACCAGAGAGTTTAGTTGCTGCAGTTGGTCAGACAAATTTTCCGCCCAAGGCGGTTTTACCATACGGACAATTTGTGGTGGTAATGGCACAGGTGGCCCCATAGGGGGCGAAAGGCGCTCCACCAGAGTACCCAGCAGGGTAGTGAAAGCTGCCCATGGTGGCTCCTGACTAGGTCAGCTGTGGGCTGACTGGGAGGTGCATTACAAGCAGTACAGAGACCCTCATGCAATAATTCCCCCTGTGAAAAATCCACGGAGCATGCTCTGCATTTTGCAGGAGCTTCCGCTGATTTACTGCCCTTTCTGTTAGACATTGCACAATGTAAATGATGGGCTTATACAGTACGATAATATAGCCAGACAAATACAATAACCTGTGGAAGAAAACAACAGGGTATAATGTGACTGTAACACAGAAGTTATAAAGATAAACTTTGTGCACAACTATAAACTATATTATGTGACCCAAACGCGCCTAGCCCAGGGTACAGAATATAGTGACAGCAATATCTGGGAAACACTGAAAGTGAAACCACACAGCAGATACAGGCATACAGTCACATGCAATGCTGCATTGTATATATATCGAGGACAAAGGGGAGCTGAGGAGGAAGAGGTGAATAACATATAAAGTAGGAGGTGAGAAGGGCAGAGGGATGGTCCCAGAGGAGAGGCCAGCCCATAGTAACTAGTCACACACTGTAGGAGTTGTAGCTGGGTGCGGTGGGGGGGTAGGAAGCCAGAGACAGACAGAGAAGGGCTGTGGGGAGTGAGGAGGTGAAGTATTTGGAAAGGGTATTATCTACATCCTGACACTGACCATAGTAACTGTAGATGGCAGTCGTACTGCGCTTTGCAACTAAGTACTTTGACCGGCGCCTCCAAATATTTGTGCAGGGGAGGACCGCTCCATTGTCTCCCTTGTTTCAGTGCCTATGCAGTAGAGCCCATTCAGTGCGGTTTCTTGCGGCGGGCGAGCCGTGCAACCGCACGGGGCGCCCGCCGCGGCACTTCTTCAGCACTTCTTCAGCACTAAATCCCCCCTCCCCTCTCCTCAAGAGTGCCCAGCTCGGGGGGGGGGGGGGTTTCGCGGAATGACGAGTTTGCGTCATGACGTCACGACGCAATCGCGTCATTCCGCGAAACCCCGCCCCCCGAGCTGGGCGCTCGGGAGGAGGGAGAAGGGGGAGCCAAGCCGGCCGGCGCTGTGCAGACGAGGGACAGGCGGCTGAAGAGCGGGAAGAACCGCTTCAAATGTAAGCCAGCCCCTCTCCCTCTCTCTCTCTCTCTCTCCCTCCCTCCCCTCTCACCACCACCACCTGCCGTACTGTGTAAATTGGGGACACCTGTCTTCGGAATGTGTAAAATGGGGACACTTGCCTGCCGTAATATGTAAAATGGGTACGCAGTCTGCCGGAATGTGTAAATTGGGTACTCTTGCTTGCCGTGATGTGTAAAATGGGGACACGTGCCTGCCGCAATGTGTAAAATGGGGACACTTTCCTGCCGTACTGTGTAATATGGGGACACTTTCCTGCCGTACTGTGTAAAATGGGGGCACTTTCCTTCCGCAATGTTTAAAATGGGGGCACTTTCCTGCCACAATGTGTAAAATGGGGGCACTTTCCTGCCGTACTGTGTAAAATGGGGGCACTTTCCTGCCGCAATGTGTAAAATGGGGGCACTTTCCTGCCGCAATGTGTAAAATGGGGGCACTTTCCTGCCGCAATGTGTAAAATGGGGACACGTGCCTGCCGCAATGTGTAAAATGGCGGCACGTGCCTGCCGCAATGTGTAAAATGGGGACACTTGCCTGCCGTACTGTGTAAAATGGGGACACGTGCCTGCCGCAATGTGTAAAATGGGGGCACGTGCCTGTCGCAATGTGTAAAATGGGGACACTTGCCTGCCGTACTGTGTAAAATGGGGACACTTGCCTGCTGTGCTGTGTAAAATGGGGTCGCGTGCCTGCTGTAATGTGTAAAATTAGGCCTTTTTTTTTTTAATCCTGTGGTGGCCGTGATGATGAGCTCAGATGAGGCCACGCCCATCTTAAAGCCATGCCCATTTTAACGAGGCCACGCCCCCTTGCCGGGAGCGCGCATGGTTTTCCTCTTTATATCTATGGGGGGGGGGGGCATTTTTTCTTATGTGAATATGGGGGCGGGGCGCATTTTTACATCTCGCACTGGGAGCCAAATTGGCTAGAAACGGCCCTGAGCCCATTCACATTATGCCACACAGAGCCTAGTGACATTATGATACACTGAGCATAGTGACATTATGCCACACAGTAGTATCCTTTATTATTTATTTTTATTTATAAACAGTTTCTTATATAGCGCAGCATATTCCGTTGCACTTTAAATTGGACCAACATTAATAGAACAAAACTGGGTAAAAACAGAGAGACCTATAGGTACAGTAGGAAGGCCCAGCCCGCAAGCTTACAATCTATAGGGAAAATAGGATTTTAATTACCTGAAACGGTAAATCCTTTTCTCGTAGTCCGTAGAGGATGCTGGGGTCCATATTAGTACCATGGGGTATAGACGGGTCCACCAGGAGCCATTGGCACTTTAAGAGTTTAATAGTGTGGGCTGGCTCCTCCCTCTATGCCCCTCCTACCAGACTCAGTCTAGAAAACTGTGCCCGAGGAGACGACATACTTCGAGAGAAGGAAATACACAGATAGTGGCGAGATTCATAACAGCTCACACAACAGACAAACCCGGCTAACAAGCCGGAAAAACACAGCAACCGCTGAAACAGTACTGAAACAGTAAACAATGCAGAACTTACCTAGGAACCAGGTAGAATTGAACTATAAAACCAAAGCAGGAAAATAAAGCGCTGGGCGGGCGCCCAGCATCCTCTACGGACTACGAGAAAAGGATTTATCATTTCAGGTAATTAAAATCCTATTTTCTGTTACATCCTAGAGGATGCTGGGGTCCATATTAGTACCATGGGGATGTACCAAAGCTCCCAGAATGGGAGGGAGAGCGCGGAGGCTCCTGCAAGACCGCTTGACCAAACTTGAGGTCATCAGAGGCCAAAGTGTCAAACTTGTAAAACCTGGCAAACGTGTTCGAACCAGACCAAGTCGCAGCACGGCAAAGCTGTAGTGCCAAGATACCCCGGGCAGCCTCCCAGGAAGAACCCACTTTACGAGTAGAGTGGGCCTTAACCGATTTCGGACACGGCAATCCTGCCGTAGAATAGGCATGCTTGATAGTGAACCTGATCCAGCGTGAAATCGACTGCATCGAAGCAGGACACACAATTTTCTTGGGATCATAGAGGACAAACAGAGAGTCAGTTTTCCTATGACGAGCTGTCCTCTGCGCATAGATCTTCAAAGCGCCCACAATATCCAAGGCCTTTGAAGCAATTGAGGAGTCAGTAGCCACTGGCACCATAATAGGCTGGTTGATATGAAAAGCCGATACAACCTTAGACAGGAACTGCGGACGAGTCCTAAGTTCTGCCCTGTCTTAACGAAAGATCAGATAAGGGCTTTTACAAGATAAAGCCCCCAATTCCGACACGCGTCGACCAGAAGCCAAGGCCAACAAAGTGACCGCCTTCCACGTGAGAAACATGATGTCAGCCTCCAGTAGAGGCTCAAACCAAGCTGATTGTAGGAACTGCAACACCACATCTAGATCCCAGGGTGCCGTTGGCGCCACAAAAGGAGGTTGGATGTGTAGAACCCCTTTCAAAAAGGTCTGAACCTCAGGAAGGACAGCCAATTGCTTTTGAAAGTAGATGGACAAGGCAGGAAAAGGAGAAAAACGTCCGAGTTGAAAATACACCGCAGGAAATTTTCTGGATTCACACCAGGAAACATCTTTTTTCCAAATACGGTGGTAATGTTTAGACGTTACCCCCTTCCTAGCCTGAATCAGGGTAGGAATAACCTTGCTCGGGATACCTTTCTGAGCTAAGATCTGGCGTTCAACCGCCAAGCCGTCAAACGTAGCCGTGGTAAGTCTTGATAGGCGAACGGCCCTTGCAGCAGCAGATCCTCCTAAAGAGGTAAGGGCCTTGGATCTTCCAGAAGAAAATCCAGCAGATCCGCATAACAAGCCCTTCGCAGCCAGTCCGGAGCAATGAGAATTGCCAGAACCCCTGTTCTTCTTACCAGCTGAAGAACCCTTGGGATCAGAGGAAGTGGAGGGAACACATACACTGACGGGAACACCCACGGTGTTGCCAGTGCGTCCACCGCCACTGCCTGAGGGTCTCTTGACCTGGAACAGTACCTCCCCAGCTTCTTGTTGAGGCGGGAGGCCATCATGTCTATGTGAGGAACCCCCCACCAAGCGGTTACTTCCTCGAACACCTCCGGATGGAGGCCCCACTCCCCTGGATGGAGATCGTGTCTGCTGAGGAAGTCTGCTTCCCAGCCGTCTACTCCCGGAATGAAGATTGCTGACATCACTACAGCGTGCCTTTCTGCCCAGAGAAGGATTTTTGACACCTCTGACATTGCAGCTCTGCTCTTCGTTCCGCCTTGTCGGTTTACGTAGGCCACAGTGGTCACGTTGTCCGACTGTACCTGAACAGCCCGATCTTGTAGCAGATGTGCTGCTTGCAGGAGGGCGTTGTACACGGCCCTTAGCTCCAGGATGTTTATCGGGAGAAGGGATTCTTGAAACGACCACTTTCCTTTGCCGTACTACAGAGCCTCGTAGGCGGCAACCATCTTCCCCAGAAGGCGGATGCATTGATGAACCGACACCCAGGTAGGCCGTAAGACCTCCCGGACCATTGTTTGAATCACCAATGCCTTCTCCACCGGGAGAAACGCCCTCTGCGCCTCCGTGTTGAGGATCATTCCCAGGAAAGACAGCCTCCACATCGGCTCCAGATGAGACTTTGGAAGGTTCAGGATCCAACCGTGCTTCCTGAGCAACTGTGTATCGTGAGCGCGATGGATCGCAATAACCTCTCCCAGGACGACGCCTTGATCAGGAGATCGTCCAGATAAGGAATGATGTTCACCCCCTGCTTGCGGAGAAGAACTATCATCTCCGCCATCACCTTGGTGAAAATCCTTGGTGCTGTGGAGAGGCCAAATGGCAGCGCCTGGAACTGATAGTGGTCGTCCAACAGCGCAAACCTGAGGTATGCCTGATGCGGTGACCAAATGGGGATGTGGAGGTAAGCATCCTTGATGTCCAGAGACACCAGGAACTCCCCCTCCGTTAGCCCTGAGATGACAGCTCTCAGAAAATCCATCTTTAATTTGAACTCCCTGAGATAAGGGTTCAAAGACTTTAAGTTCAGAATAGGCCGTACCGAACCATCCGGTTTCGGTACCACGAAAAGGTTTGAATAATAACCCTTGTTCCTCTGCTGAGGCGGAACCGGAACGACGACTTCCGACAACACCAATTTTATGATGGCCTCCAGAAGAACCGCTTTGTCCGCCAGCAGAGCTAGTAAGCCTGACTTGAAGAAACGGTGAGGTGGGGGATCTTGAAACTCCAGTCTGTACCCCCTGGACCTTTATCCAGGACCAGACGACACCCAGACGTGGCTGAACTGTCGGAGTTTCGCCCCCACCTGACTGTCCTCCAGGCCCAGCCGTCCACCGTCATGCGGAGGGCTTAGTGGCATCAGAAGCGGGCTTCTGGGCCTGGGAACCTGCGGGAGCAGGTTTCTTTCCTTTTGCACGACCACCTCTGAAGAAGGTGTTCGAAGGCTTGTTTTTTCTTTGCCTTGCGGGCTGAAAGGACTGTGACGCAGCTGGTGTAAAAGGCTTCTTTGTAGCCAGTGCAGCTGAGGGGAGAAAAGTAGAATTACCTGCGGTAGCTGTGGCAATCCACGCATCCAGCGCCTCCCCACAGAGAGCCTGACCCGTGTAGGGTAGGCCCTCCACGCTCTTCCTGGATTCTGCATCCGCAGACCATTAGCGCAGCCAGAGACCCCTGCGAGCTGAGACGGACATGGAGGAGATCCTGGCTGCCATGGGGCCCAGGTCCTTCATGGAATCCACTAGGAACCCTGCAGAATCCTAAATATGGCGTAAAAACATATCAACGTCATCTTTATCCAGCGTAGCCGATTCTTCCTGCATAGTGATAGACCACCTGGCAATAGCTTTTGCAATCCAAGCACAGGCTATAGTAGGCCTTCATATAGCCCCAGAAGCCGTGTACATGGATTTTAACGTAGCATCCACCTTGCGATCCACCGGGTCTTTCAACGCGGTAGATCCTGGTACCGGCAGCACCACCTGTTTGGACAGCCTAGATACAGAGGCATCGACCAATGGCTGGGACTCCCATTTTTTTCCTATCTTCCTCTGGGAAGGGAAAAGCAACCAAAACCCTCTTAGGGATCTGAAATGTATTTTCTGGAGTTTCCCAGGCCTTTTCAAAGATAGTGTTTAATTCTTTGGAAGCTGGGAAGGTGAGGGTGGGCTTCTTGGTTTCTGTAAAGAAGGCCTCCTTCACCTGATCCGGAGCTGTGTCCGAAATGTGCAAAACATCTCTAACAGCCGCAATCATCAACTGTACCCCCTTGGCAAGTGATGCAGTTCCCCTCGACACATCCCCGTCACCGTCCGCAGTGTCAGAGTCGGTGTCCGTGTCATCCTGCAACATTGCAAGTGCACGTTTCTGAGAATGAATCACAGGGGACCCCGAGGAGGCAGTATCAGACCAAACAACCATAGAGGACTGGAGGACCTGAGTGGTGTGCTCAGTCCTAGCAACTCTATCAGAAATCTGGGAAATAGTCTCCCTCAGAGAGACTAACCATTCTGGCTCTCTAGCAGGGATCTGCGCTAAAACTGTGCAATCCTGATTACATGGAATGGAGTCCTCTTGTGAGGATAAATCCTCTGCAGCATATGATACATTGTCCCTAGACATGTTACCACACACACACACAACACCCCACAAACACACAGGGTAGTATGAAGGCAGAGTTTCCCCCCAAAGAATGGCAGAGAGACACAGAGATTGGAGCCAACCCACACACAGCGCAATTAAAGGTATAGGGAGTCCCTAACCAGCGCTGACTGTGTCCCTTAATAGGTGACACAGTCTGTATACAGCTTCCCCCCCCTTCTACAACCCCCTTGGTACCCTACACGTAGCTGGAGATTTCTCTGGAGGGACCTGGATCCACTTGGCAGTGAGCAGGCAGGAAAAATGGCGCTGAACGCTGCTGGGTCCGCTCTGAGGAGAAGCTCCGCCCCCTTCAATGGCGCCGGCTTCCCGCTCTGTAAAGAGATTATACTGGCCTGGAGGAACAGTGGCTGACCCGAATCCACAGATCCCGTCAGGAGATGACCAGTGTGGGGGTTTTACAGGGAGGCTGTCGCCAACAGCCTCCCTGTAAAACAAAAAATCCTGAAAGAAAGAAATAAAACTCTTTTACCAAGAGAACTCAGTAGAGCTCCCCTAGCTGTGACCGGCTCCTCCGGGCACATTTTTAAACTGAGTCTGGTAGGAGGGGCATAGAGGGAGGAGCCAGCCCACACTATTAAACTCTTAAAGTGCCAATGGCTCCTGGTGGACTCGTCTATACCCCATGGTACTAATATGGACCCCAGCATCCTCTAGGACGTAAGAGAAACAGGCATTGATACACACGGATAGGCAGGGCTTCCAAGAGAAATCCTGGGCCCCGGTACAACAACAATTCCCAGGCCCCCTGGAGTGGGTGTGGCCACAGTATGTAATATATATATATATATATATATATATATATATACCTCCAATAGAAAAAGGCACTCTGCAGACTCTGTATTAGGGCCCTCATTCAGAGTTGATCGCACCAAGCAACTTTTTGCTGCTGGTGCGATCAACTAATCTCCGCCTATGGGGGAGTGTATTTTAGCATAGCAGGGCTGCGAACGCTTGTGCAGCCCTGCTATGCTAAAAAGGTTTCCTGCAAAACAAGACCAGCCCTGGACATACTTACCCTGTGCGATGGATCCAGCGATGATGGGCTCGGCTTTGACGTCAGACATCCGCCCTCCGTTCGTCTGGACATGCCAGTCACCATATCTCCCTTGGCACTTAGCATGCCTGCGGTCAGAAGACTGACAGTAGCAACCAGATGGTTCCTGACACCTTTTCAGTGTGTATACTAACCCTCCCTCTCTATCCCTTCTCATTTGCAACGTAACCCTAACGCAAACCCCCCCCCCCCCCCCTCCCCCTCCGGAGCTTAACCCTAACTCTCCCTCTAGTGCCTAAACTTATTGCACACTGAAGAAGTCAGCATGTTCACTTCTTTCATGAACTCGTTAAGGAGCTAAGCAAAGGTCAGTGGAGAGCCATGATCTTCCACGACTACAAGAATAGCCTGTGATAAAAGGAGAATATTGACCAACTGCAAGCTACTTTTGGGAAGGAAACACTGTCCTGAACCACTGTGAGTGATTTGCAGAATTTCAGCGTGACAGACGGTCCCTGGAAGACGAGGAGTGCTGCAGCCGACCTGTGTTTGCCATCATCGAGGACAGCGTTGCTGCCATGCGGGCAACAGGAGAGGTGGACACCAGGGTGACCGTTGCCCACTTAGAAAAGGAGATAGGCATATCATCGGGATCCATCGAATTGATACTTCATGAAGAGCATGGCCTGAGCAAGGTTTCTACATGCTGCACTCTTTTTGTATGGGCTCAATGGGCAGTTGCACAAGGGCCCCAGAAGTATAGAGAAATACAACTTCAAAGCAGTGGTCCCCATCCGAATCTGTTAATTGCTCTTCCCAGCCAGATATCTCGGGTTCTGTCTGACTTATAGTTTTCTGAGGGTATACTCCAAAAGCTGTAACTCTCCCCTTTCAGTGGACACTGGCAGCTTATCTCTACTATGCCCAGAACCAGAGATATCAGCCTTCCAGCAGCTGGTCCCAGCTCCAGCTCCCCACGCCTGGTATGCAGTTTTATATTTTCGTCGGTGGATTGCTCTGGCTCTTGAACTCTGATCCCCAAGTCCCCAGTACCTCCTGAAAAGTGGGACTCTCTAGTTTTTTATCCCATTGAAAGCTAAAAAATCTATTTCTAGTAATTGGAGATATCTGCAGTCAAGTAAGCTGCCATCCCACCGGAAAATGATTACTATTAAGCCCAATCCACTATACACCATGGCCCTGTGTGTTAAACACCCCCTACCACCCTGGAAGTGATGTACTGGGCCCCCTTCTACAGTTTAGTGTTCTCCCTTCCGCCCCATTTCCCACCATCTGTGCAGTAAAGGAGCAATTAGCAAATATTATAAGTGGAAGATAGAACACCCCCTACCGCCCGTGGGACATAAAAGCTACCACTGATAGCACCCCCCACCCCTACCGCTGAAGGTGGAGCCGTAACTAGACTTTTTGGTGCCCTGTGTCAGAAAGAGAATTCTATATATATATATATATATATATTAAGCACACACATTCATAGAACACTGCAAAAAAATCAGCTTTACACCACATTCATGCACTTAACCCGAGAGCTCACCGCCATACAGCCACAATACCCCTCATTAAATAACACATTTCAACATACTGCCACACCCAGGACTCAAACCCACAACCTGCTGCATCCCAGCCAAACACCCCTCCTACCGAGCCACTTGATCCCGCATAAAAACTATGAGATTTCTAATTAAATGAAGTTAGCTGTTACCTGTATAAAAAATAACCAGCACCATAATCGAGCAGCTCCATGCAGTGTGCAGCCACACATCCAGTCCCTTGCAGCCACACACTACACAGATCTGCCCAGCTGTAACGCTGATCACCCCTCACAAAGTTCAAGGTAAGCTTAAAATATTTAAAACTCTCCAGCTTGAAATTCTCTAGCTTTCTATGCAAGGGCAGATACAGTAGCTCAATGAATAGAGGGCCTAGGGGGTAATTCAGACCTGATCGTAGCTGCAAATTTGTTAGCAGCTGGGCAAAACCATGGTGGTCATTCCGAGTTGTTCGCTCGTTGCAGATTTTCGCTATACAGCGATCAGGCAAAAATCGGCATTTCTGCGCATGCACATGGGCTGCAGTGCGTACGCGCAAAGTACGTTTACTCAAAACTATGCAATTTTACACAGGTCCGAGCGACGCTTTTCAGTCGCACTGCTGATCGGTGAGTGATTGACAGGAAGTGGGTGTTTCTGGGTGGTAACTTGGCGTTTTCTGGGAGTGTGCTAAAAAAACGCAGGCATGTCAGGTAAAAACGCAGGCATGCCTGGGGAAACGGGGGAGTGGCTGGCCGAACGCAGGGCGTGTTTGTGACGTCAAACCAGGAACCAAACAGTCTGCAGTGATCGCAATCTAGGAGTAGGTCTGGAGCTACTCAGAAACTGCAGGGAAATATTTAATAGCAGAACTGCTAACCTTTCGTTAGCAATTCTGCTAAGCTAAGATACGCTCCCAGAGGGCGACGGCCTAGCGTTTGCAATGCTGCTAAAAGCAGCTAACGAGTGAACAGCTCGGAATGAGGGCCCATGTGCACTGCAGGGGGGGGGGGGGATATAACATGTGCAGAGAGAGTTAGATTTGGGTGGGGTGTGTTCAAACTGAATTCTAAATTGCAGTGTAAAAATAAAGCAGCCAGTATTTACCCTGCACAGAAACAAAATAACCCACCCAAATCTAACTCTCTCTGCACATGTTATATCTGCCTCCCTGCAGTGCACATGGTTTGCCCATTAGCTAACAAATCTGCTGCTGCGTTCAGATCTTAATTAGGCCCACAGTGTCCGACTGCAATGGCAACGGGTTCGAATCCCGGGCCAGTAGTGCACACAGGGGGGTGGTTTCTGAGCGATCGCAATCGTGACTGCGGAGCAGCAGCAGAGAGCTACGTAGCTCTCTGCACTGAGAATGTCCAGGGGAAATTGCTGGCTGCACGTGCTCAGCCACAGCATCCTCACAGGACTGCCAGTCTGCTGCTCCAGCCTCCCAGCCCCTGGTGGAAGGGTAACTACAGGTAGACGCTACCCTGGTGGTATGTATACCACCATAAATGTATACAATGAATTGGCACTCCGCAATGTACACAAAACCAATTAGACTCTGGTGGCCGCTCACCAGTTGTGGGCGGGCTGCCCCAACAAGACAACAATGTGATAAGAAAAAAGAAAATGGGAGCGCTGAGTCTAATGAATGGATTTATTAATAAAACAATGTATCCTTTTAATACATATGACACATGGATGAACAATAAAATATCCTAAATACAGAATGAAATATATAATGGTAGTGGTGATAAAGATCATATAGGAAAATGGTTACTTGGACTGCAATTGATTAATCTGAAATAAATGTGTATTAATAAAAGTCTTTATAAATTAATTCTAAAATAGCGCTCATGTGAAATAAAGTGTTCTTTCAGCCGTGTATCCACAGGCTGAAAATCAATGTTAATGAGAGACTACTGAGAGGTACCACTGACAATAAATGATCACTGATGTTGAAGTGAATGCAGTCTCTCCTCTCCTTAAACACATATGAGCCCCGCTGAGATGTAGGAAGTGGCTCAGCTGAGCCGAGCGGGCAGTGTCTCACTGATGGAAAAAGAGCTGCCGATACAAAGCTGAGATTAGGTGGACCAAACGTTGCTGGTTGGAAAAGGGCGATCTCTCCTATTGGCCCTCATTCCGAGTTGTTCGCTCGTTATTTTTCTTCGCATCGGCGCGATTTTCCACTAACTGCGCATGCGCAATGTTCGCACTGCGACTGCGCCAAGTAAATTTGCTATTAAGTTAGGTATTTTACTCAAGGCATTACGAGGTTTTTTCTTCGTTCTGGTGATCGGAGTGTGATTGACAGGAAGTGGGTGTTTCTGGGCGGAAACTGGCCGTTTTATGGGTGTGTGCGAAAAAACGCTGTCGTTTCTGGGAAAAACGCGGCAGTGGCTGGAGAAACGGGGGAGTGTCTGGGCGAACGCTGGGTGTGTTTGTGACGTCAAACCAGGAACGAAACTGACTGAACTGATCACAGTGGCAGAGTAAGTCTCGAGCTACTCAGAAACTGCTAAGAAATTTCTATTCGCAATTTTGAGAATCTTTCGTTCGCAATTCTGCTATGCTAAGATTCACTCCCAGTAGGCAGCGGCTTAGCGTGTGCAATGCTGCTAAAAGCAGCTTGCGAGCGAACAACTCGGAATGAGGGCCATTGTGCGCTGACTTTAGTCTGTCCGATAGATGAAAGTCTTTCAAATGTGGACGCTGTACTGAGCCGGGTGTGCAACGGCTCGATGCAGTAAAGTACAGACAGCCGTGCCGCTGGGTGAATGTCCTATATATATATATATATATATATATATATATATACACACATAGCCATGGAAATCCCCCTGAATAAATCTTACGTTTGCCACTGCGGGCACATCTGCATCCTGAAATGTAATAAAGGACAGTGCGACTGAACAACAAAGAGCTATCAAGTCAACTCCATGAATGCTGTATAGGTATTAGCGACAAAAGGGGTGGGGGTAAGAGAAAGGGGCGGCCAGGAGATGCTGGGCTTCAAAAAGGGGGGAAGCCACAAGTGAAAGTAATTAGATAATTGACAAATGCTGCCAACAGCGCCCCCCATACTGCAGAACTATGTGCAGTGCACACTCCGTACACAACTAGTTACGGTCCTGGCTGGACCGTAACCCAGGGGCCTACATTGCTTTGCCCAGGGGCCTACATTGCTGTTAACACGGCCTTGACACTGGATGCCCCATCAGCTAACTCGAGAGTAGGAGGAGCTCTATTGTGGACTAGGATACAATCCTTTTTATTAGGACACATTTTTTTCAACTGTAGCTAGATTTATTCTCTTTTGAGAATTCCTATGGGGTAAAAGTGCATACGTGACCTCCATTAGGTGATGTCATGACCTCACACCACAAGTGGAGTCATACTGCATTGACTATGCATGCTACTGTATGTAAGCATATTTCACAATAAATATAAATATATATACTACACAATGAGTGGAATGCATCAATTTAGTTTTTTTTCCCCTAGAGAAGAGTCTGCTTCCAGGATCCGAAGGAATTTGTAAAGACATTCATCCACAGACCAATGTTTTAGATGAACATCTGTACACAGAGGTGATCTGGTTGGATTGCGTTGAATACTGATTGGTTTTATCTCCAGCCCCTGAATTGGTTCTGACATATTTGTTTATGTTATACGATCTGTTCATCGGATATTGTACATGTGTAACACGTTTTATGCAGCTATGTCCCTGATGAAGTCCGAAGGGATGAAACACATAAAATTAGTGTGCTGTAATGTTCTACACTAAAGGGCCCACTATGACAAGCTCGCACCCTCTCAAAAGGTGGGAGAAGTGGTTGGGAAGGTCTACCCGGTTGGTATCCTTGACAAGCATCTATATATTGTTCTATGGTTTATTCCTAAAAGTATCCATGTGACTGGTCATCTTATTTCGAAGCCATTCCATTTGAAGTCATCCAAGGAAAATCTGGCCAAAAAGGACACCGATTGGGTACATCAAGGTTTCGAGATGCTACTAATTTAATACACAGGACCCCGAACATCTCTAAATTTTATTGATTGAATCCCTTTAAAGGTGTTTAACATGATAAAATTATTTTAAAAGTGATATAATTTATAAGAGTTACATCTGTTTATTGTTGAACACCCTCTTGGCAACTATTAAAATAAGAATTTACTCACCGGTAATTCTATTTCTCGTAGTCCGTAGTGGATGCTGGGAACTCCGTAAGGACCATGGGGAATAGCGGCTCCGCAGGAGACTGAGCACAACTAAGAAATATTTAGGACTACCTGGTGTGCACTGGCTCCTCCCTCTATGCCCCTCCTCCAGACCTCAGTTAGGAAACTGTGCCCGGAAGAGCTGACACAATAAGGAAGGGATTTGGAATCCCGGGTTAGACTCATACCAGCCACACCAATCACACCGTACAACTCGTGATACTATATCCAGTTAACAGTATGAACAACAACTGAGCCTCACGAACAGATGGCTCATAACAATAACCCTTTAGTTAGGCAATAACTATATACAAGTATTGCAGACAATCCGCACTTGGGATGGGCGCCCAGCATCCACTACGGACTACGAGAAATAGAATTACCGGTGAGTAAATTCTTATTTTCTCTGACGTCCTAGTGGATGCTGGGAACTCCGTAAAGACCATGGGGATTATACCAAAGCTCCCAAACGGGCGGGAGAGTGCGGATGACTCTGCAGCACCGAATAAGCAAACTCAAGGTCCTCCTCCGCCAGGGTATCAAACTTGTAGAACTTAGCAAATGTGTTTGAACCCGACCAAGTAGCAGCTCGGCAAAGTTGTAAAGCCGAGACCCCTCGGGCAGCCGCCCAAGAAGAGCCCACTTTCCTCGTGGAATGGGCTTTTACAGATTTAGGATGCGGCAGTCCAGCCGCAGAATGTGCAAGTTGAATCGTACTACAGATCCAGCGAGCAATAGACTGCTTTGAAGCAGGAGCACCCAGCTTGTTGGGCGCATACAGGATAAATAGCGAGTCCGTTTTCCTGACTCCAGCCGTCCTGGAAACATAGATTTTCAGGGCCCTGACTACGTCCAGCAACTTGGAATCCTCCAAGACCTTAGTAGCCGCAGGCACCACAATAGGTTGGTTCAAATGAAAAGCTGATACCACCTTAGGAAGAAATTGGGGACGAGTCCTCAATTCCACCCTATTTATATGGAAAATCAGATAAGGGCTTTTACATGACAAAGCCGCCAATTCTGACACACGCCTGGCCGAAGCCAAGGCCAACAGCATGACCACTTTCCACGTGAGATATTTTAGTTCCACGGTTTTAAGTGGCTCAAACCAATGTGACTTAAGGAAATCCAACACCACGTTGAGATCCCAAGGTGCCACTGGAGGCACAAAAGGGGGCTGAATATGCAGCACTCCTTTAACAAACGTCTGAACTTCAGGCAGTGAAGCCAGTTCTTTTTGGAAGAAAATCGACAGAGCCGAAATCTGGACCTTAATGGAACCTAATTTGAGGCCCATAGTCACCCCTGATTGTAGGAAGTGCAGAAATCGACCCAGCTGAAATTCCTCCGTTGGGGCCCTTCTGGCCTCACAGCACGCAACATATTTTCGCCATATGCGGTGATAATGGTTTGCGGTCACCTCCTTCCTAGCTTTAATCAGCGTAGGGATGACTTCCTCCGGAATGCCCTTTTCCTTCAGGATCCGGCGTTCAACCGCCATTCCGTCAAACGCAGTCGCGGTAAGTCTTGGAACAGACAGGGACCCTGCTGCAGCAGGTCCTGTCTGAGCGGCAGAGGCCATGGGTCCTCTGAGATCATTTCTTGAAGTTCTGGGTACCAAGCTCTTCTTGGCCAATCCGGAACCACAAGTATAGTTCTTACTCCTCTCCTTCTTATTATTCTCAGTACCTTGGGTATGAGAGGCAGAGGAGGGAACACATAAACCGACTGGTACACCCACGGTGTCACTAGAGCGTCCACAGCTATCGCCTGAGGGTCCCTTGACCTGGCGCAATATCTTTTTAGCTTTTTGTTGAGGCGGGACGCCATCATGTCCACCTGTGGCCTTTCCCAACGGTGTACAACCATTTGGAAGACTTCTGGATGAAGTCCCCACTCTCCCGGGTGGAGGTCGTGCCTGCTGAGGAAGTCTGCTTCCCAGTTGTCCACTCCCGGAATGAACACTGCTGACAGTGCTAACACATGATTTTCCGCCCAACGGAGAATCCTTGTGGCTTCTGCCATCGCCATCCTGCTTCTTGTGCCGCCCTGACGGTTTACATGGGCGACCGCCGTGATGTTGTCTGACTGGATCAGCACCGGCTGGTGTTGAAGCAGGGGTCTTGCCTGACTTAGGGCATTGTAAATGGCCCTTAGTTCCAGAATATTTATGTGTAGGGAAGTCTCCTGACCTGTCCATAGGCCTTGGAAGTTTCTTCCCTGTGTGACTGCCCCCCAACCTCGAAGGCTGGCATCCGTGGTCACCAGGACCCAGTCCTGTATGCCGAATCTGCGGCCCTCTAGAAGATGAGCACTCTGCAGCCACCACAACAGCGACACCCTGGTCCTTGGAGACAGGGTTATCAGCCGATGCATCTGAAGATGCGATCCGGACCACTTGTCCAACAGATCCCACTGAAAGATCCTTGCATGGAACCTTCCGAATGGAATTGCTTCGTAAGAAGCCACCATCTTTCCCAGGACTCGCGTGCAGTGGTGCACCGACACCTGTTTTGGTTTTAGGAGGTCTCTGACTAGAGATGACAACTCCTTGGCCTTCTCCTCCGGGAGAAACACTTTTTTCTGTTCTGTGTCCAGAACCATCCCCAGGAACAGTAGACGCGTTGTAGGAACCAGCTACGACTTTAGAATATTCAGGATCCAGCCGTGCTGTTGTAGCACTTCTCGAGCTAGTGCTACTCCGATCAACAACTGTTCCCTGGACCTCGCCTTTATAAGGAGATCGTCCAAGTACGGGATAATTAAAACTCCCATTTTCCGAAGGAGTATCATCATTTCGGCCATTACCTTGGTAAATACCCTCGGTGCCGTGGACAGACCAAACGGCAACGTCTGGAATTGGTAATGACAGTCCTGTACCACAAATCTGAGGTACTCCTGGTGAGGAGGGTAAATGGGGACATGCAGGTAAGCATCCTTGATGTCCAGTGATACCATGTAATCCCCCTCGTCCAGGCTTGCAATCACCCCTCTGAGCGATTCCATCTTGAACTTGAACCTTCGTATATAAGTGTTCAAGGATTTTAAATTTAAAATGGGTCTCACCGAACCGTCCGGTTTCGGTACCACAAACACTGTGGAATAGTAACCCCGTCCTTGTTGAAGGAGGGGTACCTTGATTATCACCTGCTGAGAATACAGCTTGTGAATCGCCTCCAGCACTGCCTCCCTGTTCGGGGGAGCTGTCGGCAAGGCAGATTTGAGGAAACGGCGAGGGGGAGACGTCTCGAATTCCAGCTTGTACCCCAGAGATACTACCTGCAGAATCCAGGGATCCACCCGTGAGCGAGCCCACTGGTCGCTGAAGTTCTTGAGACGGGCCCCCACCGTACCTGGCTCCGCCTGTGGAGCCCCAGCGTCATGCGGTGGACTTAGAGGAAGCGGGGGAGGACTTTTGTTCCTGGGAACTGGCTGTATGTTGCAGCTTTTTCCCTCTACCTCTGCCTCTGGGCAGAAAGGACGCGCCTCTAACCTGCTTGCCTTTCTGGGGCCGAAAGGACTGTACCTGATAATACGGTGCTTTCTTTGGCTGTGTGGGAACATGGGGTAAAAATGCTGACTTCCCAGCTGTCGCTGTGGAAACGAGGTCCGAGAGACCATCCCCAAACAACTCCTCACCCTTGTAAGGCAAAACTTCCATGTGCCTTTTAGAATCTGCATCTCCTGTCCACTGCCGAGTCCACAATCCTCTCCTGGCAGAAATGGACATTGCGTTTATTTTAGATGCCAGCCGGCAAATATCCCTCTGTGCATCTCTCATGTATAAGACAGCGTCTTTAATATGCTCTACGGTTAGCAATATAGTGTCCCTGTCTAGGGTATCAATGTTTTCCGACAGGGAATCTGACCACGCAGCTGCAGCACTGCACATCCATGCTGAAGCAATAGCCGGTCTCAGTATAATTCCTGAGTGTGTATATACAGACTTCAGGATAGCCTCCTGCTTTCTATCTGCAGGCTCCTTTAGGGCGGCCATGTCTGGAGATGGTAGTGCCACCTTTTTTGACAGACGTGTGAGCGCTTTATCCACCCTAGGGGATGTCTCCCAACGTGACCTGTCCTCTGGCGGGAAAGGGTACGCCATTAGTAACTTTTTAGAAATTACCAGTTTCTTATCGGGGGAAGCCCACGCTTCTTCACACACTTCATTTAATTCATCAGATGGGGGAAAAACCACTGGTAGCTTTTTCTCCCCAAACATAATACCCTTTTTTGTGGTACCTGGGGTAACATCAGAAATGTGCAACACATTTTTCATTGCCATAATCATATAACGAGTGGCTCTATTGGAATGTACACTAGTCTCATCGTCGTCGACACTGGACTCAGTATCCGTGTCGACATCTGTGTCTGCCATCTGAGGTAATGGGCGTTTTAGAGCCCCTGATGGCTTTTGAGACGCCTGGGCAGGCACGGGCTGAGCAGCCGGCTGTCCCACATCTACTATGTCGTCAAACCTTTTATGTAAGGAGTTGACACTGTCGCGTAATTCCTTCCACATGTCCATCCATTCAGGTGTCGACCCCGCAGGGGGTGACATCACATTTATCGGCACCTGCTCCGCCTCCACATAAGCCTCCTCATCAAACATGTCGACACAGCCGTACCGACACACCGCACACACACAGGGAATGCTCTGACTGAGGACAGGACCCCACAAAGTCCTTTGGGGAGACAGAGAGAGAGTATGCCAGCACACACCAGAGCGCTATATAATGCAGGGATACACACTACACACAGTGATTTTTCCCCTATAGCTGCTATAATACACAGTTTTGCGCCTCAATTTAGTGCCCCCCCTCTCTTTTTTACCCTATTGAGCCTGGAAACTGCAGGGGAGAGCCTTGGGAGCGTCCTTCCAGCGGAGCTGTGAGAGGAAATGGCGCCAGTGTGCTGAGGGAGATAGCCCCGCCCCCTTCACGGCGGACTTCTCCCGCTTTTTTCAGGATATTTTTGGCAGGAAATTTTACACATATATAGTCTTACTGACTATATTATGTGTTTATTTGCCAAGCTAAGGTATTTTTATTGCAGCCCAGGGCGCCCCCCTCCGGAATGCCGTTTTCCTTCAGGATCCGGTGTTCAACCGCCACGCCGTCAAACGCAGCCGCGGTAAGTCTTGGAACAGACAGGGCCCCTGCTGCAGCAGGTCCTGTCTGAGCGGCAGAGGCCATGGGTCCTCTGACATCATTACTTGAAGTTCCGGGTACCAAGCTCTTCTTGGCCAATCCGGAACAATGAGTATAGTTCTTACTCCTCTTCTCCTTATTATCCTCAGTACCTTTGGTATGAGAGGAAGAGGAGGGAACACATAAGCCGACCGGTACACCCATGGTGTCACTAGAGCGTCCACAGCTATCGCCTGCGGGTCTCTCGACCTGGCGCAATATCTTTCTAGCTTTTTGTTTAGGCGGGACGCAATCATGTCCACCTGTGGCCTTTCCAAACGGTTTCCAATCAGTTGGAAGACTTCTGGATGAAGTCCCCACTCTCCCGGGTGGAGGTCGTGCCTGCTGAGGAAGTCTGCTTCCCAGTTGTCCACTCCCGGAATGAACACTGCTGACAGTGCTAACACGTGATTTTCCGCCCATCGGAGAATCCTTGTGGCTTCTGCCATCGCCGTCCTGCTTCTCGTGCCGCCTTGTTGGTTTACATGGGCGACCGCCGTGATGTTGTCTGACTGGACCAGTACCGGCTGGTTTTGAAGCAGGGGTTTTGCCTGACTTAGGGCATTGTAAATGGCCCTCAGCTCCAGAATATTTATGTGCAGGGAAGTCTCCAGACTTGACCATAGTCCTTGGAAGTTTCTTCCCTGTGTGACTGCCCCCCAGCCTCGAAGGCTGGCATCCGTGGTCACCAGGACCCAGTCCTGTATGCCGAATCTGCGGCCCTCTTGAAGATGAGCACTCTGCAGCCAACACAGCAGAGACACCCTGGTCCTTGGAGACAGGGTTATCAGCCGATGCATCTGAAGATGCGATCCGGACCACTTGTCCAACAGGTCCCACTGAAAGGTTCTTGCATGGAACCTGCCGAATGGAATTGCTTCGTAGGAAGCTACCATCTTTCCCAGGATCCGCGTGCAGTGATGCACCGACACCTGTTTTGGTTTTAGGAGGCCTCTGACTAGAGATGACAGCTCCTTGGCTTTCTCCTCCGGGAGAAACACTTTTTTCTGTTCTGTGTCCAGAACCATCCCCAGGAACAGTAGACGTGTCGCAGGGACCAGCTGTGACTTTGGAATATTTAGAATCCAGCCGTGCTGTTGTAGCACCTCCCGAGATCATGCTACCCCGACCAACAACTGCTCCCTGGACCTCGCCTTTATCAGGAGATCGTCCAAGTACGGGATAATTAAAACTCCCTTCTTTCGTCCTTGTTGAAGTAGGGGCACCTTTACTATCACCTGCTGGGAATACAGCTTGTGAATTGCCTCTATCACTGCCTCCCTGCCTGAGGGAGTTGTTGGCAAGGCAGATTTGAGGAAACGGCGGGGGGGAGACGTCTCGAATTCCAGCTTGTACCCCTGAGATACTACTTGAAAGATCCAGGGATCCACCCGTGAGCGAGCCCACTGATCGCTGAAATTTTTGAGACGGGCCCCCACCGTACCTGGCTCCGCCTGTGGAGCCCCAGCGTCATGCTGTGGACTTAGAGGAAGCGGGTGAGGACTTTTGCTCCTGGGAACTGGCTGTATGCTGCAGCTTCTTCCCTCTACCTCTGCCTCTGGGCAGAAAGGACGCGCCTTTAACCCGCTTGCCCTTATTGGGCCGAAAGCACTGTACCTGATAATACGGTGCTTTCTTTGGCTGTGAGGGAACATGGGGTAAAAATGTAGACTTCCCAGCTGTTGCTGTGGAAACGAGGTCCGAGAGACCATCCCCGAACAACTCCTCACCCTTATAAGGCAAAACTTCCATGTGCCTTTTAGAATCTGCATCTCCTGTCCACTGCCGAGTCCATAACCCTCTCCTGGCAGAAATGGACATTGCACTTATTTTAGATGCCAGCCGGCAAATATCCCTCTGTGCATCCCTCATGTATAAGAGTGCGTCTTTAATATGCTCTACGGTTAGCAATATAGTGTCCCTGTCTAGGGTATCAATATTTTCCGACAGGGAATCTGACCACGCAGCTGCAGCACTGCACATCCATGCTGAAGCAATAGCTGGTCTCAGTATAACACCTGTGTGTGTATATACAGACTTCAGGATAGCCTCCTGCTTTCTATCAGCAGGTTCCTTCAGGGCGGCCGTATCCGGAGACGGTAGTGCCACCTTCTTTGACAAGCGTGTGAGCGCTTTATCCACCCTAGGGGATGTTTCCCAACGTGACCTATCCTCTGGCGGGAAAGGGTACGCCATTAGTAACCGCTTAGAAATTACCAGTTTCTTATCGGGGGAAGCCCACGCTTCTTCACACACTTCATTTAATTCCTCAGATGGAGGAAAAACAACTGGTAGTTTTTTCTCTCCAAACATAATACCCTTTTTTGTGGTACCTGGGGTAACATCAGAAATATGCAACACATTTTTCATTGCCTCAATCATATAACGTGTGGCCCTATTGGAAGTTACATTAGTCTCATCGTCGTCGACACTGGAGTCAGTATCCGTGTCGACATCTGTGTCTGCCATCTGAGGTAGCGGGCGTTTTAGAGCCCCTGATGGCTTTTGAGACGCCTGGGCAGGCAAAGGCTGAGAAGCCGGCTGTCCCATATTTGGTATGTCGTCAAACCTTTTATGCAAGGAGTCGACACTGTCGCGTAATTCCTTCCACAGAACCATCCACCCAGGTGTCGACCCCGCAGGGGGTGACATCACATTTATCGGCATCTGCTCCGCCTCCACATAAGCCTCCTCATCAAACATGTCGACACAGCCGTACCGACACACCTCATACACACAGGGAATGCTCTGACAGAGGACAGGACCCCACAAAGCCCTTTGGGGAGACAGAGAGAGAGTATGCCAGCACACACCAGAGCGCTATATAACACAGGGATCCCACTATAAATGAGTATTTTTTCCCTTATAGCTGCTTATTTATATATACTGCACCTAAATTTAGTGCCCCCCCTCTCTTTTTTACCCGTATGTAGCTTGACACTGCAGAGGAGAGCCAGGGAGCGTCCTTCCAGCGGAGCTGTGAGGGAAAAATGGCGCCAGTGTGCTGAGGGAGATAGCCCCGCCCCTTTTCCGGCTGACTTCTCCCGTTTTTTCTGGAATTCTGGCAGGGGTATTTTTACACCTATATAGCCTTCCTGACTATATATGGTGTAGATTTGCCAGCCAAGGTGTATCTATTGCCCTCAGGGCGCCCCCCCCAGCGCCCCGCACCCATCAGTGACCGGAGTGTGAGGTGTGCATGAGGAGCAATGGCGCACAGCTGCAGTGCTGTGCGCTACCTTGTTGAAGACAGAAGTCTTCTGCCGCCGATTTTCCGGAACACTTCTTGCTTCTGGCTCTGTAAGGGGGCCGGCGGCGCGGCTCCGGGACCGAACGATCGAGGTCGGGTCCTGTTTTCGATCCCTCTGGAGCAATTGGTGTCCAGTAGCCTAAGAAGCCCAAGCTACCTCCAGTCAGGTAGGTTCGCTTCTTCTCCCCTTAGTCCCTCGCTGCAGTGAGTCTGTTGCCAGCAGATCTCACTGTAAAATAAAAAACCTAAAATATACTTTCTTTCTAGGAGCTCAGGAGAGCCCCTAGTGTGCATCCAGCTCAGCCGGGCACAAGATTCTAACTGAAGTCTGGAGGGGGGTCATAGTGGGAGGAGCCAGTGCACACCAGTTAGACCTAAAGCTTTCTTTATAGTTGTGCCCAGTCTCCTGCGGAGCCGCTATTCCCCATGGTCCTTACGGAGTCCCAGCATCCACTTAGGACGTCAGAGAAATGCTAGTACAGTACCAAGCAAGGATTTGATGAAAGGTGGATGCAGAAGGGTGGTTTTATTTTTGTGCAGCATCAATGAGTTTAGATTGGTGACTGGGTGGGTGTTGTGAATGTCAGTCAATAAGGTTCCTTATTGGGGGTGGTAATACAATTCAGTCCCATTCTATCCAGTCTGGGGCTGGTTCCCTATATAACCGGAGGACCCACAACTGCTGTTCTCCCTGTTACAGTGGGACCGTATCATCCTGGCATACCCTGGGCCTGGTTGTGGCTTTTGAAGAGGAACACAGTTTACTTCATACTTGCCTACTTTTGACAAAGCATTTCAGCTAGATTGTGATAGTAGCACCTAGCGCAGTGTTAATGCGGAAGTGTACTGCTACTTCTGATAGACGTCATAGAAATGAATTGCATCCAGATGTAAACAAGCCCCAAAGCAGTTCGTAAGATCTACTCGCTGATGAAGAGACACTGATACCTTTCAGGGCTTGCTCATGTATTGTGTTTTACAAGTGGTTCCATATAAGGGGAACCTTATTGACTGACTTTCACAATACCAGCCCAGCCACCAATCTAAACTGATTGACGCTGCACAAAAATAAAACCACCCTTCTGCATCCACCTTTCATCAAATCCTTGCTTAGTATTGTACTAGCATCTGTAGTTGTAACTGATTAGCGCTGGGTATTTTGCTGGCACTATTATATCCTGTGAAATCTGAACAAGGACAACAGTGCTGCTGAACTTTCTTCAATCTTCTATTATATATGATTGGCTTTTGAGACAGTAGGATTGAGCTTTTGGGGGGAAAAGCAGCAGCTGCAGCTATTAAGTTTCGCTCCATCGGGAAGGAGTAATATCTAGTTTATACCAATATTGCACTGAGCTATACATGTCAATCAGGTATTAGGGGATATAAGGGAGATTGCACATTTTTTTACTCTTAATATTAAGAGGGGAAAAAATCACTACCTCCATATATCAAAAGGACAAATGAATAAATGACACACGCTGTTCGCCATACCACGTATACATGGTTCAAGGTGTACATATCCACATAGCACTGCTTTCTGGTAACTTATGTCTCATATTTCAAGCCTGTCTCCCTTGCCTATGGGGCCGAGACCCCTATGTTACAGTTAGTACTCATGATGGCTTGATACATTCAGATTTATCGTACACATATGTAAGTAATATACATATACGTATGAAGGATACTGCATGGGCCTCGTCTTTCCCACCTGAGATCCCATGTATCAGGCACCAATGGTGTTCAGTGACCCCAGTCTCTTTGTTGTGACACCTACATATGTGCATTGTGCCATCTAGAGGCAGGGTTGACCGGATGTACCGTACATCATGCCTGGAGTTCCCACCCTTCTACTGGCCCGGCTGCTGCTGCGAGGACACTCGCTGAGCCATCCCCCCTTCTCCCAGCAGCAGCAGCGTTGCCCCGGCCAGCTGCACAGGCCACCATTGTACTGTATGTGTGATGAGAATATGACAGTACATCGCCCTCATCCTCTCCCCCTGCTATGTATACAGCTACACCATTAGACAGGATGCATAGGGTACCTCTTGTAGTCGCTGCTAAATATGCCCCCGCTGGCTGGGTCTTGTCCATATTCGGGCTCCCCCAGACTGCCCCCTTTCTCATCGCTGTACCCCGGGCTGGCGGACATGTCTCAGCACTGTGTGTGTGTGGACAGCGCCTGGCTGTATATACTGCCGCTGCTGACGTCAACAGAGGAGGTGATCTGCTGAAATCTTCCCTTCATCTTAACCCCTTTACTGCCACTAGGCTGCGTACTGTGTATGCCGGCCCCTAATCCCGCTAACAGTTCCTATCAGTGGGCAGCAGGCAATACATAGACTATATACAACACATGCTGGTCTCTGAGCCAGTCATATTTATGGTTTTACAGAAATGGAGATCCAGCATGCAGTCAGAAAGTCAGGCTCAAAATTGGATATTAAAAAACCAGGTAGAAATTGAAAAAGGGACAAAACGGCCAACTGCAATTAGCAAATACTAGTGAACATAAGATATGAGAGCAAAACCGCATACACACAAGGACAGATTTATTAAGCCTGGTGAAGTGATAAAGTGGAAGGTGATAATGCATCAGTAAATCAGCTCCTAACTTCCATGTTACAGGCTGGGTTTTTAAAAATGACAGTTAGGAGGTGACTGGCTGGTGCTTTATCACCTTCCACTTTATCACTTCACCAGGCTTAATAAATCTGCCCCACAGTGCGATATAATTACCGATATGGACTATATAATCCATATCGGTAGAAAACATAGTGCATATGGCACCATTTGTATATACCTTGTGATGTTGATTCTCGCGCCCATAGAGTCCCACGCAAGAAAAAATAGTGCAGGCAGGGCAATTTTGACTAGAAAGTGTACAATATAGTACATAGCATAGTTTCCTACTTTTCAAATTTCCTCTCTGGAAGAAGCCCAGAGAGGAGACACTGCCATCACTTTTGCGGGGCACGGCCAAACTGTTCTATCATCAGGCCCCGCCCCGATACGGTAAACACCCGTGATTTGCGGGTCTGTGGCAAGCGGGTGGAGCTATATACTCCGCCCAACACAGAAAACACCCGTGATTTGCAGGTCCGTGACAAGAACAAAAGAGTTTATAGTAGGCGCAAACACCGTAAAATAATCCTTACATAAGTGTCCTTATGAAAAGACAGGAGTGCAATCTTGATTTTGTATACTCCGTGTTCTAAAATCCCTTGTCCACACAACCTCAGTGACGTAGAGTACTTCTTTCTCTCAATAAAGAAGGAGAGGTCATAGTGCAGATCAATTTCACAGGGACAACGAATTTATTTAACATAGAACACTCACAATATTCATAAAAAAACAAGCATGTAACCACTGCAAGTGGATGGAAAGGGGTGTTGGTATCGGATATCTTCTAGTTACCCTCCCAAGATGGCACAAGGAGAAGCACCGGAGGTCCCGGACACCACAACAGCACAAGGGAAGTCGAAGCACCAAGATCAATCCACCCACAGTCCAGATATCAGCTAGCACCACCTGCTTAGGTCCGTGACAAGGGCCGGAGCTAAATGAAGTAATGCTAGCCATTTAGCCCCGCTTCCAAATTCCCGCGGCCCGCAACTGCTGGTAGCAGTTATCATACCGTCCTGCGCGCATCACTAGGAAGCGGGCAGGATGCTGGAGAGCCACCTACTCTTCCGAGGCTGCGGAGGACTAACCCAAAAATCGGTAGTCTCCCGCAGCTTCCGGGTGGGTAGGCAAGTATGCTACATAGTATAGTCAAAATTGGCCATAGTCAAAATCGTACATAGCCAAAATCACACCGTGTGTATAGTCAATATCGGTGGTTCTGGGCTCCAGGGTATTCAAGGGAAATTGCATAGTGCAAACCAGCCACATAGGCATAATCACACTGTCTGTATGACCTACAGGTATCAGGTATGATCTATGATACGGTTAGGCAGGGCTGCAATCAGAAATTGTGGGGCCTAGGACAGACAAAATACACAGGTCCCCCACCATCACCACCATACACACACACAGACACTGGCCCATAGTCACACACACACACACATACAATGCCTGCACCACCCCCTCGCAGCTCCAGCCTTACCTTCCACCTCGCCTGCAGCCCCCACAGGTTATCAAATTAGGCGCTAATTAGCCTAGTTGGAGAGCTGCTGGTGACCGGCGGATAGCCGTGGAGGGACAACAGAGCCAGCGGTATTTCAAATAGCCACACACACTGCCCCATAGCAACACACACACCTGCCAGAACCTGCGGTCCATGTACACATTGAGAGGGGGCCCGGGGGTAGCAGCGTGTATCGTGGCCAGGCCGTCAGCTGGTTACTGGAAGACAGCCATAGAGGTACAACAGAGTCGTCAAATATTTACAATTTTGGCGCTGCCAGTGAGCCATTTGGAGCTCGCAGACCGGCAGCCAATAAGGAGCTGCCGAGCCCGAAGCGTGGCGAGCTAAGTGAGCCCACGAGGGGACGCATGTCAACAAATTGGGTAAAAAATGTTTAAAAACACAAAAAATATATATATTTTTGTGTCGACCTTTTGAACTGTCAACCCTATGGTGTACACCTAATGACTGTCTATCTTTATATTGTCTTACTTCTGTACCACACCCCTTCCCAACACATGGCAGAGATTATGCTTGGATAATGTTGATTCATTGATAATGTTGTTCATAGCATAATTGCACTCATGTGACAGGAGAAATCTTCCCATATACTTCATGTGCTTGCACGGAGAGAAGCTAGTGCTTCTCTAGCTAGTAAAACTTTTAGTCTTCAGCTTACAGTACTTTTTGACAACATCCTTTAGGTTCCAAAAAATGTAAAACACACAATTTATTCCTAGTTATTCTGTTACTTTGGGTGTATTAGGAGTCTTAAAAAAATAGCAATGTCAGAGATTTTTGAAGGAAACACAGTAGTATATCTTGAAATAAAAAAATGCAAATATGTACAGTATGTTGCTTAATTGTGACTAGTAAAGGGGAACGTGTATATTAGACATGGTTCAATGCTCGCACTCTCTCTCTCTACAGACTACGATGAAAGCTAAGGGGTCGGTGTCTAGTTTCTCCGTCTACACAAAAGGCCATGAATGCAAATGCTGTTATTTGTACACCCACCTACAGATGTTTGGAAACGCCCCTGGAAAATCCATCTGTGCAAATCTGACAGGATTTATATCTTAAATTGACTGAGGATAGTTACAATGGCACGTCTGGTGTTAAAGCAAACCTTGTAGGATTATGTAAAAATTAATAATTAATGTTCCAAACTTGTTTGGTTATGATCCCTGCCCGCATGTCTTTCAGAATGAAACGTTCTGAATTCTGATACTCCAATATATGATAACTAAAACGCATCTTCTAAGAAAAAGAGAACTTTGAGGAAAAAGTTGTTCTTCCCCTTTGCACTCGTGAGTGAGTGGGAAACACAATGAGCACATTCAACAGGGAAGCCACATAAAAAATGTAAAAGATTCTACACCTGCAATAGCAAAATGTTAAATACTTCATAGAATGCAATTGCATACCCTCCAACATTTTACACATAAAAATTGGTACAAATTAGGAAAGGGGGCGTGGCCACGGGTAAAGGGCTTTTCCTATACTTTCAATGGAAGTTTGGTGAGCCAAAAATCAGTACAGACCATAAAAAAAGGTACTGTACCTGCAACAAGTAGCTAGATATTGCTGTATGTTGAGAATGTGTTGAGGATCAGCATTGTCTGTAGACCGAAGATTATATGGAGACATATAATAGTCCCATAACGGATCATATGTAAGGGAGCCATCAGTGCACCTCAGCGTAACTATGCATTTTTCAGTGTGTTTTGCTTGGAGTTTACGAGCCAGTAAGGGGTTGGTCTTGTCCAATTTTTCATAAAATCTCTGACGCACCCACAACAGCGCCTTGACCGCCTTTTTTATGAGAACCTGGGACAGTTGATCCTTAATTGGTAAGATTTTCAAATAAAGTTTCTTTTTAGAGCGGTGCTGGTGTAAGCGAGTCACAGAGGCAAGTTCTGCTTCCAATTCGCTAATACGCTGTGCCTCCATTTTTTTCTGGGTCGAGGAAAGGCTAATTTGAAAGGCACAAAAAGTAGCCTTATGCGCTTCCCATAGCAAAGACAGGGAGATGTCTGGAGTTGCATTATCAGCGTAATAATTGATCAGCACGCTAGTGATATTAGCGATGTTCATTCTTTTGAGGAGGAGGGATTTGTCCAGGCGTCAGGAGCAGGTGGGAGGAGTTAAATATGGCGTAGACAATTCAAACATTACAGCTAAGTGGTCTGACCAAGAAATGGGGAGCGTCTGAGCACTGAGGAGTTTTTGGGTCGTGTCCTGGTTGATGAAGAAATAATCAGTACGAGTATAAAGATCAAACAGTGGGGAGTAGTGGGTACATCCCCTCGCTGATGGGTATAGGGTTCTCCAACCATCATATAAATTGTGAAGTGATAAATGTGACTGTTAGGCGCCGGGGTCCGCTTGATGGTCTGCGCGGCCCAGCGCCTAGCAACTAGAGACGCCGTGCACGTACAGCCGCCGGCTCCCTAGCAACGCTAGACGCCGGGCGCGCTGAGCCGCATGGACCCTAGCAACGGGGACGCCACTGGCGGACCGCGTTCCCCGTTGCTAGGCTTTAGGAAATTAAGATATTCACCTGCTCTCTGGCCGTGCAGCAAGGCAGCTGCACGGCATTTATTCTAATCAGCCTTTAGCAGCTGATTGGAGGACTCCTTGTTAAATACACTCCCAGGGCTTCTCACAGACGCCGGTAATAGCTTCCTGCATGCTGCCTTTGTTTGCTGAGAGTCTGTTTCCAGTCCTGCTGTATCCGGTCATTCCAGTCCTCAGAAGTCCGGTATTCGGGAGTTGTCATCTCATCCCAAGAGGTCGTTTGGTTCCCTGGAGTCCTGACTGATCACCGTTTTATATCCAGTGGTGTTCGTGAGTTGCGGCTCTGCCGTGTGTTGCGGCTCAGCCGCTTTACCTTTTATATTTTGTGTTTGGAGCATTTGCGGAGGGTTCCGCTTCCACAAGTCCTCTCTGGTACTCGGCGGTGCCGGGTAGGAGAATTGGACAAGTGGATATTTTGGTTGTCCTTTTCCCTGGCGGTTTCTCCGCACATATTATAGTTTTGAGTTTGCTTAGCCCCTGGCCTGGTTGTTTAGTTAGAGGGCCTCTTGTTATCACCCTGTCTCGGGTTTCCCTTTGTCTCTCATTAAGACCGGGGGGCATCGAAGTTGGGCAGACATAATCCGCCCTTCAAACGCGGCTGCCAAGGGCTCAAGAAACCATAGTCTCGCAGGGGATTTCTGACAACACGGGTGAGACAACAGAGTTAGGGCGCCAGGGGCTATTTTCCTGTCCTGCTCCCTTCCCCAGCATTCCGTTCCAGTGCTTCGGTCCTTGCCATAAGATCTCCTCTGACCAGAGTGCTGGAATCATAACATTATTACCGGCCATACCAAAACTTAAAATTAAACGGGGTTTAATTTTTTCTCATTCAGTTTTGTGAGAGTTATCGGCCTCATGAATCCAACAGGTTTAGGGCCAAATCCTGGTCAGCTCTTAGTCAGCCAGATTCAAGAACTTACTCAGATGGTTCAGGATCTTTCTCTTCGGGTGAAGTCGCAGGAAGATCTTTTGCGAGCTTCCCCAAGGGTAGTCCCTGAACCAAAGATGCATTTGCCTGACCGTTTTTCTGGTGATAGAAAAGAGTTTTTTAATTTTAAAGAATCCTGTAAACTTTATTTTCGTTTAAGACCGACTTCCTCGGGTACTGAATCTCAGCGGGTCGGGTTTATTATTTCTTTGCTCCAGGGGGATCCTCAGACCTGGGCATTTGGTTTAAGAGCAGAGGATCCGGCATTGTTGTCAGTTGACGCTTTTTTTGAGTCTTTAGGGCTCTTGTATGATGACCCTGATAGAGAGGCGTCCGCTGAAAGTCAGTTGCGCGCTCTCAGACAGGGTAGAAATCCTGCGGAGGTTTATTGTACGGAGTTTCGCCGTTGGTCGAACGACTGTGGCTGGAATGACCCAGCCCTGCGCAGTCAGTTTCGCCTCGGCTTATCAGAGTCTATAAAAGACAGTCTCCTTCAGTACCCCGCTCCTGAGACTCTCGATAAACTCATGGAGCTTTCTATTAAGATTGATCGTCGTCTCAGAGAGCGGAGGGCTGAAAAAGGAGCACCTGTAAGGTCAAGTCCGTGTGTATATTCCATTCCTGATGACGTAGAGGAGCCCATGCAGATGGGTCTCTCCCGGCTGTCTCCTGAAGAAAGAGCCAGAAGGCAAAATTCTGGTCTTTGTCTGTACTGTGGGGGTAAAGGACATTTTGCTCGTAATTGTCCGAACAAGTCGGGAAACGCTTTGACCAGGTGAATTGTGAGGGGGTTCACCTAGGTCTGCAGCTTATCTCCTCGAATAACTCCCTTTTAGTCCCAGTTAAAGTTTCCTTTGGCAGCCTCAGTTCTTCGGTGTCGGCTTTTGTTGACAGTGGAGCTGCAGGAAACTTTATGGATTTAACTTGGGCTAAGGCCTTAGGTATTCCTCAGTTACCTTTGGGTAGGTGTGTCACCATGCATGGCTTAGATGGGAGTCCGCTGTCTAATGGGATTATTTCTCTCCGTACACCCCCTGTACTACTTACAGTAGGAGCTCTACATTCCGAGAAAATCGAGTTCTTTCTTACACATTGCCCAGCAGTTCCAGTTGTTCTGGGTCACCCTTGGCTGGCCTTTCATAATCCCACCATTGATTGGCGGTCGGGGGAGATTTCACATTGGGGTACTTTTTGTGATAAGGAATGTATCACGTTTCCAGTCAGAGTAGCAGCTATCATTCCAGAACTCATTCCGGTGGAATACCAGGAGTTTGCTGATGTTTTCTCCAAGGGCAATGCGGACATTCTGCCTCCCCATCGGCCTTATGATTGTGCTATTGAGTTAATTCCTGGTGCCGCATTGCCAAAGGGAAGATTATATGCATTATCCGGGCCAGAAACTGCGGCTATGAATGATTATGTAAAGGAGAGCCTTGAGAAAGGATTTATTAGACCATCAAAATCTCCTTTAAGTGCAGGCTTCTTCTTTGTGGAGAAAAAGGATGGCTCGCTTAGACCTTGCATTGATTTTAGAGCCCTGAATAAGATCTCAGTTAAAAACACCTATCCTTTGCCGTTGATTTCTGTACTCTTTGATCAGTTACGTTCTGCTGTGATTTTTTCTAAAATTGACCTTAGAGGAGCGTACAACCTCATCCGAATTAAATCTGGAGATGAGTGGAAAACGGCCTTCAGTACTCAGTCGGGTCACTACGAATACCTGGTGATGCCGTTCGGCCTGTCCAATGCTCCGGCAGTTTTTCAAGACCTCATTAACGATGTGCTCCGTGACTTCCTAGGGAAATTCGTGGTTGTTTACTTAGACGACATCCTGATTTTTTCTGAATCAATGGAACAACATGTTACCCAGGTGCGTCTGGTTCTTCAAAAGTTACGTGAGAATCATTTATATGCCAAGCTGGAGAAGTGTGAGTTTCATGTCACGGAAGTATCTTTTTTAGGGTACATAATTTCCCCTCAGGGATTTTCCATGGAACCAAAGAAACTCCAGGCCATCCTTAGTTGGGCGCAACCCACCAATTTAAAAGCAATTCAGCGCTTTTTAGGGTTTGCGAATTATTATAGGAGGTTCATTCATTCTTTTTCTGACCTGGTTGCTCCCATTGTAGCTCTGACAAAGAAAGGAGCGGATCCTACCAACTGGTCGCGTGAAGCTGAGTTGTCCTTCCGGGCCTTGAAACAAGCCTTTGTCTCGGCTCCAGTCCTCAGACATCCTAATCCGGAATTGCCCTTTGTGGTGGAGGTTGATGCCTCGGAGGTTGGAGTGGGGGCTATCCTTTCTCAAAAGGATCCGGAGTCTCTGGAATTACATCCTTGTGCCTTTATGTCCAGGAAATTCTCCTCCGCTGAATCCAACTATGACGTTGGTAATCGGGAGTTACTGGCGGTAAAGTGGGCTTTCGAGGAGTGGAGGCATTGGCTGGAGGGAGCAAAACATACTATTTCGGTATTGACTGACCATAAGAACCTGCAATACATTGAATCGGCTAAGCGGCTTAATGCCCGGCAGGCACGTTGGGCATTATTTTTTACGCGTTTCAAATTTATAATCACTTTCAGGCCTGGTTCCAAGAATACTAAGGCTGATGCCCTGTCACGTAGCTTTCTTCCGGTTCACAATAACGATCCTGTTACCCCCATACTTCCATCTTCGGTCATCTGGGCGGGCCTCACACAAGATTTATTTACCCAGTTAAAACAGCTTCAACACCAAGCTCCTAGAATTACTCCTGCTGGTCGTCTTTACGTCCCTGAGTTTTTGAGAGCTACTGTTTTAACGGAATTCCATGATAACAAAGTTTCAGGGCATCCAGGAGTCTCTAAGACATTGGAGTTAGTCTCTCGCTCAGTATGGTGGCCTGGTCTTTCTAAAGACGTCAAGGAATTTGTTTATTCATGTCAGGTTTGTGCACAGCATAAGGTTCCCCGTTCCTTGCCCATCGGGCAACTTATGCCCTTAAATGTTCCTCTCAGGCCGTAGTCTCATATTTCCATGGATTTTGTGGTTGACCTTCCCCTTTCAGCCGGATTCCGAGTCATATGGGTGGTAGTGGACCGTTTTAGTAAAATGGCTCATTTTATTGCTCTTCCCCGATTGCCTTCTGCCCAAGGGTTGGCAGTTTTGTTTCTCCGCCATGTATTCAGGCTTCATGGGTTGCCTACTGATATTGTTTCTGATCGGGGTCCACAATTCATCGCACAATTCTGGAAATGTTTTTGTGCCTCATTGAAGATGAAATTGTCGTTAACATCCGGTTACCACCCACAATCCAACGGGCAAACCGAACGAGTTAACCAATCATTGAAACAATATTTGCGCTTGTATTCAGCCAAACTCCAGAATGATTGGTCCGAGTTTCTTCCGTTGGCTGAATTTGCTCACAATAATTCTTGTCATTCCTCCACTAAAGAGTCTCCATTCTTTTCAGTTTTTGGTTTTCACCCCAGAGCTAATTCTTTTTTTCATCATTCCTCAGTCTCCTCGCTTACCTTAACCTCCCATCTCAGAGCCATTTGGAAAAAGGTGCACCTTGCTCTCAGAAAAGCGGCCTTTCGAGAGAAGAAATTTTCTGACAGGCTCCGACGTCCTTGCACTTTTAAGGTGGGAGATAGGGTGTGGTTGTCGACTCGCAACATCAGGCTTCGACAATCCTCGGCTAGACTGGGACCCAAATTTATTGGGCCATTTCTTATTATTAAAAGAGTCAACCCAGTTGCCTTTCGGTTACGTTTACCAAGATCTCTCAGGATTGGAAATACGTTTCATTGTTCCCTGTTGAAACAAAACGTTTCTTCCAGTAGATTTCCTCGGAAGATCTCTCAGGGTAGATCTCCAGTGGATGTACAGGGACAACAGGAGTTCTTGGTAGAGAAGGTTCTCGATTCCAAATTGTCCCGGGATCGGCTGTATTTTCTGGTTCACTGGAAAGGCTATGGTCCGGAGGAAAGGTCTTGGGTCCTGGATAAGGATCTTCATGCCCCGAGGCTCAAGAGGGCATTTTTTCGGGAATTTCCTCAGAAACCTGGCTTTAGGGGTTCCTTGACCCCTCCTCAAGGGGGGGGTACTGTTAGGCGCCGGGGTCCGCTTGATGGTCTGCACGGCCCGGCGCCTAGCAACTAGAGACGCCGTGCATGTACAGCCGCCGGCTCCCTAGTAACGCTAGACGCCGGGCGCGCTGAGCCGCATGGACCCTAGCAACAGGGACGCCACTGGCGGACCACGTTCCCCGTTGCTAGGCTTTAGGAAATTAAGATATTCACCTGCTCTCTGGCCGTGCAGCAAGGCAGCTGCACGGCATTTATTCTGATCAGCCTTTAGCAGCTGATTGGAGGACTCCTTGTTAAATACACTCCCAGGGCTTCTCACAGATGCCGGTAATAGCTTCCTGCATGCTGCCTTTGTTTGCTGAGAGTCTGTTTCCAGTCCTGCTGTATCCGGTCATTCTAGTCCTCATAAGTCCGGTATTCGGGAGTTGTCATCTCATCCCAAGAGGTCGTTTGGTTCCCTGGAGTCCTGACTGATCACCGTTTTATATCCAGTGGTGTTCGTGAGTTGCGGCTCTGCCGTGTGTTGCGGCTCAGCCGCTTTACCTTTTATATTTTGTGTTTGGAGCATTTGCGGAGGGTTCCGCTTCCACAAGTCCTCTCTGGTACTCGGCGGTGCCGGGTAGGAGAATTGGACAAGTGGATATTTTGGTTGTCCTTTTCCCTGGCGGTTTCTCCGCACATATTATAGTTTTGAGTTTGCTTAGCCCCTGGCCTGGTTGTTTAGTTAGAGGGCCTCTTGTTATCACCCTGTCTCGGGTTTCCCTTTGTCTCTCATTAAGACCGGGGGGCATTGAAGTTGGGCAGACATAATCCGCCCTTCAAACGCGGCTGCCAAGGGCTCAAGAAACCATAGTCTCGCAGGGGATTTCTGACAACACGGGTGAGACAACAGAGTTAGGGCGCCAGGGGCTATTTTCCTGTCCTGCTCCCTTCCCCAGCATTCCGTTCCAGTGCTCCGGTCCTTGCCATAAGATCTCCTCTGACCAGAGTGCTGGAATCATAACAGTGACTGTAAGAGTTTGGCTAATTTAGTTTGGGAGGATAACACATTGCTCGGACGAGATCTGTCCATTAAGGGATCCATAGTAATTTTACAGTCACCACCCACAATAGTCATCCCAGTAGGAATTCGGGACAGGCGATCAAAGAAGATAGTAAGGAGGGAACCCTGCTGCATATGAGGTGCGTATATTGAGGCTAGGATAAGAGGGGTCAGGTTATATGAACACGAAAGAATCACATAATGGCCTTGGTCATCTGCTATAAAGTCGTGAACGGTTATAAGATGATCGCGGCCATGCCTCTAAGTTTGGTGGGCATAGTGGAGTAGTAAACATGCGGATATTGGCCCTCATTCCAAGTTGATCGCTAGCTGCCATTGTTCGCTGCATAGTGATCATTTAAAAAAACTTCAAAACTGCGCATGCACCGCATTGCGCGCGTGCGGCGTACAGGTACCAAGAGCATTGTGGTTTTGCACAGGTTCTAGCGACGCTTTCAGTCGCACTGGCGAACGCAAGGAGATTGACAGGAAATGGGAGTTTCTGGGTGGCAACTGACCGTTTTCTGGGAGTGTTTGGAAAAACGCAGGCGTGTCCGGGCGTTTGCTGGGCGGGTATCTGACGTCATTACCGTGTCATTCATCGCAGCAATCATCGCACAGAATAAGTAACTACAGGTTCTGCACAAAATGTGTTTGCGGCCGCTCGGCTGCACAGGCGTTCGCACTCCTGCAAAGCGAAAATACACTCCCCCGTGGGCGGCGACTATGCGTTTGCATGGCTGCTAAAAGTAGCTAGGGAGCGATCAACTCGGAATGAGGGCCATTGTTTACAGGATAGTGAGGGATGAGGGGATTTAAAATGGGTTTCTTGAAGCAGAATGATGTCAGATTTCTGATGGTTAAAAAATTTAATGGCCATAGCATGCTTAGTGGGAGAGTTGAGACCGTTAGCATTAATCGGCAAGACTTTCAGAGTCATGGCGGGAATATATGTGGGTAATGCACAATCAAGGTCAGCCAGGGACCGGACCAGCTAGGGAGGGGAAAACAGAGAACAAAAGGGACATAATTAAAGAAGGGAGGGGTAACTGTAGAAACTTACAGAACGGAGCGACCCTTTCCTAAAACAGGGCTGGGTCTCAAGTGGAAAGGATAAGCGCCGTCCAGGCGCACCCTTCGATGGGGAGCCATATTGGTGAAGAGGGATACACAGTAAAAGGAGAGTCATGAAAAAAAAGCATCATGATAGAAAAAAGGGAAGAAGAAATGCGACCAAGTGACAGGGGGAATAAGAAGACTGACAGGAGGTTAAATACAGCACAGATATTGGAAACTATGGGGGTCATTCCGAGTTGATCGCTCATTATTTTTTTGTCGCAACGGAGCGAATAGTCGCTAATGCGCATGCGCAATGTCCGCAGTGCGACTGCGCCAAGTAAATTTGCTATGCAGTTAGGTATTTTACTCACGGCATTACGAGGTTTTTTCTTCGTTCTGGTGATCGTAATGTGATTGACAGGAAGTGGGTGTTTCTGGGCGGAAACAGGCAGTTTTATGGGAGTGTGCGAAAAAACGCTACCGTTTCCGGGAAAAACGCGGGAGTGGCTGGAGAAACGGGGGAGTGTCTGGGCGAACGCTGGGTGTGTTTGTGACGTCAAACCAGGAACGACAAGCACAGAACTGATCGCAGATGCCGAGTAAGTCTGGAGCTACTCAGAAACTGCTAAGAAGTGTCTATTCGCAATTCTGCTAATCTTTCGTTCGCAATTTTAATATGCTAAGATTCACTCCCAGTAGGCGGCGGCTTAGCGTGTGCAAAGCTGCTAAAAGCAGTTTGCGAGCGAACAACTCGGAATGACCCCCTATATCAGTCCAAGTAGAAGTATACAACTGAGATGTGAGTGACATCGTAAACAAACTACAATAATCAGAGAGGGATACAGTAGGACTATCATATGAGTACCTATGAATTGCATAGAGACATCCAATAAAACAAGGTAAGCCCCTTATTAGGGCGACATCGAGCATGTATATAGGGAAATACATGAAACCAAACTGATCATAATAGTGCTAATGTAGGGTTCCTTAGAGAAGTCGGTACAGTCTGAAAAATACAGTCAACTATGAGCAGAGAAAACCCCCCAAAACAAAACAAAAAAAAAGTATCAACGTCAGCAGGCAGTTGGCACAGCAGGATCAGAAAAGTGATCAAGGCGTGTCGCTGAGTGCGGAGGTCTGACTAATAAACAAGATCATACCGTACTGACATATGGAATTGAATATCAGTGAGAGTCAAACGATGCAGAATAATAAACTGAAACAATATAACATTACAGTTACGTGGACGATGTCACAAATCACAATGGGAGTCTCAGGTGGTAGACCATTCTGGAGCTTGGGACTTAAGGCCGCGCGTAGAAGGTTCCGGACCACTTCTGGGAGGTCATCAATCATACCAAAAGTCTTTAGCATATCTTAGCCTTGAGGAAGGGTTTTGACGGCATACATAGTTCCATCTTTAGAAACCTGTAGTTGAAAGGGGAAGCCCCATTTGTATTTGATGGAGTGATTGTGGAGAGCCTTAGTAATATTGATGAGATCTCAAAGTTTTTGGAGCGTAGAAGGTGCAAGATCTTGAAAAATCTGTAGCTGGGAGCCAGAATAAGAAATCAAAGGAGTCCCTCTAACAGCAGACGTAGTTTGTTCTTTAGTTTTGTAATAATGAAAACGTAAGATGACGTCACAGGGCGGTTGATTTGGAGGTGGCTTAGGCCGTAGAGCTCTATGAGCACGATCCATGTGTAGCAGGGCCTCTGAAGTACCAGGAATCAATTCCAAAAAAAGGTTCTCAAGGTAGTCGGGGAGACTCTGACAGCACACTTTTCAGGATGTTGCGTATACGGATATTATTTCTGCGATTGCGGTTATCAATATACTCTAGGTGGTCTTATATGACTCTAGATCCGGCCGGATGTTGGAAAGTTCCTGTTCAACTACAGTTTGGAATTGGCAGGCCTCGTCAACTTTATGTTCCAAAGAGTCAGTGCGCGAGCCCAGATCAGCCAGTTCAGATCTAAATTCCATTGACATCGCCCTCATTTCAGATTGGATAGTTTTCGTGACAATAGCCACTATATCACGAGTATTTAGAGGAGCGTCAAAAGAAGAGGTTTCCTCAATATCAGACGCATGGTCTGCTAATGGGGAGTTCCAAGTCGTAGAACCGGCTTTTTCCTAGACACGCAAGATACTAGGTTTAGGTGCTGGGAGGTTTTTGCGATTTCTTTGCAACATTGGAAAAATAAAAATAAAATAAACAAAATTAAAGTAGAAATCCCAGGTAATTAAGATAAGTGAATATAAAGTCACAGGGTAGCACAGAGTGGTTACATAGGAGCTGGCGTTGAGCCCCTGGTCACTTCACGCGCTACACTGAGCGTCTAAGGAAGCGTTAAAGTGGGGTAGGAATAATTCCCAGTGAGCCGGTGGGAATAGAGGTAGCAGAGATTAGTAACAGAGGACAATACCCACAGGCAAAGAGGAAAGTTATGCAACTCTCCAGTGTACTCAACTGTAAATCCAGAAAGTAATACTGAGGACGCCCACATTAATAATACAAATGGCATCAGCAGGCTGATTAATGGCTTTTCTCATACGTCCTAGAGGATGCTGGGGTCCACTTCATGACCATGGGGTATAGACGGGATCCGCAGGAGACATGGGCACGCTAAAGACTTTTCATTGGGTGTGAACTGGCTCCTCCCTCTATGCCCCTCCTCCAGACCTCAGTTGTAGAAATGTGCCCAGGTCGACTGGATGCATTCTGAGGAGCTCTACTAAGTTTCTCTGAAAAGACTTATGTTGGTTTTTTTTTATTTTCAGGGAGATCTGCTGGCATCAGACTCCCTGCTTCGTGGGACTGAGGGGGCAGAAGTAGGAACCAACTTCCTAAAGAGTTTCATGGCTCTGCTTCTGGCTGACAGGACACCATTAGCTCCTGAAGGGAACTGAACGCTAGCCGTGCCTAGATGCTCACTCCCACAGCACGCCGTCACCCCCCTCACAGAGCCAGAAGTCAGGTGAGTGTTAGAAGACAGATCTTCAATCAAGAAAGTGACGGCTAAAGGTACCGCGCGGCTGGCGGGAGCGCAGCGCGCCATGTTGCCCACACATGTACAGGCACTGCAGGGTGCAGGGCGTGGGGGGCGCCCTGGGCAGCATGAAACCTCAGGAAACTGGCATAAATAAGGGGCATAAGTTGCTAAGGCACAGTCCTACCCCCGCCAGTATAAAAAAATTACCTCATAAAAGCTGAGGAGAAACACGGGATCCGGTCTGAAGGTCGACAATGTTTAGGTCGACCACTATAGGTCGACAGTCACTAGGTCGACATGGATGGAAGGTCGACAGGGTTTCTAGGTCGACATGTGCAAAGGTCGACATGAGTTTTTCAATTTTTTTTTCTTTTTTTGAATTTTTTCATACTTAACGATCCACGTGGACTACGAATGGAACGGTAATCTGTGCCGAGCGAAGCGGTAGCGGAGCGAAGGCACCATGCCCGAAGCATGGCCAGCGAAGCGAGGGGACGCGGTGCACTAATTGGGGATCCCGGACACCAAAAAAAAATTAAACCTCATGTCGACCTTTAGACCTGTCGACCTAGCACATGTCGACCTAGAAACCCTGTCGACCTAGTGACTGTCGACCTATAGTGGTCGACCTAAACATTGTCGACCTAGATACTGTCGATTTGATGAACCACACCCGAGAAACACACCATTGAAGAGTGGAGCTTCCTCCTCAGTCAGCCAGCACACTGCTCAGCGCCATTTTCTCTCTCTCCTCAGGCTGCAGAGACAACACTGGTCCTCCTCCACTACTGACAGGGGGGGGCCACAGTGAATTTGGTGCTATATAATTGTGTGATTAACATTATAAAAGCGCTGAATGTCAGTGGGCATTTTGTGTTCACAGACATTGTGTTACTGGCCCTGGGTTGTGAACTGGCAAATCCCATCTGTGTCACTCTGACAGATTTTACTGTGGGTCTGTCCCCTATAAATCGCGGAGTGTCTGTGGTGTGGTTCTGCACGTGTGTGACATGTCTGTGGCAGGGAACTCTGTGGAGACATGTTAGGGACACAGAGGTGTAATATGACACCAAGAGCCTGACTGGGTGAAAGGTTACATGATAGTGTGAATCATATCAGTAAGAGGTTGGACTGAATTTCATACAGAAAATAAAAAAAATAATCTGTTGAAGATGTGATTTTTAATAGTTCAGCCTTTCATCCACAGGGACCTTTCTGAGTCACATACAAATTTGCACAAGTAGTACAAACTGATACCGACACGGACTCTGATTCCTGTGTCGACACTAGTGATTCCAGGGGAATAGGTCCTAAATTAGCAAAAAAGCATTCAAAACATGTTTTGGCTATATAGGAGGTGTTAGAAGTTACGAAGCCCCCTCTTTTACCACAAGGAGAGGGTTTACTTTAGTAAAGAAGTAATGTAATTTTCCCTCCACCTCAGGTCTGATTTAACCTGAAAAGAAATTTCAGATTCCCAAAAGGAATTCAGGCAGCTTACCTTTTTCCAAAAAAGGTGGGAGTCACCCCGCATTTTAGACAGGACCCTGTCATAAAAGAGAAAAGGTGTTTCTTCCTGCTCCTGGATGGCTTCACTTAAGGAGCCGACAGACCGCAAGTGAGAGAGGTGATTTATTGATGTGGCCAATGGGATACTACTCAGGCCTACCATTGTCTGTGAGTGGGTGAGTAGTGCTATTGAAAAGTGGTCAGAAAACTTGTCATTAGACATTGACACAATAGATGGAGACGAGATACTCCTAACGTTAGGTAATATCAAAGACGCTGCTGCGTACGTACTAGAATCCATGAAATATATTGGTTTCTTGGGATCAAGAACCGCTACCATAACAGTATCGGCTCGGAGGGCGTTGTGGATTCGCCAGTGGATGTAGATTCCAAAATAAAATATGGAGGCTCTCCCGTATAAAGGTGAGGCCTTGTTTGGTGATGTGCTGGATGCGTTAGTCTCGGCGGCTACCGCAGGTAAGTCGACATTCTTGCCTTATGCTCCTACACCGGCGAAAAAGACACATCACTCTCACATACAGTCCTTTCGGCCCAACAAATACAAAAAGGCCAAAGGTCTCCCCTTTTTTTGCAGGTAGGGGAAGGGGAAAAGGAAAGAAATCCGCAGCATCTCCCGGATCGCAGGAGCAGAAGTCCACCCCTGCTTCTGCCAAATCTGCAGCATAACGCTGGGGCTCCCTTGCGGGAGTCCGCTCGGGTGGGAGCACGTCTGAAACTTTTCAGCCAAATCTGGATTCAATTTGGCCTGGACCAATGGGTCTTACAAATAGTGTCCCATGGGTACAAACTAGAGTTTCAAGACATCCCCTCATGCCGATTTTTCAAATCGACCTTGCCAGCTTCTCTTCCGGGAAGAGAGGCAGTAACAACGGCAATTCAAAAATTATGTCAGGATCAGGTCATTGTCCTGGTACCCTTGGCACAGTAAGGAGAAGGTTTTTTTATTCAAGCCTCTTCGTAGTTCCGAAGCCGGACGGCTCGGTCAGACCGATTTTAAACCTGAAAAATCTGAATCTCTACCTGAAAAGGTTCAAGTTCAAGATGGAATCCCTGATGGTAGTGATAACCAGTCTGGAAGAGGGGGACTTCATGGTGTCAGTAGACATAAAAGATGCTTACTTGCATGTTCCCATTTATCCTCCTCACCAAGCTTATCTGAGATTCGCAGTACAGGATTGCCATTACCAGTTTCAGACGTTGCCGTTCGGACTCTCCACGGCACCGAGGGTATTCACCAAGGTAATGGCGGAGATGATGGTCCTCCTTCGTTAAAAAGGAGTCAATATAATTCCTTATCTGGATGATCTCCTGATAAAAGCGAGATCCAGGGAACAGTTGGTGCAGAACATCGCACTCTCCCTGTCAATACTCCAACAACATGGTTGGATCATGAATTATCCAAAGTCGCAGTTGGAACCGACGACAAGATTGTCCTTTTTAGGGATGATTCTGGACACAGAAGTACGGAGAGTATTTCTTCCAGTGGAAAAGGCTCTGGCAATCCAGAAAATGGTCAAACAAATATTGAAACCAACAAGCGTGTCGATCCATCAATGCATTCGGTTGTTGGGGAAAATGGTAGCAGCCTACGAGGCCATACAGTTTGGCCAATTTCATGCCAGAGTATTCCAGTGGGACCTGTTGGACAAGTGGTCCGGATGCCACCTACACATACACCAGAAAATAATCCTGTCCCCCAAAGCCAGGATTTCGCTCCTGTGGTGGCTACACAGTTCTCACCTACTAGAGGGACGCAGGTTTGGGATTCACGACTGGGTCCTAATAACCACGGATGCAAGTCCCCGAGGCTGGAGAGCTGTCACACAGGGGGAAAGCTTCCAAGGAAAATGGTCAAGTCAGGAAGCCTGCCTTCACATGAATGTTCTGGAATTGAGAGCCATTTACAACTCCTTCTACAAGCGGTACATCTTCTTCAAGATCCCGTGCAGATCCAGTCGGACAATGTAACAGCAGTCGCGTACATAAACAGGCAAGGCGGAACGAAAAGCAGAGCAGCAATGGCAGAGGTGACAAGGATTCTCCTCTGGGCAGAAAGACATGTTAGAGCTCTGTCAGCAATTTTCATTCCGGGAGTGGACAACTGGGAAGAAGACTTCCTCAGTAGACACGATCTCCATCCGAGAGAGTGGGGCCTCCACCAAGAAGTCTTCGCAGAGGTGACGAGTCTTTGGGGAGTTCCTCAAGTAGACATGATGGCATCTCGTCTAAACAAGAAGCTTCGGAGATATTGTTCCAGGTCGAGAGACCCTCAAGCAATAGCAGTGGATACACTGGTGACCCAGTGGGTGTTTCGGTCGGTATATGTTTTCCTTCCACTTCCACTGATTCCAAAAGTTCTCAAAATAATAATAAGAACAAGAGTTTGAGCAATCTTCATTGCCCCAGACTGGCCAAGGAGGGCTTGGTATCCAGATCTTCAGGAGTTGCTCATAGAAAATCCTCGGCCTCTTCCTCCTCGAGAGGACCTACTACAGCAGGGGCCGTGTGTGTATCAAGACTTACAGCGGCTACTTTGACGGCATGGCTGTTGAGCGTCGGATCCTAGCCCGAAAGGGTATTTCCAAGGAAGTCATCCCCACTCTTATTCAGGCCAGGAAAGTAAAATATGTGTCTTGGTGTGAATCCAAGAAGGCTCCTACGGAAGAGTTTGAGTTGGGACGTTTTCTCCATTTTCTGCAGGCTGGTGTGGATGCGGGCCTTAGATTGGGGTAAATCAAGGTCCAGATTTTCTTTCAAAAACAATTGGCCTCCTTTCCAGAAGTTCAGACGTTCGTGAAAGGGGTTCTGCACAGCTAGCCTCCATTTGTGCCTCCAGTGGCACCATGGGACCTTAATGTGGTGTTGCAGTTCCTTCAATCGGGTTGGTTTGAGCCTCTACAAGAAATAGAGTTGAAGTTTCTCACTTGGAAAGTGGTGATGCTTTTGGCGTTGGCATCCGCAAGGCGGGTGTCTGAATTGGGAGCCTTGTCCCACAAGAGCCTTTACCTGATCTTCCATGAAGATAGGGCAGAGTTGAGAACTCGTCAACATTCTCTTCCAAAGGTGGTTTCCCCTTTCCACATAAACCAACCTATTGTGGTGCCAGTTGCTACTGACACGTTAGCTGAGTCAAAGTCTCTAGATGTGGTTAGAGCTTTGAAGATTTATGTCGCTAGAACAGCTCGAATACGGAAAACAGAGGTTTTGTTTGTCCTGTATGCTCCCAACAAGATTGGGTGTCCTGCTTCCAAGCAGACTATTGCGCGCTGGATCAGAGGGACGATTCAGCAAGCTCATTCTACAGCTGGATTGCCGTTACCGATGTCGGGGAAGGCCCATTCTACTAGGAAGGTGGGCTCCTCCTAGGCGGCTGCCCAGGGGGGGGGGGGGGGGGGGGGTCTCGGCATTACAACTTTGCCGAGCAGCTACTTGGTCAGGGTCAAACACATTTGCAAAATTCTACAAGTTTGACACCTTGGCCGATGAGGACCTAAGGTCGGTCAATCGGTGCTGCAGGGTCATCCACTTTCTCCCGCCCGTACTGGAGCTTTGGTATAAACCCCATGGTCATGAAGTGGACCCCAGCATCCTCTAGGACATATGAGAAAATAGGATTTTGATAACCTACCGGTAAATCCTTTTCTTCTAGTCCGTAGAGGATGCTGGGCGCCCGTCCCAGTGCGTACTTTACCTGCAGTTTAGTAATTACAGTTACACAAGTTGTGTTATCTTGGTTCAGCATGTTGCTGCAATTAGTTCATGCCTGTTGGCGTCTGTTATGTTGAATGCCATGTGTGCGGCATGGTTGAGGGTGTGAGTTGGTAGATATCTCACCACTAGTTAAGTAATTCCTTTCCTCGAAATGTCAGTCTCCCTGGGCACAGTTCCTACAACTGAGGTCTGGAGGAGGGGCATAGAGGGAGGAGCCAGTTCACATTCAATGAAAAGTCTTTAGAGTGCCCATGTCTCCTGCGGATCCTGGCTATTCCCCATGGTCATGAAGTGGACCCCAGCATCCTCTACGGACTAGGAGAAAAGGATTTACCGGTAGGTTATCAAAATCCTATTTTTACATCAATATAGAAAAAGCAGCAAACAGCAGGTGGGCAACCACATTTATCTGGCAGTAGGAGAGCTCCACAGAGTGAGAAGAGTGTATATCAGTGCCGTAACTAGAAATTTTAGCAGTGTGTGCAAGAAACAGCATCAGCGCCCCCCCCCCCCCCCCCCACCATATACAAAACAGGGCCAATGCGCACCTCAGGCACGTGCCAAAACTATAGGACCACGGCCACAGAGCTCTCTTTCACACATTAGGGCAGCAAAGCCCCCCTTTTTTACACATTAGGCAGGCGAAGTCCCCTTTTTTACACATTACAACGGCAGAGTCCCCCTTTTTACACATTAAGCATGCAGGGTCCCCTTTTTACACATTAGCCAGCAGATTCCCCTTTTTACACATTAAGCAGGCAGAGTCTCATTTTACACATTAGGAAGCAGAGTCCCCCTTTTTACATGAAAGAGAGAGAGAGAGAGTGAGTGAGTGAGAGTGTGTGTGTGTGTGTTTGTGTGTATAAGTATTATACTTAACTGTGACCAGCTGGCAGAGTGGCAGGCCTCTCTTCTTCTTCTTCCTGCCCGAGTCCTCCTCCTCCTCCCCCAGCTCTCAGCTCCTCGCAGTGCAGTCTCTCCCGAGTTGCAGGGGGTGGCGATCCGGCATCCAGAGGTGAACTTTTATGTCCCTGGACTAGGGAGCCAGAGCTGCTGCTCCTCCTTCCTCTCTTCCCCGCGGCCGCTCCCCCGGCGTGATGCAGTTGCTCCCGGCACCAACAAGTATGGAACTTGCAGGGGGAAGGTAAGGGAGCCATCGCCGCAACTATGTCTGAGAACAGCCCGCTGCTGGTTCTGGTGATCAGTGCAGAGACTGAGACGTTGCTGAATGAAGCCGCGGAGACCAGGGGGCCTGGTCAGCGAAGTCTGGACGCTGAGGAGTTGTTAGTGGTGAGTGGGCGCCGTCAGATTAGACTGCGCTAGCAGGATGATTGCAGCAGGCAGCAGCAGTGCCACGGACGATCACCTTGCTTGCCCGCATACTGAGCCAGCGCTACTGAGTCCCCTGCAGCAAAGGAAGCAGGAGACGGGAGACAGGCGCCAGCGGGAGTGAGTCGGGCTGGAGATAGCGGCCATGTGGGTGAGAGGTGTGCTGCTAGATGGTGCGCCCTCAGTGCATTTGCGCTGTGGGCAAGGCACCATTGGCACACATCTAGTTACGGCCCTGATATATATATATATATATATATATATATATACACTGAGCTTCCCACCTCAGCTGTGTAGTGGAAGGGCAGGTGCCAAGGTCCAGGCACCTTGCGGCAGCTCCCGCAGTAGGCTCCAACTACAGTATGTGGAGTAGGCAGGTCTAATCCCCCTGCAGAGTAGGAAGCAGCGCTGTCTTCAGCCGTCATGTGCCCTGAGGGCCGAGTGAGGAGGCGGCCAGCGCACTTACGGATGGCGGTATAACAGGGCTCAGGTTAGCAGTGGGGGGCCCGGCGGTCTGTATGTCAGGCTGTGTCGCGGTGACCGTCAGTCAGCAGGAGCTGCAAGTGCCCACACCCTCACTTCTGGAGGAACAGGGAAGCTGAGCAGGACAGGTCCTGACGGTCAGAACGGGGGGAGGCCGCAAACCTGCAGAGCAACCTAGTGTCACTCCTAGCTCAGCGATCTCCACCACCCACGGTCACAACAGTCCCAGAGTCAAGGGACAGAGCTTGGGTACTCAGAGCTAGGAACAAGCAGGGAAAAGGGGGGTAAATCACCACGTATAGTGAGGAGCTCCTGAGTTGTGTGTCCTCTCGTGATGTCCACCAAGCCACGCCCCTTCATCTCACCTATTCTTAAAAAAAACCTTCCTCTTGATCCAAGCACCCTACCAACCCATCACTCTCCTCCCTTTTACCTCCAAACTCTTTGAGCATATTGTCTACAACCACCGTACTGCCTTTCTTTTCTCCCACTCACTACTTGACCCATTCCACTCTGGCTTCCGTCCTCTCCTCTCCACTCCACTCCACTGAAACTGCCCTCACGAAAGTCTACAATGACCTCCTTCCTGCTAAATCCAAGGGCCACTACTTTTGGCGTATTTTCCTTCACCTCTCTGCTGCTTTTGACACTGTGGACCATCCTTCTGCAAATCCCTCACGCCATTGATCTGTGTGATACTGCCCTCTCCTGGCTGCTCTCCTACCTCTCATGACTCCACCTCCCTTCCACTTCCACTAGTAGGTGTCCCCCAAGGTTCTGTTCTTGGTCCTATTTAGGTGAGCTTATTAGCTCTTTTTACTTAAAATAACATCTGTATGCTGATGATACTCAAATCTAACTTTCCTCCCCTGACCTCTCCCAGCTCTCCTTCATTCATATCTCCAACTGTCTCTTTGCTATCTTTTTTTAGATGTACCATCATCATCAACCATCATCATCACCTACCATTTCTTCCATGTTTAAGAATGTCAGGGAAACAATAATGGGGGTAATTCCAAGTTGATCGCAGCAGGATTTTTGTTAGCAATTGGGCAAAACCATGTGCACTGCAGGTGGGGCAGATATAACATGTGCAGAAAGAGTTAGATTTGGGTGGGGTGTGTTCAATCTGCAATCTAATTTGCAGTGTAAAAATAAAGCAGCCAGTATTTACCCTGTACAGAAATAAAATAACCCACCCAAATCTAACTCTTTCTGCACATGTTATATCTGCCTCCCCTGCAGTGCACATGGTTTTGCCCAATTGCTATCAAAAATCCTGCTGCGATCAACTTGGAATTACCCCCATTTTCTGAAATATATTCATCACTTAGAGCAGCAGTCCCCAAACAGGGTGCAGCAGAGCACCTGCAGGGGTGCCTGGGGTTGGTGGTCTAATGCCAAATAAAAAGATTTTTGGTCAATGACCAGCAAAACCAGTGATAGAGACTGGCAATCATAAAATATCTGGCCAAAGAGAAGCACAACCCGGTCCACTACCAGATAACTGACTTAAGGATGACCAGTAAACACAATTTACTACATTTAATCAATTTTGCTGAGTTTCTCAAAAAGAAACTTTTGGCCTAGAGGTGCTGTGTAAAAATTGTTGATATTCTAGAGTGCCGTGATTCAATTTTGGAAATGACTGACTGAGAGGATATGATCTATATAACTTGTGATATCTGTACAAGGTATGTTGTATATACTCTGTTTTAAATATTGCGATTTAGTTTATAACTTTATGATGGTTAGACTATGTCCTAAGAATAACTGATTAAATAGGCCAGGAAAACAGGACATCAGGACATCAATAATACACTCCATCTCATGATCCCTTTGCAAAAAATAAGTGAAAAAAAAAATAGGATTTTTTTCAGGTAATGGGTCAATAGGTCGACATGCACAAGGGAACAGGGTCAAAAGATCGATAAAGAAATGGTCAACAGATGAAAAGATCAACATGAGTTTTTCAGGTTGTTTGTGTCAAATTTTACCTTACAGCCCAAGTAACCCCAATTAGTGCACCGCTTCGCTCGCCATGCTTCGGGCAAGGTGCCTCACTCCATGAACGCTGCGCTTGGCACAGGTTACTATTCCCAATCGTAGTCCACGTGTTTGAAAAAGTTGAACCCCCCCAAAAAAACAACAACTAATGTCGACCATATGATGTGTCGACTATTTGAACCTGTTCACCTTTTGACCATATGCATGTCTACCATTTAGTGTCGACTTTTCAGTTGTAGGCCTATCATAAGGGTACCAGTTTTTCACTAGTCCAATTAACAAGGGATAGTATTGGTGATATACACTCATCAGCCATAACATTATACCACCTGGCTAATATTGTGTAGGTCCCCATTGTGCCACCAAAACAGTTCTGACCATCGAAGCATAGACTCCACAAGATCACTGTAGGTGCCCTGTGTTATCTAGCACCAATACGTTAGCAGCAGATGCTTTAAGTTGCGTGGTGGGACCTCCGTGGCTTGGGCTTGTTTTCCAGCATATCAAACAGAAGCTTGAGTAGATTGAGATCATTGCAATCTGGAGGACAAGTCAACACCTTGAACGCTTTGTCATGTTCCTTAAACCATTCCTAAACAATGTTTGCAGTGTGGCATGGCACATCATCCAGCAGAAAGAGGCCACTGCCATCAGAGAATACAATTGCCATGAATGGTTATACTTGGTCTGTAACAATGTTTAGGTAGGTGGTCAAAGTAAATGAATGCAATGGTGGGTCAAAGTAAATGAATGCAATGACCCAAGGTTTCCCAGCAGAACATTGCTCAGAGCATCACGCTTTCCTCCGCTGGCCTGCCATTTTCCCATAATGCATCCTGGTGCCATCTCTTCCCCAGGTAAACATAACACATGTACACGGATGTCTACATGATGTAAAAGAAAATGTGACTCATCAGACCAGGCCACCTTCTTCCACTACTCCATGGTCTGACACAAACATGCCCATTGTAGATGCTTTTGGCAGTGGACAGAGGTCAGCATGGGGACTGAGATTGGTCTGCGGCTATATGTAATATGTACTGTGTGTTCCGACACCTTACCATCATAACTTTTTCAGCAATTTGTGCTACAGTAGCTCTTCTGAGGGATAGGACGAAACAGGTTAGACTTCACTCCCAATGTGCAATATGAGCCATTGGTCCACATGTCCCTGTTGCCAGTTCACCGGTTGTCTTTCCTTGGATTCTTTTGGTAGGTAATAACCACTGCATGCTGTTTTGGAGATCCTCTGACCCATTCATCTAGCCATCACAATATGGCCCTAGTCATAGTCACTCAAATCCTTACGCTTGCCTATTTTTTTCTTCTTCCAACACACAAAACTGACTGGTTACGTACTGCCTAATATATCCGACCCCTTGGCAGGTACCATTGTAATAAGAGTTATTTACTTCACCTGTCAATGCTTTTAATTTATTGGCTGATGGGTGCATAAGCCTAGTTACACAGAGGATTTACAATGATCATTAATTATTTTGGAACACAGTGTAGCTAAAGCAATCACAATCTCTTCTACTTTGGACACTTACACCACCATCTATCTCCTCATTTCAGTTTTGGTTTGTCCAATTTGGAATATAGTAGGTGTAGATGACATTACGATACCTCAGTGCTTAACACGTAATCAGCCAATGTAAGTTTGCTGAGGTCTTTATATGGGGCCTAATTCAGATATGTTCGCTCGCTAACTATTTTTTGCTGCGCTGCGACCAGATAGACGCCGCCTATAGGGGAATGTATTTTAACTTTGCAAGTGTGCGAACGCGTGTGCAGCCGCCCTGTACAAAAACAGCTTGTGCAGTTTCTGAGTAGCTCTGACCTTACTCAGCCGCTACGATCACTTCAGCCTATTCGAGCCCGGAATTGACGTCAGACACCCACCCTGCAAACGCTTTAACACGCCTGCGTTTTTCCAGCCAGTCCCAGAAAACGGTCAGTTGCCACCCACAAACGCCCTCTTCCTGTCAATCTCCTTGCGAATGGCTGAGCGAATGGTTTTTTCACTAGAACCAGTACACAACAATGATCCGCTTTTTAACTGTACGGCACGCCTGCGCATTGCGGTGCATACGCATGCGCAGTAGTTACCTGATCGCTGTTAGTGACAAACGCTAGCGAGCAAACAGATCTGAATTAGGCCCATGGTACAGAGAGATCACTTGCTAGCGCATTGAAGTGGGAGATGTTTAATGTATCTATTAGGTTGCAGCGTTTGTATCAAATGCTCCACACCACAAAGTGAATCCGGCACCAATATTCTATAGTTCAATGATATGTTCTATTATAATCCTCTCTCTATGTGGATTCAGCATGATTTCCCAGTGCTTGGGATCCCGGCGATCAGAAGACAGATGCCGGGATCCCGAAGGGTGAAATGCTAACGGGTGAGTAGGGGGTGTTCTCACCTCTTTCCTACTCCCTAACCCTCGCTTCCCACAGCCTAACCCTAACTTCCCTGTGGTGGTGCCTAAACCTAACTACCCCCCGCAGCCAAAAACCCTGAGGCTAAAGTCACCCCCCAGCCCTAAACCTGACGCTGGCACTATAGTTTCAGTACATTCGGAAAGTATTCGCAGTGCTTCATTTTTTTCCACAATTTGTTATGTTACAGCCTTATTCCAAAATGGAATAAATTAATTTTTTCCCTCAAAATTCTACACACAATAACCCATAATGACAACGTGAAAAAAAGTTTGTTTGTTTTTTTTTTTAGAGATTTTTGCTAATTTATTAGAAATAAAAAATGAAGAAATCACAGGTACTTAAATATTCACAGCCTTTGCTCAATACTTTGTTTATGCACCTTTGGCAGCAATTACAGTCTCAAGTCTTTTTGAATATGATGCCATAAGCTTGGCACACCTATCTTTGGGCAGTTTCGCCCATTCCTCTTTGCAGCACCTCTAAAGCTCCATCAGGTTGGATGCGAAGCGTCGGTGCACAGCCATTTTCAGATCTCTCCAGAGATGTTCAATCAGAGTTAAGTCTAGGCTCTGGCTGGGCCACTCAAGGACATTCACAGAGTTGTCCTGAAGCCACTCCTTTCATATCTTGGCTGTGTGCTTAGGGTTGTTGTTCTGCTGAAAGATGAACCATCACCCCAGTCTGAGGTCAAGAGCGCTCTGGAGCAAGTTTTCATCCAGGATGTCTCTGTACATTGCTGTGTTCATCTTTCCCTCTATCCTGACTAGTCTCCCAGTTCCTGCCGCTGAAAAACATCCACACAGCATGATGCTGCCACCACCATGCTTCACTGTAGGGATGGTATTGGCCTGGTGATGAGCATTGCCTGGTTTCCTCCAAACACCTGGCATTCACGCCAAAGAGTTCAATCTTTGTCTCATCAAACCAGAGAATTTTATTTCTCATGGTCTAAGAGTCTTTCAGGTGCATTTTGGAAAAAAATGCCAGATGGGCTGCCGTGTGCTTTTTACTAAAGAGTGGCTCCGTCTGGCCACTCTACCATACAGGCCTGATTGGTGGATTGCTGCAGAGATGCTTGTCCTTCTGGAAGGTTCTCCTCTCTCCACAGAGGAATGGTGTAGCTCTGACAGAGTGACCATCGGGTTCTTGGTAACCTCCATGATTAGGGCCCTTCTCCCCCAATTGCTCAGTTTAGACGGCCGGCCAGCTCTAGGAAGAGTCCTGGTGGTTCCGAACTTCTTCCATTTACGGGTGATGGAGGCCACTGTGGTCATTGGGACCTTCAAAGCAGCAGACATTTTTCTGTACCCTTCCCCAGATTTGTGCCTCGAGACAATCCTGTCTCGGAGGTCTACAGACAATTCCTTTGACTTCATGCTTGGTTTGTGCTCAGAAATGCACTGTCAAGGTTGGGACCTTATATAGACAGGTGTGTGCCTTTCCAAATCATGTCCAATCAACTGAATTTACCACAGGTGAACTCCAATTAAGCTGTAGGAACACCTCAAGGATGATCAGTGGAAACAGGATGCACCCGAGTTCAATTTTGATCTTCATGGAAAAGGCTGTGAATACCTATGTACATGTGATTTATTAGTTTTTTTTATTTTTAATGAATTTGTAAAAATCTCAAAAAAACTTTTTTGACATTGTCATTATGGGGTATTGTGTGTAGAATTTTGATGGAAAAAATAGGATTTTAATACCTACCGGTAAATCCTTTTCTCTTAGTCCGTAGAGGATGCTGGGGACTCCAAAAGGACCATGGGGTCTATACCAAAGCTCCAGACCGGGCGGGAGAGTGCGGATGACTCTGCAGCACCGATAGAGCAAACATGAGGTCCTCATCAGCCAGGGTATCAAACTTGTAGAATTTTGCAAAAGTGTTCGAACCCGACCAAGTAGCTGCTCAGCAAAGCTGTAACGCCGAGACACCCCGGGCAGCCGCCCAAGACGAGCCCACCTTCCTAGTAAAATGGTCTTTTACCGATTTCGGTAACGGCAAACCAGTCGTAGAATGAGCATGCTGAATCGTATTACAAATCCAGTGTGCAATAGTCTGCTTAGAAGCAGGAGCCCCAATCTTGTTGGAAGCATACAGAACAAACAGCGCCTCAGTTTTCCTGATACGAGCCGTTCTGGCTACATAAATTTTCAAAGCTCTGACCACATCGAGAGACTTTGAATCACCCAAGGCTTCAGAAGCCACAGGAACTACAATAGGTTGGTACATGTCAAATGAAGAAACCACCTTTGGGAGGAATTGTTGACGAGTCCTCAACTCCGCTCTATCCACATGGAAAACCAAATAGGGGCTTTTGTGAGACAAAGCCACCAATTCCGACACCCGCCTCGCGGACGCCAAGGCCAATAGCATGACCACTTTCCAAGTGAGAAATTTCAGCTCAACCTTTTGTAAAGGTTCAAACCAATGTGACGTAAGGAACTGTAACACCACGTTAAGGTCCCATGGTGCCTTTGGGGGCACAAATGGAGGTTGGATGTGCAGCACGCCTTTCACGAAAGTCTGTACTTCTGGAAGCGAGGCCAATTCCTTTTGAAAGAAAATTGATAAGGCCGAAATCTGCACTTTAATAGATCCTAACTTTAGGCCCGCCTCCACACTAGCTTGCAAAAAATGGAGAAACCGACCCAGCTGAAATTCTTCCGTAAGGGCCTTCTTGGATTTGCACCAAGACACATATTTCCTCAAAATACGGTGGTAATGCTTCGCCGTTACCTCCTTTCTAGCTTTCAGTAGAGTGGGGATGACCTCTCCGGGAATACCCTTCCGAGCTAAGATTTGGCGTTCAACCGCCATGCCGTCAAACGCAACCACGGTAAGTCCTGGAACACGCACGGCCCCTGCTGTAACAGATCCTCTCTTAGAGGAAGAGGCCAGGGATCTCCTGTGAGTAATTCCTGAAGATCCGGATACCAGGCCCTCCGTGGCCAATCTGGAACAACGAGTATCGCCTGAACCCCTGTTCTTCTTATGATCCTTATCACCTTTGGGATGAGTGGAAATGGAGGGAACACATAGACTGACTGAAACACCCACGGTGTCACCAGTGCGTCCACTGCTATCGCTTGAGGGTCCTTTGACCTGGAACAATACGTCTGAAGCTTCTTGTTGAGGCGAGACGACATCATGTCTATTTGAGGAAGTCCCCAACGACTCGTCACTTCTGCAAAGACCTCTTGATGAAGACCCCACTCTCCTGGATGGAGGTCGTGTCTGCTGAGGAAGTGTGCTTCCCAGTTGTCCACGCCTGGAATGAAGACCGCTGACAGAGCGCTTGCATATTTTTCCGCCCAGCGAAGAATCCTTGTGGCCTCCGCCATCGCCGCTATGCTCCTTGTTCCGCCTTGGCGGTTTATGTGCGCCACTGCTGTTATGTTGTCCGACTGAATCAGGACGAGTAGGCCGCGAAGCAGATGTTCCGCTTGTACCAGGCCGTTGTAAATGGCCCTTAATTCCTGAATGTTTATGTGTAGACAAGCTTCTTGGCTCGACCATTTTCCCTGGAAATTTTCCCCCTGTGTGACCGCTCCCCAACCTCGGAGACTCGCATCCGTGGTCACCAGGATCCAATCTTGGATCCCGAACCTGCGACCCTCTAGGAGGTGAGAACTTTGGAGCCACCACAGGAGAGAAATCCTGGCTCTGGGAGATAGGCATATCTTCCGGTGCATGTGTAGATGGGACCCGGACCACTTGTCCAACAGGTCCCACTGAAAAACTCTGGCATGAAACCTGCTAAACGGGATGGCCTCGTAAGCCGCCACCATCTTCCCCAGCACTCGAGTGCATTGATGAATCGACACTCTTGCCGGTTTCAGAATTCCCTTGACCATGTTCTGGATTTCCAGAGCTTTTTCGAACAGGAAAAAAATTCTCTGTAGTTCCGTGTCCAGAATCATACCCAAGAACGACAGCTGTGTTGTCGGAATCAACTGTGCCATGTTGTTGCAGAAACGTCAGGGAGAGCGCAACGTTTTTCAGCAACTGCTCCTTTGATCTCACCTTTATCAGGAGATCGTCCAAGTACGGGATAATTGTGACCCCTTGCTTGCGCAGGAGCACCATCATTTCCGCCATTACTTTGGTGAAAATCCTCGGGCCGTGGAAAGACCAAACGGCAACATCGGAGACTGGTAATGACAATCCTGAACAGCGAACCTCAGGTACGCCTAATGAGGAGGATATATGGAGACATGCAGGTAAGCATCCTTTATGTCGACTGACACCATAAAATCCTCCGCTTCCAGACTGGAGATCACTGCTCGGAGAGATTCCATCTTGAAGTTGAACCTTTTTAAAAACAGATTGAGGGATTTTAAGTTCAGAATCGGTTGGACCGAGCCATCCGGCTTCGGGACCACGAACAGGCTTGAATAAAACCCTTTCCCCCGTTGTGACGGGGGTACTGCGACAATGACTTGCTGCTGACACAGCTTGTGTATTGCAGCACACACTACCTCCCTTTCCGGAAGAGAAGCTGGCAAGGCCGATTTGAAAAATCGGTGTGGGGGCACGTCTTGAAACTCCAGTTTGTATCCTTGGGTCACAATTTCCAGCACCCAAGGATCTAGGCCCGAGTGAACCCAGACCTGACTGAAGAGCTGAAGACGCGCCCCCACCGGTGCGGACTCCCGCATGGCAGCCCCAGCGTCATGCGGTGGACTTAGCAGAAGCCGGGAGGACTTCTGCTCCTAGGAGCTTGCCACAGCCGGCGACCTTTTTCCCCTCCCCTTGCCTCTAGCAGCAAGGAAGGAGGACCCTCGTCCTTTCTTGAATTTATTAGACCGAAAGGACTGCATCTGATAGTGAGGCGTTTTCTTCTGCTGTGTAGGGACAAAAGGCAGAAATTAAGACTTACCCGCGGTAGCTGTAGAAACCAGGTCCGCGAGGCCTTCACCAAACAAAACTCCACCTTTATAGGGCAGAGCCTCCATAGCCTTTTTAGAATTAGCATCACCATTCCATTGATGAGTCCACAACGCCCTCCTAGCCGAGATTGCTATGGCATTGGCCCTTGATCCCAAGAGGCCAATATCTCTCGCAGCCTCCCTTAGATAGACTGCAGCATCCTTGATATGACCCAGCGTCAAAAGCACGCTATCCCTATCCAGGGTGTCTATGTCAGATGACAAGTTATCTGCCCATTTTCCAATCGCGCTACTCACCCATGCCGATGCTACGACCGGCCTAAGCAGCATACCCGTAGTGACATAAATAGATTTCAAAGAAGTTTCCTGTTTACGATCTGCAGGATCTTTAAGGGCTGCTGTGTCAGGGGACGGTAGCGTCACCTTCTTGGACAATCGCGCTAGAGCTTTGTTCACCATGGGAGATGACTCCCACCCTAACCTATCCTCAGAGGGAATCGGGTATGCCATAGAAATTCTCCTGGGAATCAGCCACTTTTTATCAGGAGCTTCTCAAGCCTGTCAGAATTCGTTTGGATCTTCCAGTGTGAAAACATATTAGCAGGGACTGAGGTTCACGGAATAATAACTAGTTTATTAAAGCAACGTACAACTGTAAACAATAAATATAAAAGCAGGAATAACTAGAGAACACAAAGGGAAAACTGAGGGGACATGGGATGCCAGGAAACTGTGAGTACATGAGAATGATGTAGACTGTGGTAGAGTATGCACGTACCAGGGTTGCAGGATTGCACTGTAACTGGAACACAGGATGACACTGATGATTCGTAAACTTGTGAACGGTGACTAAAGGTGCTGATGAGTTAAGGAACTTGTAAATGATGATTGAAGACACTGGTGATTTGCAGACTTGTAAATGGTGACTGAAGATGCTGATGAGTTAAGGAACTTGTAAATGATGATTGAAGACACTGGTGATTTGCAGACTTGTAAATGGTGACTGAAGATGCTGATGAGTTAAGAAACTTAAGAATAATGGTTAAAGACACTGGTGGTTTACAGAGTAGTAAATGGTGACTGGAGACGCTGATGATTCCAGGAACTTGAGAATGATAACTAAAGACACTGGTGGTTTGCAGAGTAGTAAACGGTGACTGGAGACACTGATGATTCTAGGAACTTGAAAATAACAATTAAAGACACTGATGGTTTGCAGAGTAGTAAACGGTGACTGAAGACGCTGATGATTCCAGGAACTTTAAAATAACAATTAAAGACACTGGTGGTTTGCAGAGTAGTACACGGTGACTGGACACTGATGATTCTAGGAACTTGAAAATAACAATTAAAGACACTGATGGTTTGCAGAGTAGTACACGGTGACTGAAGACGCTGATGATTCCAGGAACTTGAAAATAACAATTAAAGTCCAGAAGCTGCTTGAGAATGCTGGAAGCTGTGCAGCAGTTAATGCTGGAAGCACCGGAGACACTGGGGTAGACTGCGGAGAAACTCGCCGGGAACAAGAGCACTGGCAGTTCTTTGGTCTATTTAGCAGCAGAGATCAGCATGACCAGGACCAGGAGCTGTAACAATCTTGACTTGATGAACTGGCACCAGGGAGCCTGTGTGGCTGGCCTAAGTAGTGAGTACAGGTGCTGCTCACAGCTGTGGTAGTAGCTACTAATCAAGATGCAGATACAGAGCAGAACTCTGAACACCAGAGCAGAGAGCGCCACCCCAGGCATGGAGTAGAAACTACATGGGATTGTGACAGTACCCCCTCCCTAAGGAGCGGATTCCAGACGCTCAACACATGTCAGAGTCTGAATCAAAAGGTAGAGGGCATATCACGGTATCCTCATGCTGCAAAGGAAGTCCAACAGAGGCTTTCAACTTAGATTTTCCCTTTTTCTTCTTTCTCCTTTTTGTGGATTTCCCAGTAGGAACAATAGACTGGAGCTGAAGAAAACCAACAGGTAAGCTGATTGCTGGAGTCTCAAAGCTGGCAACAGGATTCTCGGATGAATCAAGATAGATAGGAACCTTGGATGACCCCGGCTGGGCAGGAACCTCATTTGGGACTGAAGACTGGTAAGACCATGAATTGAATTTCTTAATTACCATTTCACTGAAGGCCACAAGATTAAGAAGAACTGGGTCATTGGTCTCAATTAGTGGACTAGCCCAAGCCGCGGCTTCTCCTCTGAAGGTCAGGAATAAAAGTTTAACTATGTTGGATGGAGTAATTCCGAGGGAAAGATCTGTCTCCATCATAGAAACATATCGATTAACTAGTGCGTAGTATTGCGTTAAATCTCCATCAAAGTAATCCAAAGATGGAGCGTTGGATGAATTCTGTGAAGTGGAAACTTGATTTTCCGGAAACACTGGAGATGGATCATCAGGACACTGATGAGGGGACAGACTTTCAGAAGACTGGTCAGAAATATATGATGATCCTAACTGAACTTGGATTAGAGGCTTGGATGGTACTTTTTGGATTTGGTCCTTCCTGGAAGTCCTGGGGGACTGGGCTGTACCCAAATCGTGAGCCAACAAGTTAGTAGTAGAATTGGAACCCAGGACTACAACAGTGCCTATGTGTCTAGATATATGGCCTGTGTTGTGAGAAACGAGAGTGCTAGATTCTTCTTCTGAAATTGACATAATGCTCAAAGCCCCCTCGTCACGGGGCTGAACTAAGGCAGAAGCCCCCTCGTCACGAGGCTGAACTACGGCAGAAGCCCCCTCTTCACGGGGCTGAACTGAGGCAGAAGCCCCCTCTTCACGGGGCTGAACTGAGGCAGGAGCCCCCTCTTCACGGGGCTGGGCTGAGGCAAGAGCCCCCTCTTCACGGGGCTGGGCTGAGGCAAGAGCCCCCTCTTCACGGGGCTGGGCTGAGGCAAGAGCCCCCTCTTCACGGGGCTGGGCTGAGGCAAGAGCCCCCTCTTCACGGGGCTGGGCTGAGGCAAGAGCCCCCTCTTCACGGGGCTGGGCTGAGGCAAGAGCCCCCTCTTCACGGGGCTGGGCTGAAGCAAGAGCCCCCTCTTCACGGGGCTGGGCTGAGGCAAGAGCCCCCTCTTCACGGGGCTGGGCAGCGCTCTGAAGGCTCTCTGGCTGGGCAGCGCTCTGAAGGCTCTCTGGCTGGGCAGCGCTCTGAAGGCTCTCTGGCTGGGCAGCGCTCTGAAGGCTCTCTGGCTGGGCAGCGCTCTGAAGGCTCTCTGGCTGGGCAGCGCTCTGAAGGCTCTCTGGCTGGGCAGCGCTCTGAAGGCTCTCTGGCTGGGCAGCGCTCTGAAGGCCCTCTGGCTGGGCAGCACTCTGTAGACCCTCTGGCTGGGCAGCACTCTGTAGACCCTCTGGCTGGGCAGCACTCTGTAGACCCTCTGGCTGGGCAGCACTCTGTAGACCCTCTGGCTGGGCAGCCCTCTGTAGACCCTCTGGCTGGGCAGCCCTCTGTAGACCCTCTGGCTCTGGACCCTCGGATCCCCTTCCTGGGGCTGGACCCTCTGAAGAACCCCCTCCTGGGGCTGGACCCTCTGAAGAACCCCCTCCTGGGGCTGGACGCGCTGAACCCTTCACTGGGGCTGGACGCTCTGAAGAACCCCCTCTTGGGGCTGGACATTCTGAAAAACCCCTCACTGGGGCTGGACGCTCTGAACCCCTCACTGGGGCTGGACGCTCTGAAGAACCCCCTCTTGGGGCTGGACGCTCTGAAGAACCCCCTCTTGGGGCTGGACGCTCTGAAGAACCCCCTCTTGGGGCTGGACGCTCTGAAGAACCCCCTCTTGGGGCTGGACACTCTGAAGAACCCCTTCTTGGGGCAAGATACTCTGAAGAACCCCTTCTTGGGGCAAGATGCTCTGAAGAACCCCTTCTTGGGGCTGGACACTCTGAAGAACCCCCTCCTGGGGCGACAGGCTTGGAAACTCTAGGTGGAAGACGAGTTTTGTGACAGATGGTATTTAAAGATTGGAGATACACTCTGCCCTCATTTCTTGGTTTTCGAATGGGACAGGTTAAAATAAAATGTCCTTGACCCCCACAATACAGGCAAAGTTTATAGTCTCTTCGATACTGGCGTTCTGTTTCAGAGAGGCTAGGTCGAGGGAAACTTTGGAACTTGCCTCTTGTCTGAGGAGGAGAGGTGCCCCTATCATGCCTAGTCCATGGGTCAGAAGAAAACTCCTTTTCTGGAGCTATTTTACTGGGGTCCACCAGTCTCCCCAGGAATTCAGGAAGAACGCATAGAATACCGGACACTAAAGTCTGTAGCTGGTCTAACTGCTCCTTTAAAACCCCCAGTTGTAACAAATCTAAAGAAGGTGATGTCACGGGAGCTGAGGGGTTAACGAGCTGTGAGAAAACTCCCTCAGGCAGACTGCAATTATTTCCCCTGTTGTTTGTTTTTGGCCAGTTCATACTGTCAGAATTCGTTTGGATCTTCCAGTGTGAAAACATATTAGCAGGGACTGAGGTTCACGGAATAATAACTAGTTTATTAAAGCAACGTACAACTGTAAACAATAAATATAAAGCAGGAATAACTAGAGAACACAAAGGGAAAACTGAGGGGACATGGGATGCCAGGAAACTGTGAGTACATGAGAATGATGTAGACTGTGGTAGAGTATGCACGTACCAGGGTTGCAGGATTGCACTGTAACTGGAACACAGGATGACACTGATGATTCGTAAACTTGTGAACGGTGACTAAAGGTGCTGATGAGTTAAGGAACTTGTGAATGATGATTTAAGACACTGGTGATTTGCAGACTTGTAAATGATGACTGAAGATGCTAATGAGTTAAGGAACTTGTAAATGATGATTGAAGACACTGGTGATTTGCAGACTTGTAAATGGTGACTGAAGATGCTGATGAGTTAAGGAACTTGTAAATGATGATTGAAGACACTGGTGATTTGCAGACTTGTAAATGGTGACTGAAGATGCTGATGAGTTAAGGAACTTGTAAATGATGATTGAAGACACTGGTGATTTGCAGACTTGTAAATGGTGACTGAAGATGCTGATGAGTTAAGAAACTTAAGAATAATGGTTAAAGACACTGGTGGTTTACAGAGTAGTAAATGGTGACTGGAGACGCTGATGATTCCAGGAACTTGAGAATGATAACTAAAGACACTGGTGATTTGCAAAGTAGTAAACGGTGACTGAGGACGCTGATGATTCCAGGAACTTGAGAATAATAATTAAAGACACTGGTGGTTTGCAGAGTAGTAAACGGTGACTGGAGACACTGATGATTCTAGGAACTTGAAAATAACAATTAAAGACACTGATGGTTTGCAGAGTAGTAAACGGTGACTGAAGACGCTGATGATTCCAGGAACTTGAAAATAACAATTAAAGACACTGATGGTTTGCAGAGTAGCAAACGGTGACTGGAGACACTGATGATTCTAGGAACTTGAGAATAACAATTAAAGACACTGATGGTTTGCAGAGTAGTACACGGTGACTGAAGACGCTGATGATTCCAGGAACTTTAAAATAACAATTAAAGACACTGGTGGTTTGCAGAGTAGTACACGGTGACTGGACACTGATGATTCTAGGAACTTGAAAATAACAATTAAAGACACTGATGGTTTGCAGAGTAGTACACGGTGACTGAAGACGCTGATGATTCCAGGAACTTGAAAATAACAATTAAAGTCCAGAAGCTGCTTGAGAATGCTGGAAGCTGTGCAGCAGTTAATGCTGGAAGCACCGGAGACACTGGGGTAGACTGCGGAGAAACTCGCCGGGAACAAGAGCACTGGCAGTTCTTTGGTCTATTTAGCAGCAGAGATCAGCATGACCAGGACCAGGAGCTGTAACAATCTTGACTCGATGAACTGGCACCAGGGAGCCTGTGTGGCTGGCCTAAGTAGTGAGTACAGGTGCTGCTCACAGCTGTGGTAGTAGCTACTAATCAAGATGCAGATACAGAGCAGAACTCTGAACACCAGAGCAGAGAGCGCCACCCCAGGCATGGAGTAGAAACTACATGGGATTGTGACAAAGCCTTTTCAAAAAGAGCGTTAAGTTCATGAGAGGGAGGAAACGTTACTTCAGGTTTCTTTCCTTTAAACATACAGACCCTCGTCTCAGGGACAGCGGGGTCCTCAGGGATATGTAACACATCCTTTATAGCCATAATCATGTACTGAATGCTCTTAGCCAGTTTGGGATTCAACTTGGCATCATTATAGTCGACACTGGAGTCCGAATCCGTGTCGGTATCTGTATCTGCTATCTGGGTAAACGTACGTTTCTGTGACCCTGAAGTCTGAGTTTGTGACCAAACATCTTCCATGGATTGTCTCCATGCTTGGTTCTGAGACTCAGATTTGTCTAATCTCTTATGCAACAAAGCCACACTTGCATTTAAAACATTACACATATCCACCCAATCAGCAGTCGGCGGTGCCGACGGAGTCACTCCCACATTCTGTTCTGCCCCCGCACCAGCCTCCTCCTGGGAAGAGCATCCAGCCTCAGACATGTCGACACACATGTACCGACACCCACAATCACACTGAGCTATAGGGGACAGACCCATGGTAAGGCCCTTCAGAGGGACAGAAAGGGATTTTGCCAGCTCACTTAGTGCCTCACCCGGTCTGAAAGAATTTACAAAACCCCAGACCTAGCAGCGCTTTTATATGTAAATCAATACAACACCAAATATGCTGCGCCCCCCCACCCCCCCCTGCTTTTGCACCCTGTCACCTGAGACAGAAGTGAAGGGCCAGGACCAGCGTCTCTGCAGCTTGCTGTGAAGAGAAAATGGCGCTGATTAGAGCTGGAGGACGAAGCCCTGCCCCCTACATGGCGCGCTTGTGTCCCGTTTTTATTTATACTGGCGGGGGTCTGTATACAGTGCCTATGCACTGTATACTGTCATGCCAGTGCCCAAAATGAGGTTTAGTTGCTGCCCAGGGCGCCCCCCCTGCGCCCTGCACCCTTATAGTGCCGTTGGTGTGTGGGAGCAATGGCGCGCAGCGCGACCGCTGCGTGGTACCTCCAGAAATCAGAAGTCTTCTGCCGCCTCTGAAGTCTTCTTGCTTCTGCTACTCACACGGCTTCTCTCTTCAGGCTCTGTGAGGGGGACGGTGGCGCAGCTCCGGGAACGAGCAGCTAGGCGCACCAAGTGATTAGACCCTCTGGAGCTAATGGTGTCCGGTAGCCTAAGAAGCAAAGCCTTTAAACTCACAGAAGTAGGTCTGCTTCTCTCCCCTCAGTCCCACGAAGCAGGGAGCCTGTTGCCAGCAGTGCTCCCTGAAAATAATAAACCTAACAAAGTCTTTTTTCTGAGAAACTCTGTAGAGCTCCTCAGTGTGTGACCAGTCTCTCTGGGCACAGAATCTGAGGCCTGGAGGAGGGGCATAGAGGGAGGAGCCAGTTCACACCCATTTAAAGTCTTAAAGTGCCCATGTCTCCTGCGGATCCCGTCTATACCCCATGGTCCTTTTGGAGTCCCCAGCATCCTCTAGGACGAATGAGAAAATGAATTTATTCCATTTTGGAATAAGGCTGTAACTTAACAAAACGTGGAAAAAGTGAAGCGCTGTGAATACTTTCCAGATGTACTGTACATAGGCCGGGCTGCAGACTGTCTGGATTCCCACATCAGTATCCTGACCAATTCGGGATTCCGGCGCTAGGATTGTGGCGAGATACCACCAGCGGGCAAATTAACCACATACCCTCTATGTCGCTTCTAATTTCTCACTGAGAGATACCCACATGGAAATTCATATAGCTGTTATGAGGTGCTACCCACTACTTAGGAACAATCAACATCACAATCTCAAGAAAGACTAAGTAGTTTCAAGGGTGCACTGGGACTAATAGTAAATATATTAAAAGAAAAACTTTATTTATATGCCGAAAATGTTTCACAATTTAATTATGTCTGTTAAAATGGTGAAATATAAAAGATAGTGAAATAAAGAGATAAAAATTTGTGTAATTTAAAATCTATCATACCGATGCCGGAATCCCAACACCCGGTGAAATGCTGGCGGTCGAAATCCTGACTACCACCCGGAATCTCCACTTGGGTGGTGGTCCATGCCACCACCCGAGGGGGTATAGATTAAAGTCGCCACCGACCCCAATGCGCGGTGAGCGCGAGCCCGCGAGGGGACACTCGCCAAGGTTATTCCAGCTGTCGGGATGCCAACAGCCAGGATGTCATACTGATTCCGTCAGTGCTATGGGATATTGAATTATATTAGTGCTTCCTATTACTGCACTTTATCTACAGGTTCCCTAGTAAAATTCTCTCCTTTCTAAAAAAAAAACCCCCAAACAAACAACAAAACACCCTATTTCACTATAATTACTATTATCAGAAAAAAAATCAAGCATCTACATGTGTGGGATAAAAATAAACTGCTCCAAGTCAGTTGGATATATATATAACATTTATTTTATATGGCATGCAGTTAATTTCCCAAAAGATGGGATCCCGGCGTTTGAAGTACCGACGCCGGAATCCCGATAGCAGGGAAAATGGCAGGGGTCAAAATCGCGACAGCCACCCAGTATGCCCTCTAGGGTGGTGGTCCATGCCATCAACCAAGGGAGAATATAATAGTGTGGCAAGCTAAGCTCGCTACCGAGTCCGAAGCGTGGAGAGCACAGCGAGCCCACGAGGGGACACACTGCGCTCGAGGTTGGGATTTCTACTGTCGGGATTTCATACTGAATCCTTTGATACATGGTATTGAATTAGATGGTTTAAGACAAATGGAACATCCCACACGAGAGAGGAAGCTCCAGGAGTGGACATTTGCAACAAAACAACGTACTGTATATGAATAAATGAGACATTGAGACAATATTTATCTAAATCATAAGAACGACACAAGACAACGATTGAATTTTGATAGAGTTTATAGTACACAAATTTTCATCTCTTTATTTCACTATTTTATATTTCACCATATTATGACATAATAAAATTGTGAAATATTTTAATGCATATCAATAAAGTATTACTTTTAACATATTTACTATTAGTCGCAGTGCGCCCTTAAAACTTTTTCTTAAGATTGTGATATGCAAGAGTACGTATATAAAATATAAAGCATGTATTGATTCAGTATACTGTATGTAATCACTGGAAAGCTGGCATGTCACAGACCCTGTAGATGTGCAAAATCTTGGACCTAATTATTTATGACTATTTCTTTAAAAAAAAATTATATATATATATATATATATACATACATACACACACACACACACACACACACACACATATATATACACACACACACACACACATATATATACATATGTACGTACGTACGTATGTACATACATACATACACACACAAACGTGTACACAAGAAAAAGCCAACTGCGCTTAAAAAAATTAATATACAATGTTGTTTAAAAATACAAATTTCAGATATTTAATAAATAAAAACATACAAAATAAATCAATAACAACATCCGTACGATAAATGAATGACTGAAAGACCCTTATAGCCAATCTCTAGACCACATTGTCTTTCTTAGGGCAAGTCTGTATGCAATTGCCGGCAACAGCAATATGTGCTGGTAGATATGAAAGTTCTCCCTGCAGGAAGATATTGTTATAACATCCAGTCTGGATATCGATAGTTACCAAATCCCTTGTGGTGTTAGCCGGGTATTCCACCTAGCGAGGGTCCAGAGTGTCCTCTTTATCCAACACAATGGTCATGGTGGTTCTCCCTTTATTAATGTCCACAGTGAAGGGGACTGGAATTTCCCAAGGTTTTGAACGACTGTAAAGTGTCCTGGATTATTTCAGCAATACCCTGGTCAGAGAATAGGCTCTGGCTCATGTGTGTAATGTTCTCTATTTCCTTATAATTTCCTGCCAGGCCATTTCCTGTAGACCACTGCTTCCACTCACAGCCATTAGACTGCGCCTCATATCAGTCATACTGTCCGAACATGTGGCAGAGCTGGCGGAAACCCGGTCACACATTGCGGTGCGTAGTGCAGATAGATTTCTGCGTCTAAAGGGCACATCAGCAGCTGAAGTTCATTGCCAACTTGTCGAGGTGTACGGTGATAACGTCATGTCACAGAAACAGATTTGGTGCACTGTTTTTGATTGAGTTGTTACGTCACTACCCTTGGGTCCACATCCTTCCTACAGCCCTGACTTGGCATAGAGTGATTTCCACATCTTTGGACCAGTGAAGAAGCACCGGGGTTGTAGGTGGTTCGCAACAGATGGTGAAGTTCAACAAGCGGTCATGTCCTGGCTTTAGGTGCTTGACACGGATTTCTTCTAGGTCAGGATAGATGCCTTGAAGCACCATTTTAACAAATGCTTAGACAAGTATGGGGGCAATATAGAAAAATAATCTGTACCAAGGCCAGACTACTGCTCATACGTATATGTATAAGTTGAATGAAATTCTGCAATAAGAAATTTACGTGTGTGTGTGTGTGTGTGTGTGTGTGTGTGTGTGTGTGTGTGTGTGTGTGTGTGTGTGTGTGTGTGTGTGTGTGTGTGTGTATTTATTTATTGGGCCCAAATCTTCCACAAATGCCCAATTTAGTTTTTCAAAGAGCAAAAAATTTAAAAAGTATGGTGGCACCTAGCAGAATGACAGGATCAGATTTGTCAAGAACATGTACCGATCTGCTATACCTACAAAGGGGTGCTTCCCCTGTTCTAGATGCATCTGTTGTAAGTTTATGGAATGTTAAACTTGATACAGGCTGATTATACAAATTGGGAAATTTGGTTAGCTGCAATACGGAAGATGCTATATACAGAATTACCTGTGGCTGTGGTCTATCATATATCGGGAAGACAAAAAGGCTAACAAAAATTAGAATCAAGGAACTCATGAGGAATGTAAAGAATAAACTACCCTCGCATAGCCTACTTAGACATTATGCTGATAAACATAATTCAACTATCCATCATTATTGAATATTGATACTAATATAAGAGAGAATGACAGTAGAAATAGAGATTTAAAGAGGAAGACTCTACAGGAATGAGACAATATCTATATCTTCATTCAAGCCCTTTGGGATCATAGTGTCTAAAGCAGGCATGTCCAAACTGCGGCCCTCCAGCTGTTGAGAAACTACACATCCCAGCATGCCCTGACACAGCTTTAGCATTCTCTGACAGCAAAACTGTCAGGGCATGCTGGGATATGTAGTTTCACAACAGCTGGAGGGCTGCAGTTTGGACATGCCTGGTCTAAAGTATATATCCAATAGGTCTCCCATTTGGACAGTTTGAGATCCCTACTACTCCCTCTGGGATCTATAGGTACATGTTCCAATATGGCGAATGAAAAGTTGTCTCTATTGATAATTGAATTATGTTTATCAGCATAATGTCTAAGTAGGCTATGCGAGGGTAGTTTATTCTTTACATTCTACTGTCATTCTCTCTTATATTAGTATCAATATTCAATAATGATGGATAGATATTGAATGTTTATATACAGAATGACACTTTAATTTATCCAAAATGTGGATTAGATCAATATTGGCTGGGAAGTTATATGTATCTAATTTGTATTACCATCTGTAAATAGGAGACCATGTTAATATGAAAATAGCGTTATTTTATAAGAAATCATATAAACTACAAGAGTAGAGAGCACAATAGAGTCACCTACTTATGGTGGGATTATATACACACAAATATATGTGAACCTATAATAGTATATTGGGTGTAGTTTGGTGAGTGTTAGTCTAAATAAGTGTACATATTGTTGTGCACATATATAGCGTTAGTATAGAAGTATAGACAACTTAGAGATATCTGTGTACATATTGTTGTGCGCACATATATAGCGTTAGTATAGAAGTATAGACAACTTAGATATATCTGTGTACATATTGTTGTGCGCACATATATAGCGTTAGTATAGAAGTATAGACAACTTAGAGATATATCTGTGTACATATTGTTGTGTGCACATTTATATAGTGGGAGAAGGTCAATTTGGTGCCGCACAGGACCTTTCTAAGGAATTTTTCTTTGTAATGGGCTCTTATGAAATTTGTCCCTTGTGAACCAACAGTGCATATACATAAGACATGCCTGTATCGGTCTTTAAGGAGTTACTGTTGTTGGTGGTGCACCCAGAGTCAATAGTACGTATCACAGTTACAAAGGAGAAAGAGAGACTCTGTGTTGGGGCACGCTTGAAAAACTAAAACTTAACTTTTAATTATAGTATGATAAAATTCTGGTACACAATTCAACACACATATAATATATAATATTCAAGGAGAAAGTCAATGATTCTTCACTTGCGAAGTAATAATTTTGGAGTGGCAGTTCTCCAAGTAATATTACTATTTAAGGTGACAGTGACACCTGAGATGAAAATATTAAGAATTTAATTTCAGTATAACAGAAAATTCTTCCAATACCTATTGTAATGGTATGTCCTGGTAACGATTAATCTGCTATTTCTAAATTTTCTGATCAATAAATGCAGTATGCAAAAGAGCTCTAGATGAGTATATGATCAGAAAGAAAGATTCAATGAGAAGAAGGGAATATAGATATGAAAATGGTAACAGTCAAAGGTTGCTCCAACACCTCTGCTTTTCACATGAATACAGAGGTATTTATTACTGCACCTAATATTCCCTGAAAGTCTCCCAACCAGGTACTAATCAGGCTATTCACTGCTTAGCTTCCAAGATCAGGCGAGATTGGGCGTAGCCAGTGAGATGTGGCAGTAATATCACATAGATTGTGAATGAGAGAGTGTATGGTTATTGGCATATACCAGATAGAGTACTTCTGCTGTCCATTATTGCGCACAGTTTCCCTGTTACTTTTAGCATTGCAGGGGAGTTATATGACTGGCGTCAGGATGAGAGAGTACTGAAAAAGTAAGATATAGGAAACGTATAGGTTCAGAGCCCGTCTTCTGCTGTTCGCTGTCATATAACTTAATATAGCGGACAGTGGATGAGAGAGGCGGGTTATCTGGGCCTATTGAGTAATGGTGTGAAATTACACAGATATCTTAAGGTTTTTGTTATGATAGTGCATAATTCAATTACATATTCTTAATCCTAATAGTAGTGGGCAAAGGGATTAATATTTCCGCTATGGCGATGCCCCTAGAGTACTACAAAAAAAGGCCGATGCCAGCTGTTGGGGATATCTCAAAGCCCACGTAATAGTATGAATTATATCTCACTAATTAGGGTATAGGAGTGAGAGAGAAAAGAGACATCAAAAAGCGTTGAATGTCTTAACACTGTAAATAGTGGGTAGCAGATTAAACAAAAAATATTAAACAATTAATGACAAAACCTTTACACTGTAAATAGTGGGTAGCAGATTAAACAAAAAATAATATTAAACAATTAATGACAAAACATTTTTTTGTCAAATATACGATACCAGGAGGTGAGTGGGCTGAACCGTGCACTGTTCAGCACCACTTGTCACAGACGGCTGTTTCACCTGAAGGTGGCTTGTTCACTGTGAGACTTTCAGGGAATATTAGGTGCAGTAATAAATACCTCTGTATTCATGTGAAAAGCAGAGGTATTGGAGCAACCTTTGACTGTTACCATTTTCATATCTATATTCCCTTCTTCTCATTGAATCTTTCTTTCTGATCATATACTCATCTAGAGCTCTTTTGCATACTGCATTTATTGATCAGAAAATTTAGAAATAGCAGATTAATCGTTACCAGGACATACCATTACAATAGGTATTGGAAGAATTTTCTGTTATACTGAAATTAAATTCTTAATATTTTCATCTCAGGTGTCACTGTCACCTTAAATAGTAATATTACTTGGAGAACTGCCACTCCAAAATTATTACTTCGCAAGTGAAGAATCATTGACTTTCTCCTTGAATATTATATATTATATGTGTGTTGAATTGTGTACCAGAATTTTATCATACCACATTTATATAGTGTTAGTATTGAAATAATACAAGTTTAGTCTAAAGATATGAATTATATCAAATTAATGTAGTTTGAGTATGGATTAATACACACATGAATAGATATAGTACTATGAATTATTATAAGGACTATAAATGAGTACACAAATAATAGGTCCCATATATGGTACCTTCGAATATTACCCTTGAATAGAGAAAGTTTCCCTTTTATATACAGAAACACACATAAGCACTCGTATTAAAATGATATTGATTAATTGTAAGTTAGTACAGGTTGAGTAGCCCATATCCAAATATTCCGAAATACGGAATATTCCGAAATACGGACTTTTTTGCGTGAGAGTGAGATAGTGAAACCTTTGTTTTCTGATGGCTCAATGTACACAAACTTTGTTTAATACAGTTATTAAAAATATTGTATTAAATGACCTTCAGGCTGTGTATATAAGGTGTATATGAAACATAAATGAATTGTGCAAATGTACACACACTTTGTTCAATGCACAAACTTACAAAAAATATTGGCTAAAATTACCTTCCGGCTGTGTGTATAAGGTGTATATGTAACATAAATGCATTCTGTGCTTAGATTTAGGTCCAATCACCATGATATCTCATTATGGTATGCAATTATTCCAAAATACGGAAAAATCCGATATCCAAAATACCTCTGGTCCCAAGCATTTTAAGGGATACTCAACCTGTACTATGTAATTATATATTAGGTCCCCAGGTTACATATAATTTTTGAGGGATCATTCCTGGTGATCTATGTAAATATCCCTCTCTGTAGGATACTACACATGATGACAGTAGCGCTAGTGTGGACCGCAACCGGAAATGCAGCTCGTGTAACACATGACGCACTTCCAGTAAAATACATCCGCCGGAAGTACAGAGCGTGGAACGCACGCCGCACATATGGTGGAACGCATAAGTGTTCTTATGATAAAAAAGCATGTCCTACGAGTGGTTTAAGGGATAGAGTATTTATTATATAATATATGAGCACTGAATTCATGTCTCTGTGGAAGCACACTAGCTGGAATGTATAGTAATAGAGTTTAAATTAGTTAATCAAAAAAAGTTTAGACAGGAAGTGATGTAATTCCCAGAGAGGTATTTATAGCCGTTCCCTCACATTCTCATTCATGGCTGTGAGGAGGATCCTGACATACTGAGAAGTAATTCTGTTATTAGCATGGTCTCTTATATTTAATTTGAGAATGTCCTATTGTAAAATTCCTTCATTATCCTTGTTTTGCTGTATTGTTTACAAAAACTTATGGTGATAAATTATGGTTTATTATATCATATCTTTGTTACTTATTTAACACCGGTGGGTAAAGACCATTATATACAACCCATTTGATTGATATTCTATATGGATACAATCTATACTGAAATTGGATAAACTTTCCCATTAAAAACTATAGATTTGGGTATAAATTATGAGTTAATTCTGGGGTGTAATTTTTGCTTCTACTGTATTTTTATTACTATAGACTGATTATAATGATATTATATCCCTCATTTTATAGGGACTGTCACAGCACTTCACTTTGTTCTATACAGTGATATTTTCTGGTGAAGCCAAATTGGTATGTACACCTGATTTGTTGATTTAACACCTTTTGTATATATCTGTTCCTCACTATAGGTGCCTACTAAAAGAGGCCTTTATTGTCATTAAACAATTCAGTTCATGATATTCTTGTTATGGCTTAGGATATAAATTGTATCTAATGGCTATATAATTTATGACCAAATGGTAGCCCTATGTAAATTTTGAGGTTTGTCCTCTCGTCTCTTCCGCCTCCTTTTATTTCTTATTTTTTATGTATATGTAAACGAATATACGATATGATGGTAATTTTCCAGATATCTATATTGTTGAACATTGATAATATTCTCCATATTGTCTGGATGTTACACACTGAAAATTTAAACCAGCGATGATCGCTCACGTTATGAAAATTGGGTATGTATGTCGGCAATCGACATTTGTAAGATCCTAAACTATCGGGTTTAAAAATGTACTTCTCTCTTCTAAAACCACCTAGATATTAACCCCTGATGAAGTCCTAAGGACGAAACGCATTGGGTTCCAATTACATTGCTCATCAGGACATACATCTGAACAACTCTGTTGAATATTGGATGTTCTATCTGTATAATAGACACCACCAGAGAAAAATTTGTCAGACGTTTTTAAAATTTACAATTGTTCGTGCAACTGATGTATGCGATCCTGTAACAGATCTTTTATGTATTAGCATTTTAGACGTATATAACAATGTTTAAAAACTCATTGTCTATATTATGATAATAAAATAATGTTTATATTTATTTGCGATAATTGATTAAGGTGGTATAGCTCCCTTGAGAACATATATATATATATATATATATATATATACACACACACACACACACATACAGATCCCTGCACTCTCACGCAGCTCTGCCAACAACATACATACATATATACATACATACATATACACACACGTACTGCATAATGCTTTATAAGCAGTGTACATAGCGCCTTATTCAGGTCTGTTAGCAAACCAAAAAAGTTTGCATTGTGCAAAATCATGCTGCACTGCAGGTGGGGCAGATGTAACGAGTAGAGTGTTAGATTTGGGTGGTATGTGTTCAAACTGAAATCTAACTTGCAGTGTAGAAATTAAGCAGCCAGTATTTACCAAGCACAGAAATAACATAACCCACCCAAATCTAAATCTCTCTACACTGCAACATGGTTTTGCCCAATTGCTAACTTTTTTGGTTTGCTAACAATCCTGAATAATCCCCATAATTATGACAATTACCATCCTATGTTAATTCCTGTGGAACTACAAATTAGGAGTAGTCCTCCAAGGATAACAAGTCTCAACACAGTGGAATGGTGATGTTATATGGCTGTATGCAGCTCCCAACATGCAGATGTCCTGGTACAACCAAAGCCGGCTGGCACACAGTATAATTCAGGTAAACTCTCAGATCTGCAGATCAATCCCTTATGGGTTGGCTGCGCAGATTAGACAACAATGAACTACTGCAGTATAGTGTTGTCTTCCCGATAGGCTGTTTCAGCTGGATGCCGCGCCCCCTGCTCAATTTAAAAACTACAAAATGTGCCCTGCCCTTATGCTGGAACAGCCTGCCCACTGCTGCGTACACCCCAACCGTAAAGTAGTAAGGACGTGTATGAGACCACACCCCATTTCCAGTTATGCATGCACATAAGTGCCCTATTTCACCTTCAGCACCATGTCCACTGTTCACTCGAGTGAACATTAGAAGTCGACTGATAGTTAATGTATTTAATTTTGAATAGGGACAACTTTCTCAAAAATCTTGAGACAGTTCTCCCATTTGGAGTTGTGTATACCATTGCAATGTGTAAGGCAATTCTGTTGTCATTTTGGCTTATATCTATTGTTCTGTCTAACACTTCCTGCACACAATGGACCAAAATCCAGATTTCATAAACTGGTTACATATCCATTATCTTCACCACTTTCCACCTTCTTCACCAAGGACTTCATTTGGATGTCAAACTTAACTGTGCTAACAAAGGTACTGCTCCATCAGATAGGTACCTAGAATACACCCGATTCAATCACACAAATACTCTGTTATGCAACCTATGTATTGCTTATAGGGAGCTGATAATATCCTCTCAATATATTGAGGACCTGGTTTTCTACAGTCAGGTTTACTGGATGTCTAATGTGGTTCTTCACCTTTTCCGTGTTGTAAACGGCTACTGTAACATGTGATTGGCTACTTTGTGTTGTCTTTTTTAACCATTGCTTTGGAGTGTAATTGTTGCTGTTTTTAAAGGCATTGTTTTAATTTTTATTAACGGTGTTTATACCATAATTCACATATAGTGGTTTACACAGTTACCCATTTAACCTATACAGTACTGACAGTTTTTTTCCGTCATTTTTTTATTTTTTTATTACTGTGACTATTTCTCTGCATTTCCGTTTTTGGTTCCTTCTTTGCAATTTTAACAATTCCAATATCCATGCAAGATAGCGAAAACTTGTAAAATATCTGAGCAGGAAAACATGTACTTGTGCCCATGCTTTTGCCATTTTAGAAAGTTGGACTTATACCAAGTCGTAATGTAATAGTTTGCAAACTCCAAGTTGTTTTTTTTTTTTTTTTATGATTGCTACTTTAAAACATCAGGCAGACTCACATGGAACCGGTCCATGTGTGCATACACTTACCCCAAACCATTCATGGTTAAGACTCTGTTTATACTCTTTTGCTTAAGCTTAACCAACCTCTTAGAGAGGCATGTGAACTGTGCTGGGAGATTCTTGAGCCTAGCACCATATTTGAAAAGTCGCCAAAATGTGCACACATATACACGGTTGAGTCACATTATTAAGACCACCTCTTACATTTGATGTTGGCAGCCCATGCAGTATTTCACGTCGTGTGCTGGCTTGGTGGGCACACATATCACTTGTCGCTGTCATGGGTAAAAGGGGCGATTTATCAGAGTTGCAAAAAGGGATGATTATCAGCTTTCGGCCCAAGGGTGGCAATATTTCTGAAAGAGCGCAGTTTGTGAACTGTTCGCATGCTGCTGTGGTGAAGATGTATTGTGACTGGACTAATGGCACCATTGCCAATAACAGACGTGGAAACTGCGGAGCACCACGGGTCATTGATGTGAGAGGTGAACATCGGGTACGAAGGTGCGTGAGAGCAGACAGACATGCTACAATGGAGCAGCTCACCATCAAAATGAACCTGGGGGCTACCAGACGTGTGTCTAAAATGACAGTTTATCCCACCTAGCTGCTGTTGGTGCTGCACACAGCGGTTACTCTGGTTATTAACTGGTGGTCATAATAATGTGCCTCGACTGTGTGTAGAAATATTCACATTTTTGTAACTTGGTATTGAATCAGCTTACATTCTTTATTTATGGCTCTGGTCAAAGGGAACAAATATGTTCCTTTAAATACTAATAATTTGCAGGGACAGAGTTCTATGACATTTCTCTGAAGATAAATGCAGTTTATGGGGGTTTTAGTATAAGATGTGTGAGTGGTGCCACTGCCCAGTTGCAACGCCAAGGGGGCAGCAGCATTGCCACCCTGCTGACATCTGTAGTTGGCTTGCAGGGTGCCTTTACCCAGCATCCTCTTGGTGATGTCACATGAGTGGTGGCAGAGAGCTGACGCAGACCGCATTATCGCACTGCTACACCGCTGGCATTCTATGCTAAAACTAGTTTTAAGACCTCTGTTTACCATGTGACAAAATTGAAAAAAGAAACAAAGGTTCAATGGTTTTAGTGCGGTTTCTGGTGGTGAGCTTGTTGGGTGGGCATGAGGAGCAGATTGGTAAACTTGGCCATAATGTGGAGTACATAGATTTGCAAGGCCAATTCTGAAACACCTAGCCATTACCTCTGGCCAGATCATCTGTATCTCACAGGTTTACATCAGCAGCATCAGATGCAGTCTCAGGCTGAAGCTGCCTTCTGTCTTATTTGACATCTGCTGTTGGAATGTGTGTAGATCAGATTTGGGGAGTGTTTTGTTCTAAGCATGGAATACATTTGCAGCATGTAAATGTATTCCATGCTTAGAACTGTTATTGTATATAACTACATTAATATAGTTTATTCTCCACGTGACACTTTTACCTATAATAGGTTTTTACATAAATGCCCACGAGGGTGTACAATTCTAGAAATGTTTCCAATGTCTATAGAATCTTTATGAAAACTACTAGTCCGGCAGTTTGCATATGGCACAGACGTGAGGCATGAGTAGCTGCCACTTCTCCCCTGCACTAGTTATAAAAATGTACAACAACTTTCTTCATATCTACTTCCAAGTGAAATATTATAATTTCCCCTTTTAATCATGATCCCCACAGCACTGCGTAGTATGTTCATACATATAAATAAAAGCTAATGATAAAGTTTCATAAAACAATGGTATGCAATAATGAGCATGAACACAGCTGCATTTATGTTTTAACTGTTTTGGTTGATGGACACTGCATGATGATATAATACAACCTCAGACTTGTTAAGAAAGGTGGGCTGCACGAGTCTGCCAGTATAGCAGCCATACAAATAACTTGTGTTCATTGTAAGAAAGACTGCAATGAAGAATTCTCTGAAATATGAGTAAAGCAAACTTAAAGTTTACTGTTAATATTAGGAGGTCTAATGACCAAAGTCAAATTAAGGTGGGGTTATAGAGGGACAGCAGTTAGGTGACCTAGGTCTAGATTGCCTAGTGGATGATGTCGCACATCCCCATGCACAAAATAAAGCAGATTTGTGCCCCATTTTCTGCACTGACCAACCACTCCTCCTGACACATCAGAGGATCCCATTTCAATTACACTAGTGCTGCGGGGAATCGGCAAGTGGCGAGTGGAACTGAAGCACTATAGCAGACCTGGCCAACCTGTGGCTCTCCAGCTGTTGTGAAACTACAAGTCCCAGCATGCCATGCCACAGTTTTGCTATTAGGGAATACTAAAAATGTGGCAGGGTATGCTGGGACTTGTAGTTTCACAACAGCTGGAGAGCCACAGGTTAGCCAGGCCTGCACTATAGTTTAGGTAAGTTAATGCTAAAATTAGAATACGTGCCAAGAATAATTGTGTTCATGAGGGTGAAGAGGTCAATGCTTTTAATTGGGCTAATTAAAATGAAACTGTTCTTTTCAGGAAATTGAGGACAATAATTAGAGGTTTAATGTATAGGAATGCAATTGTATGATGAGAGTTAAGTAACAGTGGGGATGAGTTAATGATTGTAAATGGCTTAATTATGTTGAATGGGATGGTTTTGATGACCTTACCCAGTAAATTATTTAAGAAGGGGTTTTAAGATGAGGGGATAATTTTTATGTGGTGGTCACAAAAATGCTATATTATGGTAATCACTGATGTTTAATGTATTATATGCCAGTTAGTGATATGTTCTGTGCATTGTATGCTCTCTATAGTTGTCATATGTGATAACAGTGCTCTCTGTAGTATAGTGCAGTCACTAGTATGCCATTAAGAAAAGGAAAGGTTAATGCTCTGTGTTTTGCAGATATTAATATGCTGTACTATATGGCCATCACTAAGATGCTCTCTGTCCTGTATAGTGCTCTCTGAACTGCATGGCAGTCATGAAGATGCTATTTGTATTGTATTTTGGTACATGCAAATATTACTTTTATGATACAACTAACCTTACTGCCTTTTTACACTTGCAGACAAACAGTGGCAGTTGCTCAATGCCTTTTTACACTTACTAGCTACTTTTACAGCTCCCTCTCCTTTTGCATGATGAGACTATTCTCTTAATCTTAGACCTTAGGGCAGTTGTTACCAAACTCAATCCTCAAGGCACCCTAACAGTCCAAGTTTTAAGGATATCCACGCTTCAGCACAGGTGGATTAATTAGTACCTCAATCAATTTGATTTAACCATCTGTGCTCAAGCATGGATATCCTTACAAGCTGGACTGTTAGTGTGCCTTGACGATCACGTTTTGGAACCACCGCTTTAGTGAACATGGCTTCCTGTAATGTTAATACAGCTCTGCCCATGCCTGTACATAAGGTTATACCAGTGTCACATAGTAGATCATTTTCCAGAGGTGCATTTACTATTTAACATGTTACGTGAAAGTAGTATTCTTTTAGACCAAGACTTTAAATTTGAATAGGTATTTAACATATTGTGAAGTTCTGAATATAAGATGTGCAACATAGTGGTAAGAATGCCAAGGTCCAGGGCAGCATTGCAAAATAGGAGGCTAGTACTACAATATTAAGATCATTTGCAATGTCCCCTAATTGGTAACATTTACACACTTTAGTAGTAGAACACAGGAGATCCCCTTCTTTTGGAAGCATTCAGTGTTTCACTGGGACAGGTGATGGGATAGGCAGGCAGAGCAGCAGCCTATGAGAGATGCACCAAAGTGTCACACTATATGCATAACTAAACCATGTGTGCATAATGCATGTAACTTGTGCAGAGTAACTTCCACAGAAATATTGCTGTAATAGCATACCTAAAAGCTCATCCAACGCATCACCCAAGTTTTACTGCTTTAAGGTATCCCTGGGACAAATACACTAGTGTCATCCCATCACCACTGTAAGGTCACAACCTAGAATTACCATGCTGGTTTTTTTTCCCCTTATGCTCAGAATTTTTAAGGCCCCATACAATGTGCATGCAATAGAAAGAAGTGACACAACAACCGTTTGGCATTTAAGATAACTATTTTCTCTTATGCAGCTTCAACTACATTCTGAATATATGGTTGTGATCACAGACTGCAAGTGCTTAAAGTTGCTGCTTTTGCACAAAATTGCAGAGATAGTCAAACAACAAATCAGATTCATAAAACTGAAAAAAAGGCCAAAAACATCAGTCCATCGCATGATCATGCGTGCTTGTCCTCCCATGCCCAGGAAAAAGTGCAAGAATTCCCAACAGCTACTCTGACACAAACAAAAAGGAAAAAGAAAAAAAGCTAAAAAGTAACTACACGTCCTGTCTAAATCATTCCTCATCTGAAGAACTCTGGTCAAGTGTGTACACCATGAAGAGAACTTCGGGTCGTGCCGGTACACAAGGGTGCCCAGGACGTACAATCTCAAATCCCAGGAAGCTGAACGTCTTGAGAAGTGGACCTATAAAAAAAAGGAGAAGGAACAGAGAAACGTAAGAAATACAATTTCTATTTTAAGCACAATAATCCTAACTCTTGCCATGCAAATATCTATACAATTGGTAATGAATAGGATTGCATTAAAATAGTTTTTATTGAAACCCCCCCAAAACGGATTTATTTGATTTAAATCGGTTTTTATTGATTTAAATCAGATTTTTTTGTGATGTAAATTGTCCTTTTTTATTTTTATTTTTTAAAGTAAACGGTTTAATTTTAGATGTCCTTGCCTTAGTAATACATTAACAATTTTTGAACTGAGAACAGTAACGAAATAAACACAGTAATAGAATAAATACACACTTAACAGTTGCATCAAGTAGTACAATTAGGCTCTGTTTTTCACTCAATCAGTAGTTTGAGTCTAAGTTAAACATGTACATTCTTTGTCCACGTCCAACAGAAAAGGCTCTGTGGCATACAACCAGCTTAGCTGCTTTTTCATTTCCCAATCTGTTGTGTGTTTTGGATTGTACAAAATCGTACACTGAAAAAATCCTTTCAATTCTTGCACTTGATGAAACTGCGGTGAACATCTGCTTCAGAAGATTTAATACAGAAGTGTCTAACTGAAGTTGAGCTGTGTAGGACATCCACCAGGCTAGAGATACTTGGTGTTAAGTGTCCACTTCAAATATGTATGGTGCAAATGGTTTTATGGATGCGCGAAAATTGATGATGACCGGCATAATTTGACAATTATTGACATGATCAAACTCAAGCAGTCTCAATTTCTGCAGGACTAAGCTTTCTTCCTCCTGTACCTAGGACCAAGTAGATTAGCCAGCAAGTGGGCGTCTGTGAGTGCAATTTTAGCTCTTGCCTTTGCTATCTTTATTACAATGATGTGGTGTCCAATCTCTTCAAGATCATCTAACAGCTTCTTCCACACTTGTACGACCTCACTGACTGTGCAGTTGGGTCTTTGCACGATCCAGGACTACAGCACCAGAATTTGGTCAAGCCAAATAATCTTCAGCACTCAGCTTAATACCAAAGTTATTTACTTTGTTAATAATGTCTTGTGGGATATCATCTATGTTTTCATCACATACTCTAACAAGAATGGGACAGTTTTTCAGAAAGGACTGAAAAACTGGCCCATAGTATTCCAGCGTACGTCACTTAGTAGTATATACACTTGATAGAATCTCCTATACACCATCCATTATTCTCCCCAACTGAGCTAAACAAAAAAAACAAAAAACAAAAAAAAAGACTGCCCCCACCTACACGTCTATGGGGTATATGCAATAGCGGGCGAATTCGCGGCAATTATCGCCGTTTTTTCAATTCGACCAAATTCGCCAGGTGAATTCCGGAATTCACCATATGCAATGAAAAACGGATTCGCCAGAGTCGCGGGCGAAAATCGGCCGATTTGGCGGATTTTGCCGCGATTTTAAAAAAAACACGGGAAAAAACCCGAAAAAAAAATGGCGTGGGGTCCCCCCTCCAAAGCATAACCAGCCTCGGGCTCATCGAGCTGGTCCTGGTTCTAAAAATGCAGGGGAAAAATCGGCCAGGGATCCCCCGTATTTTTAAAACCAGCACCGGGCTCTGCGCCTGATGCTGGTGCCAAAAATACGGGGGACAAAAAGAGTAGGGGTCCCCCGTATTTTTAACACCAGCATCGGGCTCCACTAGCTGGACAGATAATGCCACAGCCGGGGGTCACTTTTATGCCGTGCCCTGCGGCCGTGGCATCAAATATCCAACTAGTCACCCCTGGCCGGGGTACCCTGGGGGAGTGGGGACCCCTTCAATCAAGGGGTCCCCCCCCCCCCCCCCCAGCCACCCAAGGGCCAGGGGTGAAGCCCGAGGCTGTCCCCCCCCCATCCAAATGGGCTGCGGATGGGGGGGCTGATAGCCTTTGTGATAAAAAAAAAAGATATTGTTTTTTCCATTAGTACTACAAGTCCCAGCAAGCCTCCCCCGCAAGCTGGTACTTGGAGAACCACAAGTACCAGCATGCGGGAGAAAAACGGGCCCGCTGGTACCTGTAGTACTACTGGGAAAAAAATACCCAAATAAAAACAGGACACACACACCTTGATAGTAAAACTTTATTTCATACGCCAACACACACATACTTACCTGTGTTGACACGCCGACTGCAACGATCTCCGACGATCCGAGGGTACCTGTCAAAAAATTATACTCACCTTCCAGCGTCCAGAGGTCCAGGTCCAGAGGTAAATCCACGTACTTTGTAAAAAAACAAACCGAACACGATCCACCGGACTAATGAAAGGGGTCCAATGTTTTCACATTAGACTCCTTTCCCCGAATGCCGGGACATCACGTGACTCCTGTCACTGATGTCCCTTCAGCCAATCAGGAAGCGCTACTGCCGTGGCGCTCACCTGATTGGCTGGACGCCGTCTGTACTCTGACAGCGCCTCGCAAAGCCGCTCCATTACTTTCAATGGTGGGAACTTTGCGGCTAGCGGTGGGGTCACCCGCCGGTCAGCCGCTGACCGGCGGGTGACCTCACCGCTAGCCGCTAAGTTCCCACCATTGAATATAATGGAGGGAGCTGTGCGATGCGCTGTCACAGCGATCAGCCAATCAGGTGAGCGCAACGAAGTTGCGCTTCCTGATTGGCTTAGAGACCTGTCAGTGACAGCTGTCACTGACAGGTCTCAATCGTGGAAAGGTGTCCCATGTGTCAGCATGGGACCCCTTTCAGTCCGTTCTGGAGCGGGTATTTGCGTTTTCTTTTTTTGCCAAGTACGTGGATTTATCTCTGGACCCTGAGGTGAGTATATTGAACTTTGCTTTTCAGGTATCCGTGGATTCTACATGGAGAAGAGGACCGATGTCGGCGTGTGAACATAGGTAAGTATGTGTGTGTCGGTAGTGTGAAATAAAGTTTTACTGTCGACGGTGTGTGTCCTGTTTTTATTTGGGTATTTTTTCCCAGTAGTACTACAGGTACCAGCGGGCCCGCTTTTCTCCCGCATGCTGGTACTTGTGGTTCTCCAAGTACCAGCTTGCGGGGGAGGCTTGCTGGGACTTTTAGTACTAATGGAAAAAACAATATCTTTTTTTTTATCACAAAGGCTATCAGCCCCCCCATCCGCAGCCCATTGGATGGGGGGGGACAGCCTTGGGCTTCACCCCTGGCCCTTGGGTGGCTGGGGGGGGGGGACCCCTTGATTGAAGGGGTCCCCACTCCCCCAGGGTACCCCGGCCAGGGGTGACTAGTTGGATATTTGATGCCACGGCCGCAGGGCACGGCATAAAAGTGACCCCCGGCTGTGGCATTATCTGTCCAGCTAGTGGAGCCCGATGCTGGTGTTAAAAATACGGGGGACCCCTACTCTTTTTGTCCCCCGTATTTTTGGCACCAGCACCAGGCGCAGAGCCCGGTGCTGGTTTTAAAAATACGGGGGATCCCCTGTCAATTTTTTCCCCGCATTTTTAGAACCAGGACCAGCTCAATGAGCCCGAGGCTGGTTATGCTTTGGAGGGGGGACCCCACGCCATTTTTTTTTCTGATTTTACCGTTCCAGCAATAAAAAAAAATAAAAAAAATAATAATAATATTTTAAAAAATATATAAATAATATTTGTGCCTCCCCCCCAAAAAAAAAAAGTACCTAATCCCTTCTAATATAGATAGATCTGCTATTCCCCAAAAAAAAAAACACCAAAAAAAACATGTTTAAAATTTTTTTATTTGTTTTCACCCTCCAAAGTGTGGCGGATTGAAAATGACGAATTTGCGGTCTAAAAGCACTGCTGTCGAATTTCCAAACTTGAATTGAATATGCTTTGGTCGAATTGCAGCACTTGTATCATTGCAGAAAAGTCGAATTTGCAAAAAGTCGAATTTCAAAAAGTCGAATTTTGAAAGTCCGTTTTTTGGTCGGAAAGCACTGCATTGCATAGGCGAATTTTTTTTTTTGGTCGAAAATGACCCGAAATTCGCCAATTTCGGGAATTCGACCACAATTGCATATACCCCTATCTCTTTCTAAGCAAAAGTTGCAGTTTAACATTTTGAATTAATTTGTGATTTAATGATTTGGATTTAAATCGTGCAACCCTGATGAAGAGGGCTATAGGCCAAATGTAATAGCCTGGTGATGCCTTTAGCAACAACAACAAAAAAATGATGCTTTCAAACTTGCTCATTATGCACTTGCCACAACTTGCAGGTTATTACATTTGGCTCTATGCTCATCCTACAATTTGTTAGCACAAAACATTAGGTTCTTTTATTAATAATTCCAGTTATGTACGGTCACTGTAGAGCAATGCACTGGGATGCTATGCTGGAAACCATGGTAATGTCAAACAACTTAATGTGTCCCAAGTCACCATGTATTAAAAGTCAACCTTTAATGGTACAATGAAACTAAACATTAAGTTACCTTATGATGACTTTATTGTGCATAAATGTGCACTGCCATTTTATACTGGTGATATTTACATGTATGAAAAAATTTAACTGGTAACACCTAATGACATTAAGGCTCAGATACACAGCATCATATGAAAGCGTTCCTCGGTCATCAGTGATGATGCAGATTTCTGAGCACAATGGCAGGTTTTGACCCCTAAATGACCAGATAAACCAAGCTTATGCGTCGTGTGTTTAATTACACGTGAGATTTACTTTCAGAGGTAAGCCACCAATCCTGTGGTTATTTATAAAGCCTGTGTCAATTATTTGCTATGCCCGTATCCAGGTTATGCCATGCAAAGGGATTGGCAGATTACCGAGGTTTACATAGATCTAGTCAATTTTAGGCAGCAAATTAAGTATAACAGTCACTGAAAAACAACATTTGCATATAACTTTCAAAATACATTTGGAAGGTCTGCTTATAACTAGATTATTTTAAATATGCAACAATATGCAAGACTTTTGATTTCCCAAGAGAAACAGAATGTGTGCTTTCTGATCTACAGTGCAAAGTTGTTCTCAGTCTGTGCTCTGATCCTACCATAAGTAAATGTATTAAGCAGTAAGAACAGAGTTGTGCTAACCAAGCTCCTTACTCATAAACTGGCCCCAGGTTTTCTGCTGCTACTGTGCATCGGTCTATTAATCCGACCACTACTGCACCAGTGGCCCCAGGACAAGCCCAGAATGTAATGTCTAATTATCCATTATCAGATATCCTGGTAAATGTAGACTAAAGTTTACCACTGTAAGTCTGGGCACATAGGGGGTCATTCTGACTTGATAGCTTGCTACAGTTTTTCGCAGCGCAGCAATCAGGTCAGACCTGCGCATGCGCTGCAGTGCGCCGGCGCATGGTTGACAGCCGACAGCTGTCGTTGCCTAGCGATCACCTCTGCCTGATTGACAGGCAGAGGCGGTCACTGGGCGGGAGGGGGTGGCACGGCAGCGTTTGGCTGCCGTTTTGTGGGTGCGGTCCGGCCAACGCAGGCGTGGCCGGACCGTGCGAGGGGTGGGCCGCAGCGACTGCATGAAGACACACGCAGCCACTGCGACCGTGGCAGTGACGAGTAGCTCCTGGCCAGCACACAAAAGCTGCGCTGGCCGGGAGCTACTCCTGACGTGCAAAAGCATTGCCGCTGTGAAATGCTTTTGCACTTCTGCGACAGGGCAGGGACTGATATGCAGGACGGGCTAGCCCTGTGCTGGGCGTCCCCCCAGCATGTCTGTGTTCCTGATCGTAGCTGTGCTAAATTTAGCACAGCTACGATCAAGTCGGAATCACCCCCATAGTCATCTTGTGACCACAATAACATACTCCATTAATCCCTGAAGTAATCCAGTCTCTTCCATTTTAGCCAAAAATATGGGCAGGAGGATAGCAGAGTATGTGGCCAATAATACACAGCACAAAACCACAAGAGGGACAGCATAACATACAATATTAACTCATCACTTAGCAGGTCCCAAATCTAAAATTGAAGACTTTCATAAAACAGTTGTTTATTTTGTTTTTTTACCAGAGGGAATGACCTACAGATGATAGGAGAATGGGTGCACTGAAGACATTTTACATGCCAAGAGAATCTGGCATCTGTTATTCCCACTAATCTGTAACCAAAGGGAGCTCACCAGCCAGCATTCCGTTTTCCTTCTACAAGTGAAAGTCCAGCGGTGACCACATTTGTTAAAGTGGTAATTGGGGTTAACAGTTTGTAAAGCACAAAGATTCTGTGCCAATTTTACTGTGGGGGAAGAAAATGATTAGACATTTGAAAATGAATGCTGGAACTGTGCAGAGCAAGTATTATTCCAATCATGAATGATTAACCGACAATATGTTTAGATGTGTCTGAAGATTTTGCACAATGAAAAAGGACAATGAAGACTTCCAACTTTACCTCTTTGTATGTTCAATAAAATGGATTTTATATTACGCTTCAGCTACAAAAAGAGAACTCCCTTCACTTATCAAAGTACATATGACCTGTTAGAGATATTCAATTCAAGTTTGCCGCTCCTTTATTACTTTCCCAAACTGGACAGCAGCTCCCTTACGGGGCCACCAATTAAACATACAGGCTAATGCAGAGTTGAATGCAAGTTGGCCACATGTAGAGTTGTAAGACCGCACTGTCCCCACTCATTCACTTGCTGAAACAGCTGTCATCGCTATCAGAGCACATTAGCAAAAGCTCTATCCCTAGTGGAAGCTCAATCTGAAATCATTAGATCTCTGCATATACACAAGTCGGCACAGGCCGCAATTCTGCCAACAATATACCCTTACTCAACTTAGCTCAGTTGAGTAAGGGTATATTGAATACACGCGTCATCACAGAGATTCCAGCAGGCCTGGTTGTTGGGGAAGAGGAGGCGGCTACACCCACTCATTCAGTATGCAACTATGGTGTGCATAATTGAGTGTACGATCACATACAGAGACCCTGGCTGGGTAATCCATATACTCTCCCTTCCTCTCGGCACCTACGTGTACACAGCTAATCTCTGCATGTTTATTTTATGCACGCGGCTCAATTCCAGGTTTAGCCACTTGTGGTAGAAAGTGAATCACATATTGGTAGGTAAATATTTGTGTGTTTGATCATTTAGACTATAAGGTCCACAGATTATTCTATAAAGAGCACTGTTACTGTACAGCACTTTCCACTGTTCTAATAAAAGAAAGTGTAAGTCTACACCACATACCTCTGTCTTCCCGACTCTTTCTGAAGCAGATAAAGACATATCTCACTTTCATCTTTTCTTCTGCAAACTCAAGTAGAGACAGCAACCTGCGGACAACAGATATTCTTCAGATATGGATCAACTATATTTCTTAATACAAGATAAATTAAAGGGCCAAGATGGAGAAATTGACTACTGCCCATTTATAACTCCTGTATTACATGTAAATGTAATTAGTGGTTCAGTTTTAAAACTGCATAATGTGCTTGGTACCTCATCCACTTCGTAACTGGTATGTAACATGCTCCATAACAAATAAAAAAATAATGTCTTTATTTTGTCAGTAACGAAGTAGCATTTACAAACATGAGAAATAAACAATAACAACAAGAGAAAGCAAGAACCAAAAATGATACAAATAAACGGTGTTGAATCTTATATGTAACAGCATCACTTTAATAGTACATTGTGTGTGCAATATCTAATTTTTATAGCGTTATGGCAATGACTAGCCACATACCCCTCTTTGCTCCCATCAGCTAAGATGCCCTCGGGAATTTCCACGAAGAGGCTCTGGTTTGACAGCATAGCCTTCCATGAGGACTGTTTCACCTCGGTAACCTTATACTGGAAGTAGACGAGGTGGGGCTTCCCATCATTCCTCGGGAGATCCTGAGAAACTGTAAGCTTCTCGTCCTACATTGGGGTGAAACAATATAGATGAAAAAAATAAGGAGCAGTAATAGTGCAGGAAAATGTGTTTTAAATAAAGACCCACACGCCCCTTCGACAACTGTTATGACAAATCCCAAATGGTTTAGTAAATGTACATTTCAATATCTAAGAGTACCAAGTTTAAAGAACATATCACAAACTTTCTGTGAAACCTTTTAAATGCATTTTATTTTCTTATTCTCCTGGAATGTCTTGGGGACTCACAAATTTCAGGGAGTTAACCATGGAAAGCAAGGAACCCTCCTTGGATCTCACCCAGTTCCCTAGGAACGTGGGTTTGATGACTAAGAGGTGTATTCAATAAGTGTCGGATCCATTCCGACATGCATTTGTCGGAATGGATCAGACAAGGGCTATTTAATGGACGGCCAAATCAGACTGTCGGATTTGGCCGTACCCGGGGTCCTGTCCTGCCACTGCTGTCAGCGGCTGCCGGGTGCGCTGAAAGCGGCGACGGGGGGGGGGGGGGGGGGGAGCAGACAGCGGAGGCCGGAGGCGACAGCTGCGGGGGGAGCTGGATGGCGGCGGGAGAGCTGCCAGCGTGTGCAGCAGCGGGGGTGATTGCTGCAGCGGCGCTGCAGGGAGAGAGGTGCCTGGCCGGGGGATGGCCAGGCAAGGTACCTCTCATCCCCGTAGCCCGCCGCACCACTCCCCATCTCATCACCTCAATCAGACTTGTTTTCAAAGTTGGATTGAGTTTGTTGGAAAGGGGTCCAAAACCTGTCGGATTTGGCCCCATTTCCGTCAGAAGCACACGGATCGGTGGCTATTTCGCCGATCCACGCGTTTTCCGACAAGTCGGGAGCGCCTGACTTGTCGGGGGGGAAATAAATGCACATTTTGAATAGGTCGGAACCCCTTCCGACCGAAATCTGTCGGAAGCTGATGTCTTTCCAACAAGAAGGCAGCTTCCCACAGCTATTGAATACACCGCAAAGTATTACTAATCCACAAAAGGCTGTGAAAGGACACTAACCAGAAAAAACAATGTGTCCCATAACACAGTTGGGACATGAGAGAATAGGGAATGAACCACTTAACTGGCATGGTCAGATCTCATGCGACTGCGCCATCCCACCCTGTCCCCCCGTTTTTGAAGAGATCCATTCTGCAGATGTGCATAATATAATGTTTCAATATTTTAAAAAATACTTTTTAAACTTTATTAAATAAAATAAATTTTAAAAAACAAATGTTATTAACAGGTTTTGAAGGGAAAAATCATCAGTTAAGTAATTAAGGAAGGAGAAAAAAAAAATAGTATACATTCAAAATCCAATCGACTTATATTAAAAAAGAGCCATGAGGGAAGAAACTCCTATGTGCCAGTGACTGTACCTCTGTGTGTGGCCGATTGACTGCCAAAATGTGTGTCCCCTCAGGGGTATTATACTTGGCCCGCCTAAACAAACATTCTGCCCTATATGGCTGCAACATTTCATACAGCTTTGGCGTGGATCTCCAAAAGCAAAGTCAGTCTATGTAATAACCAAATACTGGTATAAATATATTCCAGATTTCTATCAGACAGTCAGGTAAAACAATACAAGATCATTAATGAAACAAACAATAAAAATTTCATAAAAGTTGGTAAATTTATTCATATTTTGTTATTTTACAGGGGGTGATTCAATTAAGTTACAAGAAAGTTGCTCCCAGAAGCTATTCAATTACTTCCCGTGAAAATGTCCAGGGTTACCAGTGTTGAACTGCAGCTCCCCGACATAAGTGCCGTGCATGATGCAGCTCTCAAGTCGTGACTAGCTCCGAAACCCTACTTAACGCAGATTTCTGCTCGCTCCTCAGTGCTTTCAGAAATGAATGATAAGCGCAGCCTCTGGGTTGGAATTGCTACTTCCTGTTACCGACAGCCACATACTGCATATTGCCGGCCATAAAGAAGGCAATGTATGGCTACTCTACCTGAAGAGGGCAGACCCTGCCCACAACACCAACCGGGTGAACTGTGCTTTTGGACAGCGTTTCCTGGTGTCCTATGCAGCAGTGGACACAATGAGAAAAGTGTATTAACTCCACCTGCTGCTCAATCTGACAGCAGCATAAAGACTCTTACAATGCAACAGGAGCCACCAGCAGGTGTTTCCATTCACCTGGATGACTGAACTGGGATCAGATCATCTCCTCCTTTCCTTCTGTCAACAGACATAGGTTTGCTCTTTATGTTCTCTCCCTCTACCTCCGTCTCCCCATTTCTGCCCCCCCACCTTTTCCATCATTACTTTGCATGTTTGTATATATACAGTATGCACAGTTCTCTTCTCTTTTGTATGTCTCTCAATGCTCTTTCATTCATGCCTGCCCCCCACCCGTCTTCAATTTATGCATTTGTTTCTTTTTTATTCCCACTGTGTGTATATTTGTCATCTATCCTTCTCTCGGCCCATCTGTATCACAGGGACTCTCCCAGCACTACCATAATGCTCTCCTGATATCAGGCACTGCGATAGTGCCAGATCATTTTAACAACAACCCCCCCCTCCCCCCCTCCAGAAATCCTGCGTTTGCCCCTAAATACAATCTTGAGATTAAACATTTCTACTTCAAGAGAACGGTTGAGTGGACAATCTACATACTAAAGTATAACATATACACCTCATGGTTGGATGGAATGACTGAATTGTAACCTGTGTGACCGAATTAAGAATAAAGAAAAATAAAATAAATAAAAAGGATCACAGCCACTGCACCTTTGTGCACAGTTATGGAATCATTACAAAGGTTTGTTTATGTATGAACAAATATTTATTTGATCATTTGAAATCAATACTCTGTTACAAATAACCTGCAGTAACGGGTAGGAAAGCAGAAGTAATTATAGAACACAAGTATCAGTAATCAAATATCATTACTATTTTTAATAATTGAGAGACACAAGGCTAAATTTAACCCAGAAATACTAGAATCCTAATGTGCACGGCATGTAAACCTGAGAAGGGATAAACAGGAAATATCAGCAGTGAGTAATGTAACTATCAAGGGCTTACAAGCAAAACTAAAACTACTCATTAATAAAAACCAGCGTTAGATTACCGACCAAACAAGTAGAGAATATTATAAACCTATATGTAAAAACATTTATAGTTAAAAAGGTGGAAAAAATTAAAGATTGAACAGAAGCATAGAATATAGCCTTAATTCGCTCCTTTATCCCTCTCAATTCTACAAAAATACTTGTTCATTCCCTCATCATCATCTTTCTCCTTGATTACTGCAACATTCTTCTCTGACCGTCGCCTTAACCCCCTCTCTCTTCTCCAATTTCTTCTTAATGCTGCTGTTAGACTGACCTGCCACTCCGACTCTGCCTTCCCTCTATGCCAATCCCTTCCACTGGTTCCCTATCCCCTATGGCAGGGCTGGCCAAACCAGTCCTCGAGATCTACCAACACTTCACATTTTCCAGACCACCTAGCTGGTGCACAGGTGCAGTCATTACTAATTAGGATGTGCTGCATTCATTCCTAACTGACAATTCTACAGATCTCCAAGAGGCCTGGAAAACATGTACTGTTGGTAGATCTCGAGGACCGGTTTGGCCAGCCCTGCCCTATGGGATCCATTTAACCCACAACCTACAAAGCTCTTTCACTTGCCTCTCTGAGGTTGGAGATATAAGGGAGAGAAACCTCCTCCCTTTCTTATCAGCCAACAACCACCACCTCTCCCCTACTACCCTCACTCAGGCCTTCAAGATTTCTCTTGTACTGTACCTACCTTATGGCACACTCTCACATTCTGTTAAGGGCCCCATACACTAGGACCGATATATAAGATGAAATTGCGCATTTTGGAGGCGTTTCCGATCCGCGTTCCCGTGAGCATCGGATCCTCCAGATTGACTGTGCTGCACATTCAATCTGGTCCGACCCCGCAGGCATGGCTGGGATCGGCCAGGATCGCCGAAGATACATATTTACCCTGTCTGTATCTTTCTATATAAACTGTGCTGCAGAAATTTGTAGTGCCTTATAAATAAATGTGAATAGTAACAACAATTTTGGTGGCCTGCTATCCATCATGTTGTGCTACATGCTTATATACTTTTTTGTATTTAAATCCCTTTTGTGAACTTCTTAAACTTTTAAAATAGGATTTTAATACCTACTGGTAAATCCTTTTCTCCTAGTCCGTAGAGGATGCTGGGGACTCCGTAAGGACCATGGGGTATAGACGGGATCCACAGGAGACATGGGCACACTAAGACTTTGAATGGGTGTGAGCTGGCTCCTCCCTCTATGCCCCTCCTCCAGACCTCAGTTATAGGAACTGTGCCAAGGGAGACGGACATTTCGCGGAAAAGGATTTTTGTTAAACTAAGGGTGAGACACATACCAGCTCACACCACAACACACCGTACAACTGGATTACCAGGAATACAAGATAACAGTATGAACGAAAGACAGCAACAAGCTGAACATAACCGACACACAACCTTCATGTAACCGAAAACAACAACTAACAATACAACTGCAAGTAACAGTCCGCACTGGGATGGGCGCCCAGCATTCTCTACGGACTAGGAGAAAAGGATTTACCGGTAGGTATTAAAATCCTATTTTCTCTTACGTTTTAGAGGATGCTGGGGACTCCAAAAGGACCATGGGGTCTATACCAAAGCTCCAGACTGGGCGGGAGAGTGCGGACGACTCTGCAGCACCGATTGAGCAAACATGAGGTCCTCATCAGCCAGGGTATCAAACTTGTAGAACTTAGCAAAAGTGTTTGAACCCGACCACGTAGCTGCTCGGCAAAGTTGAAGTGCCGAGACCCCTCGGGCAGCCGCCCAAGATGAGCCCACCTTCCTGGTAGAATGGGCCTTCACTGACTTCGGCAACGGCAATCCAGCCGTAGAATGAGCGTGCTGAATCGTATTACAAATCCAGCGTGCAATAGTCTGCTTGGAAGCAGGATTTCCAATCTTGTTGGAAGCATACAGGACAAACAGTGCCTCCGTTTTCCTAACAAGAGCTGTTCTGGTGACAAATTTTCAAAGCTCTTACGACATCGAGAGATTTTGGCACCGTCACGGCATCCGTAGCCACTGGCACCACAATAGATTGATTTATGTGAAACGAAGAAACCACCTTCGGCAGAAATTGTTGACGAGTCCTCAATTCCACTCTATCCACATGGAAAATCAAATATGGGCTCTTGTGAGACAAAGCCGCCAATTCAGACACCCGTCTGGTGGACGCCAAGGCCAAAAGCATGACCACTTTCCAAGTGAGAAATTTCAACTCAACCTTTCGCAAAGGTTCAAACCAGTGAGACATAAGAAATTGTAACCCACGTCAAGATCCCACAGTGCCACGGGTGGCACAAAGGGAGGATGGATATGCAGCACTCCCTTCACGAAAGTCTGAACTTCAGGAAGGGCGGCCAATTCTTTTTGAAAGAAAATAGATAAAGCCGAAATCTGCACTTTGATGGAACCCAATTTCAGGCCTGCATCCACGCCTGACTGCAAAAAATGGAGGAAACGACCCAGCTGAAACTCCTCCGTAGGAGCTTTCTTGGCTTCACACCACGACACATTTTCTCCAAATACGGTGATAATGCTTCGCCGTGACCTCCTTTCTAGCCTTAAGGAGAGTGGGGATGACTTCCCCGGGAATACCCTTTCGAGCTAGGATTTGGCGTTCAACCTCCACGCCGTCAAACGCTGCCGCAGTAAGTCTTGAAATACGCATGGCCCCTTCAGTAACAGGTCCTCTCTGAGAGGAATCGGCCAAGGATCTTCTACAAGCAATTCCTGAAGATCCGGATACCAGGCCCTCCGTGGCCAATCTGGAACGACGAGTACTGCCGGAACCCTTGTTCGTCTTATGATCCTCAACACTTTTGGAATGAGAGGAAGTGGAGGGAACACATATACCGACTGAAACACCCACGGAGTTACCAGGGCGTCCACTGCACTGGCTTGGGGGTCCCTTGACCTGGAACAATACCTCGGAAGCTTCTTGTTGAGGCGAGACGCCATCATGTCTATTTCAGGAATTCCCCAACGCCTTGTCACTTCTGCAAATACCTCTTGATGAAGAGCCCACTCTCCTGGATGGAGATAGCGTCTGCTGAGGAAGTCTGCTTCCCAGTTGTCCACGCCTGGAAAGGAAGACTGCTGACAGAGCGATCACGTGCTTTTCCGCCCAGCGGAGAACTCGTGGCCTCCGCCATCGCCGCTCTTTGTTCCGCCCTGGCGGTTTACATACGCCACCGCTGTTACGTTGTCCGACTGAATCAGGACAGGTAGACTTCGAAGAAGGCGTTCAGCTTGCAGAAGGCCGTTGTAAATGGCTCTTAACTACAGAACGTTTATGTGGAGACAAGTTTCCTGGCTTGATCATTTTCCCTGGAAACTTCTTCCTTGTGTGACTGCTCCCCAGCCTCGGAGACTTGCATCCGTGGTCAGCAGGACCCAATCCTGGATCCCGAACTTGCATCCCTCTAGAAGGTGAGGACTTTGCAGCCACCACAGGAGAGAAATTCTGGTCCTGGAAGATAGATACTTATTTTCCGGTGCATGAGCAGGTGAGACCCGGACCATATGTCCAGCAGGTCCCACTGAAATACCCAGGCATAAAACCTGCCAAACGGAATGGCTTCGTAAGCCGCAACCAACTTCCCTAGCACTCGAGTGCATTGACGAATCGACACTCTTGCCGGTTTCAGAATCTCCTTGACCATGCATTGGATTTCCAGAGCTTTTTCCGCTGGAAGAAACACTCTGCAGTTCCGTGTCCAGGATCATGCCCAAGAAAGGCAGCCGAGTTGTCGGAATCAACTGAGACTTTGGCAAATTTAGAATCCAACCATGATGTTGCAGAACAGTCAGGGAGAGTTCCATATTTCTTAGCAACTGCTCCTTCGATCTCGCCTTTATCAGGAGATCGTCCAAGTACGGGATAATTGTGACACCCTGCTTGCGTAGGAGTACCATCATTTCCGCTATCACTTTGGGCTTTCACGGCCCCGAGGGTCTTCACCAAATGGCAACGTCTGAAATTGGTAATGATAATCCTGCACCGCAAATCTCAGGAAAGCTGGATGTGGAGGATATATCGGGACGTGTAAGTAGGCATCTTTTATGTCGACTGACGCAATAAAATCACCCCCTTCTAGACTGGAGATCACTGCTCGAAGAGATTCCATCTTGAACTTGAAAGTTTTCAAATACAGATTGAGGGATTTTAGGTTCAGGATCGGTCTGACCGAGCCGTCCGGCTTTGGTACGACAAAGAGGCTCGAATAAAACCCTTCTCCCCGTTGGGACGGGGGTACCGGGACAATGACACTCTGTTGACACAGCTTTTGTATCGCAGCACTCACTACTTCCCTTTCGGGGATAGAAACTGGCAAGGCTGATTCGAAAAACCAGTGGGGGTGGGGGGGTGCACCTCCTGAAACACCAGTTTGTACCCTTGGGACACTATGTCTAACACCCAAGGATCTAGGCCCGAGTGAAACCAGACCTGACTGAAGAGTCAGAGACGCGCCCCCACCGGCATGGACTCCCGTAGGGAAGACCCAGCGTCATGCGATGGACTTGGCAGAGGCCGGGGAGGACTTTTGGTCCTGGGAGCCTGACACAGGCGATCTTTTTCCCCTTCCTCTACCTTTTGAAGCGAGGAAGGACGAGCCTCTTCCTTTTTTGTATTTATTAGGCCGAAAGGACTGCATCTGATAATGGGGTGCCTTTTTCTGTTGTGCTGGAACATAAGGAAGAAAAGATGACTTACCCCGCAGTAGCGGTAGACACCAGGTCAGCGAGGCAGTCACCAAACAAGAGACTACCTTTATATGAAAGAGCTACCATAGCTTTCTTGGAGTCGGCATCAGCATTCCATTGATGAATCCACAGCGCTCTCCTGGCCGAGACTGCCATGGCATTGGCCCTTGATCCCAAGAGGCCAATATCCCTCACCACATCCTTTAGGTAAGCTGCAGCGTCCCTGATATAACCGAGAGTCAAAAGAATGTTATCCCTATCCAGGGTATCCATGTCCGATGCCAAATTATCAGCCCACTTAGCATTAGCACTACTCACCCATGCCGACGCCACGGCAGGTCTGAGGAGTGCACCCGTAGTGACATAAATGGCCTTTAATGTCGTTTCCTGCTTCCGATCCGCAGGATCCTTGAGGGCAGCAGTGTCGGGAGACGGAAGCTTCACCTTCTTGGACAGCCGTGACAGAGCTTTGTCCACATTGGGAGATGACTCCCACTTTTCCCTGTCGTCAGAGGGGAAAGGATATGCCATAAAAATTCTCTTGGGAATCTGCCACCTTTTATCAGGCGATTCCCAAGCCTTTTCACAAAGAGCGTTCAGTTCATGAGAGGGGGGAAACGTCACCTCAGGCTTCTTCCCTTATACAAACAAACCCTTGTATCAGGAACAGCAGGCACTTCAGAAATATGTAAAACATCTTTAATAGCCACAATCATGTACTGAATGCTCTTAACCAATTTTGGATGTAAACTGGCCTCACTATAGTCGACACTGGAGTCAGAGTCTGTGTCGGTATCCGTATCAGCTATTTGGGTAAATGAACGCTTTTGTGACCCTGAGGGGACCTGTACCTGGGACAAGGCATCCTCCATGGATTTTCTCCATGTTTGTGTCTGAGAATCAGATTTATCCAGCCTTTTAGACAATAACGCCACATTTGCATTTAATGTAGTCAACATATTCACTCAATCAGCAGTCGGCGGTGCCGACAGAGTCACTCCCAAATCCTTCTCTGCGCCCCCAGTAACTTCCTCCGGGGAGGAGCACTCAGCCTCAGACATGTCGACACACCGTACCGACACGCGCACACTCACACTGGCTATAGGGGACAGACCCACAGGGAAGCCTGTTAGAGAAACAGAGGGAGTTACCAGCTCACACCCCAGCGCCCATATAATACTGAGAAAGAATATATGATGTCCGCCTGTTATAATAGCACCAAATTACTGTGCCCCCCCCATTTTGCTCCCTTTACTTGATCAGGAGAGTGGAGGTCCGGGCCAGCGTCTCTGCAAGTCTGTGAAGAGAGAAAATGGCGCTGGTAAGCTGTGAGGGCTAAGCCACGCCCCCTCCCGGCACGCTGTAGTCCCACTCTATTTTGAATATTTATACTGGCGTGGGCTCATATTTTGTGCCTAGGCACTTATAATATAACTTTTTTAGCCAGTCTGACCTTCAGTAACATGCTGCCCAGGGCGCCCCCCCTGCGCCCTGCACTCTGTAAGTGCCGTTGGAAGTATGTGTAGGAGCATGGCGCGCAGCGCGACCGCTGCGCTGTACCTCGTTACTGAAGTCTTCTGCCGTCACTGAAGTCTTCTGTTCTTCTATATACTCACCCGGCTTCTTTCTTCTGGCTGCTGTGAGGGGGTTGACGGCGCGGCTTCGGGAACAAGCAGCTAGGCGGACCAAGTGATCGAACCCTCTGGAGCTAATGGTGTCCAGTATCCTAAGAAGCAGAGCCTTTAACTCAGAAGAAGTAGGTCTGACTTCTCTCCCCTCACTCCCACGAAGCAGGGAGCCTGTAGCCAGCAGGTCTCCCTGAAAATAAAAAACCTAACAAAGTCTTTTCAGAGAAACTCAGGAGAGCTCCCCTAGTGTGTGTCCAGTCTCTCTGGGCACAGAATCTAACGGAGGTCTGGAGGAGGGGCATAGAGGGAGGAGCCAGTTCACACCCATTCAAAGTCTTATAGTGTGCCCATGTCTCCTGCGGATCCCGTCTATACCCCATGGTCCTTTTGGAGTCCCCAGCATCCTCTAGGAGTAAGAGAAAAAGGCACTAATAATGGGAACAGACATTGTGAACTACAGCGTAAAATTAAAAAAATTCCAGTTTATTTCTGAAACAGCCTGAAGTCAGGAAGTGTGCATGGACAAGAAGGCAACTGTAATGTCAGAAACATGTTTATCTCTGGGGCTTGTTGTGTAACATTCCAACTGAAGAAGCTATATTAAAAACAAGGTCTATATCTATTTCCAGACCTGCAGGGAGGCAAGTTAAAGCAGGCTTACGCAACCTTTATCTCTGCGGCCTATAGGGACACTACAAGCTACAGCCAAAGGAAAGGTTTTTGCTGGTGTCCTACAAGTGACTCACAATAGGAGATGCATATTACTGTTCCAATAACAGATTTACTAATCACGGGGAAATTGAGGGCAGAGAAATCAGTATAGTGCATGGTATTACATCGCAGCACATTTTCCCAAACTGATTACTATACATTTCAGGTTAGCAGAAAAGGAAAGAAAAAGTTCCTTTTTTTTTTGTTTGTTGGGGGCATGCTTGAAAATATGGCTCAAAATTACTTTAGCTATTAGTAATGGTTCACAGTACACAGTAAAGTTCTTTCCTTTTCTACTCTCAGGGGTGCACCTCCACTACATACAATTCTATCTCTCGGCAGAGGTTATATCATTTAAATTGTAGATTGTATTTACTGATTACTATACTAAATTTTGGATATCCTATACTTACCATGCATGGGTTTCTCCGCACTGTCCCCCTTCTTCCCCCTGTATTTTCCATTTCTTTTTCAAAGACATAGTCATAATATTTTAAATTTTGGGTTACAGGTTACACAAAAGCTCAAAGGTGAGTCTCAAACTGGAGTAGAACAATGAAGCAATACATTTTTAAGAACTTTCCTCTTCCAGTCTCATAGCATAATTTTCAGCTAATGGACAATATGTAACAGAAGTCTTGTTAAGGTGTAATATAAAAAGCAAAGCGTTTGGTCACATTTCAGTAAAGGATGCTCTTAGTTTCATTTTGGCATTTATTTCAACCTTATATTGCTATTGTGCTAGATATAATAAGAATTTACTTACCGATAATTCTATTTCTCGGAGTCCGTAGTGGATGCTGGGGTTCCTGAAAGGACCATGGGGAATAGCGGCTCCGCAGGAGACAGGGCACAAAAAGTAAAGCTTTAGGATCAGGTGGTGTGCACTGGCTCCTCCCCCTATGACCCTCCTCCAAGCCCCAGTTAGGATACTGTGCCCGGACGAGCGTACACAATAAGGAAGGATTTATGAATCCCGGGTAAGACTCATACCAGCCACACCAATCACACTGTACAACCTGTGATCTGAACCCAGTTAACAGTATGATAACAGCGGAGCCTCTGAAAGATGGCTCACAACAATAATAACCCGATTTTTGTAACTATGTACAAGTATTGCAGATAATCCGCACTTGGGATGGGCGCCCAGCATCCACTACGGACTCCGAGAAATAGAATTATCGGTAAGTAAATTCTTATTTTCTCTATCGTCCTAGTGGATGCTGGGGTTCCTGAAAGGACCATGAGGATTATACCAAAGCTCCCAAACGGGCGGGAGAGTGCGGATGACTCTGCAGCACCGAATGAGAGAACTCCAGGTCCTCCTTAGCCAGGTTATCAAATTTGTAGGATTTTACAAACGTGTTTGTCCCTGACTAAATAGCCGCTCGGCAAAGTTGTAAAGCCGAGACCCCTCGGGCAGCCGCCCAAGATGAGCCCACCTTCCTTGTGGAATGGGCATTTACATATTTTGGCTGTGGCAGGCCTGCCACAGAATGTGCAAGCTGAATTGTATTACACATCCCACTAGCAAAAGTCTGCTTAGAAGCAAGAGCACCCAGTTTGTTGGGTGCATACAGGATAACAGCAAGTCAGTTTTCCTGACTCCAGCCGTCCTGGAACCTATATTTTCAGGGCCCTGACCACATCTAGCAACTTGGAGTCCTCCAAGTCCCTAGTAGGCGCAAGACACCACAATAAGCTGGTTCAGGTGAAACACTGACACCACCTTAGGGGGAGAACTGGGGACGAGTCCGCAGCTCTGCCCTGTCCGAATGGACAAACAGATATGGGCTTTTTTGAGAAAAAAACCACCAATTTGACACTCGCCTGGTCCAGGCCAGGTCCAAGAGCATGTTCACTTTTCATGTGAGATGCTTCAAATCCACAGATTTGACTGGTTTTAAACCAATGTGTTTTGAGGAATCCCAGAACTACGTTGAGAATCCCACAGTGCCACTGGAGGCACAAAAGGGGGTTGTATATGCAATACTCCCTTGACAAACTTCTGGACTACAGGAACTGAAGCCAATTCTTTCTGGAAGAAAAATCGACAGGGCCGAAATTTGAACCTTAATGGACCCCAATTTGAGGCCCATAGACACTCCTGTTTGCAGGAAATGCAGGAATCGACCGAGTTGAAATTTCTTCGTGGGGCCTTCCTGGCCTCACACCACGCAACATATTTTCGCCACATGTGGTGATAATGTTGTGCGGTCACCTCCTTTCTGGCTTTGACCAGGGTAGGAATGACCTCTTCCTGAATGCCTTTTCCCTTAGGATCCGGCGTTCCACCGCCATGCCGTCAAACGCAGCTGCGGTAAGTCTTGGAACAGACCTGGTACTTGCTGAAACAAGTCCCTTCTTAGCGGCAGAGGCCATAAGTCCTCTGTGAGCATCTCTTGAAGTTCCGGGTACCAAGTCCTTCTTGGCCAATCCGGAGCCATGAGTATAGTTCTTACTCCTCTACGTCTTATAATTCTCAGTACCTTAGGTATGAAAAGCAGAGGATGGAACACATACACCGACTGGTACACCCACGGTGTTACCAGAACGTCCACAGCTATTGCCTGAGGGTCTCTTAACCTGGCGCAATACCTGTCCCGTTTTTTGTTCAGACGGGACGCCATCATGTCCACCTTTGGTAATTCCCAACGGTTTACAATCATGTGGAAAACTTCCCCATGAAGTTCCCACTCTGCCGGGTGGAGGTCGTGCCTACTGAGGAAGTCTGCTTCCCAGTTTCCATTCCCGGAATGAAACACTGCTGACAGTGCTATCACATGATTTTCCGCCCAGCGAAAAGTCCTTGCAGTTTTTGCCACTGCCCTCCTGCTTCTTGTGCCGCCCTGTCTATTTACGTGGGCGACTGCCGTGATGTTTTATCCCACTGGATCAATACCGGCTGACCTTGAAGCAGAGGTCTTGCTAAGCTTAGAGCATTATAAATTTACCCTTAGCTATATTTATGTGGAGAAAAGTCTCCAGACTTGATCACACTCCCTGGAAATTTTTTCCTTGTGTGACTGCTCCCCAGCCTCTCGGGCTGGCCTCCGTGGTCACCAACATCCAAAACTGAATGCCGAATCTGCGGCCCTCTAGAAGATGAGCACTCTGTAACCACCACAGGAGAGACACCCTTGTCCTTGGATATAGGGTTATCCGCTGATGCATCTGAAAATGCGATCCGGACCATTTGTCCAGCAGATCCCACTGAAAAGTTCTTGCATGAAATCTGCCGACTGGAATTGCTTCGAAGGAAGTCACCATTTTTTTACCATGGCCCTTGTGCAATGATGCACTGATTTTAGGAGGTTCCTGACTAGCTCAGATAACTCCCTGGCTTTCTCTTCCGGGAGAAACACCTTTTTCTGGACTGTGTCCAGAATCATCCCTAAGCACAGGAGACTTGTTGTCGGGATCAGCTGCGATTTTGGAATATTTAGAATCCACCCCTGCTGTTGTAACAGTATCCGAGATAGTGCTACTCCGACCTCCAACTGTTCCCTGGACTTTGCCCTTATCAGGAGATCGTCCAAGTAAGGGATAATTAAGACGCCTTTTCTTCGAAGAAGAACCATCATTTCGGCCATTACCTTGGTAAAGACCCGGGGTGCCGTGGACAATCCAAACGGCAGCGTCTGAAACTGATAGTGACAGTTCTGTACCACGAACCTGAGGTACCCTTAGTGATAAGGGCAAATTTTGGACATGGAGGTAAGCATCCCTGATGTCTCGGGACACCATATAGTCCCCTTCTTCCCGGTTCGTTATCACTGCTCTGAGTGACTCCATCTTGATTTGAACTTTTGTAAGTGTTCAAATTTTTTTAGATTTAGAATAGGTCTCACCTAGCCTTCTGGCTTCAGTACCACAATATAGTGTGGAATAATACCCCTTTTCTTGTTGTAGGAGGGGTAATTTAATTATCACCTGCTGGGAATACAGCTCGTGAATTGTTTCCCATACTGCCTCCTTGTCGGAGGGAGACCTTGGTAAAGCAGACTTCAGGAGCCTGCGCAGGGGAAACGTCTCGACATTCCAATCTGTACCCCTGGGATACTACTTGTAGGATCCAGGGGTCCTGTACGGTCTCAGCGTCATGCTGAGAGCTTGTCAGAAGCGGTGGAACGCTTCTGTTCCTGGGAATGGGCTGCCTGCTGCAGTCTTCTTCCCTTTCCTCTATCCCTGGGCAGATATGACTCTTATAGGGACGAAAGGACTGAAGCTGAAAAGACGGTGTCTTTTTCTGCAGAGATGTGACTTAGGGTAAAAACGGTGGATTTTCCAGCAGTTGCCGTGGCCACCAGGTCCGATGGACCGACCCCAAATAACTCCTCTTCCTTTATACGGCAATACACCTTTGTGCCGTTTGGAATCTGCATCACCTGACCACTGTCGTGTCCATAAACATCTTCTGGCAGATATGGACATCGCACTTACTCTTGATGCCAGAGTGCAAATATCCCTCTGTGCATCTCGCATATATAGAAATGCATCCTTTAAATGCTCTATAGTCAATAAAACACTGTCCCTGTCAAGGGTATCAATATTTTTAGTCAGGGAATCCGACCAAGCCACCCCAGCTCTGCACATCCAGGCTGAGGCGATCGCTGGTCGCAGTATAACACCAGTATGTGTGTATATACTTTTTATGATATTTTCCAGCCTCCTGTCAGCTGGCTCCTTGAGGACGGCCCTATCTATAGACGGTACCGCCACTTGTTCTGATAAGCGTGTGAGCGCCTTATCCACCCTAAGGGGTGTTTCCCAACGCGCCCTAACTTCTGGCGGGAAAGGGTATACCGCCCATATTTTCTATCGGGGGGAACCCACGCATCATCACACACTTCATTTAATTTATCCGATTCAGGAAAAACTACGGTAGTTTTTTCACATCCCACATAATACCCTCTTTTGTGGTACTTGTAGTATCAGAAATATGTAACACCTCCTTCATTGCCCTTAACGTGTGGCCCTAATAAGGAATACGTTTGTTTATTCACCGTCGACACTGGATTCAGTGTCCCTGTCTGTGTCTGTGTCGACCGACTAAAGTAAACGGGCGTTTTAAAACCCCTGACGGTGTTTTTGAGACGTCTGGACCGGTACTAATTGTTTGTCGGCCGTCTCATGTCGTCAACCGACCTTGCCGCGTGTTGACATTATCACGTAATTCCCCAAATAAGCCATCCATTCCGGTGTCGACTCCCTAGAGAGTGACATCACCATTACAGGCAATTGCTCCGCCTCCTCACCAACATCGTCCTCATACATGTCGACACACACGTACCGACACACAGCACACACACAGGGAATGCTCTGATAGAGGACAGGACCTACTAGCCCTTTGGAGAGACAGAGGGAGAGTTTGCCAGCACACACCAAAAACGCTATAATTATATAGGGACAACCTTATATAAGTGTTTTCCCTTATAGCATCTTTTTTATATATTTCTAACGCCAAATTAGTGCCCCCCCTCTCTGTTTTAACCCTGTTTCTGTAGTGCAGTGCAGGGGAGAGCCTGGGAGCCTTCCCTCCAGCCTTTCTGTGAGGGAAAATGGCGCTGTGTGCTGAGGAGATAGGCCCCGCCCCTTTTTCGGCGGCCTCGTCTCCCGCTCTTAACGGATTCTGGCAGGGGTTAAATATCTCCATATAGCCCCCGGAGGCTATATGTGAGGTATTTTTAGCCAAAAATAGGTTTTCATTGCCTCCCAGGGCGCCCCCCCTTCCAGCGCCCTGCACCCTCAGTGACTGCCGTGTGAAGTGTGCTGAGAGGAAATGGCGCACAGCTGCAGTGCTGTGCGCTACCTTAAGAAGACTGAGGAGTCTTCATGCCGCCGATTCTGGACCTTCTTCTTGTTTCAGCATCTGCAAGGGGGCCGGCGGCGAGGCTCCGGTGACCATCCAGGCTGTACCTGTGATCGTCCCTCTGGAGCTAATGTCCAGTAGCCAAAGAAGCCAATCCATCCTGCACGCAGGTGAGTTCACTTCTTCTCCCCTAAGTCCCTCGTTGCAGTGATCCTGTTGCCAGCAGGACTCACTGTAAAATAAAAAACCTAAGCTAAACTTTTCTAAGCAGCTCTTTAGGAGAGCCACCTAGATTGCACCCTTCTCGGCCGGGCACAAAAATCTAACTGGGGCTTGGAGGAGGGTCATAGGGGGAGGAGCCAGTGCACACCACCTGATCCTAAAGCTTTACTTTTTGTGCCCTGTCTCCTGCGGAGCCGCTATTCCCCATGGTCCTTTCAGGAACCCCAGCATCCACTAGGACGATAGAGAAATTCAGATACCTATAACAAGTATAAGCACTAACAGCAACTGAACTTTGTTGTTGTTGACTGGTCTATTTTTAAACTTTTACCACTGCCACATATTTCGGGTGCATTTCAACACAGGGGGCTCACGTGCACCTCCTGGTGGGCCCCCTCCTCTGTACAGCGCTGTAGACTCCAGCATTGTGCTCCGGAAACATTGCGCCACCATGATCTGGAGTCCAATTTGGCTACCGCACATGTGCGGTGGCCATTTTGGCTGCGATTTCTGCCGCAATCGCAGCGTCCGACACTGGACTCCGGAAGGGTAAGTATTATAATGGGTGCAATATGCGCGGTGTGGGACCCCCCTGGACCCAGGGGCCCGTGTACACCGCACACATTGCACCCATTATAGAAATGCCAATGCACATATTATACATTTGTTTTCCTTCTCCATAACAGTCCTTACAATTGTTTAGCTCTTTACTATTTAGGTAGAGCAAGGTAGCTTAAAAGAAAAAACCTCCTTGGATAGTGTATTAAAGGAGCACCTCCACTTCCCTGGGTCAAGTGTTAGTTTCAAAACGGAGTGGCTGAGGGGCACTTAGAGGGTGCCATGTGTTGGTGGTGCAGGACCAGATTAAAATAATGTTAATGTGATTGGCAGCCCTGTCCAGCATCATATAACTGGATCTAAGCATCATGGGTAAGTGCAATTTACTTAATTTAATATTGTTTTCTTCATTTCTGAATAAGAAATATTGGCCTGGGGGTGCTGTGAGAACAATGCTGATAATCTAGGGATGCAGGGATTCAAAAAAAAAGTTTGGGAACCACTAAAATATAGTATAGAAAACACCTAAGTGGGAAACGTAATGTTTTACTTCAGTAATCCATGGCAGCCCTTATAAAGAGATGTTAACAGGCAATACAGAAAACCCCAAAACTAAGACACACATACAGATGTGTCTACACTTGTCCTTAAGTATCGCTTAATTACATCTGTTGCAGACGTTTGAGCTGTTTATGGCCACTGGCCAAGTGGCTTTTAGAATCTGATACTTTAGATACATTTTTCCTGCATCCTTATGAGATTACCCATTTTAAAATTTCTGTTTAGAAGGACCATGACATTTCAGAGATCCTACAATTATTCTACATTAAGAGTTCTCAGCCTTAGATAACTACATGTGATGGCCATCACAAGATGTGATTGCAGCAGCTTTTCTCCTTTTCATTCACTGGCAGTATGTAAAAGATTACCAAAAACTAGTATCCTGATTGATAGGAATAGATGATACAACCTTTGGCGGGGAAGCAAATATTGGCTTTCAGGACCAATTCATCTTTAAATATTTTTCAAAATGTTAAGCAGCGTAGTAACTAGCTCTCTAAGCTTCCTGGCAGAGGTAACTGCTACTATGAAAACTACTTCTAATGCAGTCCATCTCAGAAGAACTATTCGTGCCTGAAGCAGCAGCAGCGATACCACCTCCTACCACTGAATCTGGTCCCATGTCACTTGTTACACATTCCACTAAAGGTACCATTTCAAATGATTCGTTCTGCATGTGATTAAACTATTTTTCATCCTGCAGGTTAACAATTTTCTTTTGATACCATACAGTTAGTGCAGACACTTGTACCTTCAAGGAAGACACACGTAGATGTGTCTACTTGTGTTTATCCATTTATCCATTCCTGCCTGAAGGAATGCTAGAACTCTTGGAACTCTGAAAAACCTTGGGTCATAATTTCTGGTAGTGCACCATTGAATATAAGCATGCCATATCCGGTAATAAATGGTTTGCTTTGAAGCAGGTGCACCAAGCTTGTTGGAAGCATACAGGATAAACAAAGAGTCTGTTTTCCTGACTCTAGCCGTTCTGGCTACATAAACCTTCAAAGCTCTGACCACATCAAGCAACTCGGAATCCTCCAAGTCAGTAGTAGCCACAGGCACCACAATAGGTTGGTTTATATGAAAAGATGAAACCACTTTTGGCAGGAATTGTGGACGACTCCGCAACTCTGCTCTATCCGCATGGAAAACCAGATAGGGGCTTTTATGTGACAAAGCCGCTAATTCTGACACACGCCTAGCCGAAGCCAATGCTAGTAGCATGACCACCTTCCACGTGAGATATTTCAATTCCACCGTTTTGAGTGGTTCAAACCAGTGGGATTTTAGGAAACTCAACACCACGTTAAGATCCCAAGGTGCCACCGGGGGCACAAAAGGGGGATGAATATGCAGCACTCCCTTCACAAACGTCTGAACTTCAGGTAGAGAAGCCAGCTCTTTTTGAAAGAAAATGGATAGGGCCGAAATCTGGACCTTAATGGAACCCAATTTTAGGCCCAAAGTCACTCCTGACTGTAGGAAGTGAAGGAAACGGCCCAGCTGGAATTCCTCCGTAGGGGCATTCCTGGCCTCACACAAAGCAACATATTTTCGCCATATACGGTGATAATGTTGAGCTGTCACGTCCTTCCTAGCCTTTATCAGCGTAGGAATGACCTCATCCGGAATGCTTTTTTCCGCTAGGATCCGGCGTTCAACCGCCATGCCGTCAAACGCAGCCGCGGTAAGTCTTGGAACAGACAGGGCCCTTGTTGCAACAAGTCCTGTCTTAGAGGAAGAGGCCACGGGTCCCCTGTGAGCATTTCTTGCAGATCTGGATACCAAGTCCTTCTTGGTCAATCCGGAACAATGAGTATTGTGCTCACTCCTCTTTTTCTTATGATTCTCAACACCTTGGGTATGAGAGGAAGAGGAGGAAATACATAGACCGATTGGAACACCCACGGTGTCACCAGGGCGTCTACAGCTATCGCCTGAGGGTCTCTTGACCTGGCGCAATACCTCTGTAGTTTCTTTTTTGTATATTCTGTTTTTATTCAAGAAAATTAAAAAATTACATCACGTTTAAGTTCAGAAAGCTGTTATAAATGTGGTTAGGATTAAGTACATTCCAATCTTATGGCATCAAAAATAAGATTTTACTTACCGATAAATCTATTTCTCGTAGTCCGTAGTGGATGCTGGGACTCCGTCAGGACCATGGGGATTAGCGGCTCCGCAGGAGACAGGGCACAAAAATAAAAGCTTTAGGACTAGGTGGTGTGCACTGGCTCCTCCCCCTATGACCCTCCTCCAAGCCTCAGTTAGGATACTGTGCCCGGACGAGCGTACACAATAAGGAAGGATTTTGAATCCCGGGTAAGACTCATACCAGCCACACCAATCACACCGTACAACCTGTGATCTGAACCCAGTTAACAGTATGACAAACGTAGGAGCCTCTGAACAGACGGCTCACAACAATAACAACCCGATTTTTTTGTAACAATAACTATGTACAAGTATTGCAGACAATCCGCACTTGGGATGGGCGCCCAGCATCCACTACGGACTACGAGAAATAGATTTATCGGTAAGTAAAATCTTATTTTCTCTGACGTCCTAGTGGATGCTGGGACTCCGTCAGGACCATGGGGATTATACCAAAGCTCCCAAACGGGCGGGAGAGTGCGGATGACTCTGCAGCACCGAATGAGAGAACTCCAGGTCCTCTTTAGCCAGGGTATCAAATTTGTAGAATTTTACAAACGTGTTCTCCCCCGACCACGTAGCTGCTCGGCAGAGTTGTAATGCCGAGACCCCTCGGGCAGCCGCCCAAGATGAGCCCACCTTCCTTGTGGAATGGGCCTTGATAGATTTAGGCTGTGGCAGGCCTGCCACAGAATGTGCAAGTTGAATTGTGCTACAAATCCAACGAGCAATCGTCTGCTTAGAAGCAGGAGCACCCAGCTTGTTGGGTGCATACAGTATAAACAGCGAGTCAGATTTTCTGACTCCAGCCGTCCTTGAAATATATATTTTCAATGCCCTGACAACGTCCAGCAACTTGGAATCCTCCAAATCGCTAGTAGCCGCAGGCACCACAATAGGCTGGTTCAGGTGAAACGCTGAAACCACCTTAGGCAGAAACTGAGGACGCGTCCGCAGTTCTGCCCTGTCCGAATGGAAAATCAGATATGGGCTTTTATACGATAAAGCCGCCAATTCTGACACTCTCCTGGCTGAAGCCAGGGCCAGTAGCATGGTTACTTTCCATGTAAGATATTTCAAATCCACCGATTTGAGTGGCTCAAACCAATGGGATTTGAGAAAATCCAAAACTACATTAAGATCCCACGGAGCCACTGGGGGCACAACCGGGGGCTGTATATGTAGTACTCCTTTTACAAAAGTCTGGACTTCAGGAACTGAAGCCAATTCTTTCTGGAAGAAAATCGACAGGGCCGAAATTTGAACCTTAATGGACCCTAATTTGAGGCCCATAGACAATCCTGTTTGCAGGAAATGTAGGAATCGACCCAGTTGAAATTCCTCCGTCGGGGCCTTCCTGGCCTCACACCACGCAACATATTTTCTCCAAATGCGGTGATAATGTTGTGCAGTCACCTCCTTCCTGGCTTTTACCAGGGTAGGGATGACCTCTTCCGGAATGCCTTTTTCCCTTAGAATTCGGCGTTCAACCGCCATGCCGTCAAACGCAGCCGCGGTAAGTCTTGGAATAGACACGGTCCCTGCTGAAGCAGGTCCCGTCTTAGAGGTAGAGGCCACGGATCTTCCGTGAGCATCTCCTGAAGTTCCGGGTACCAAGTTCTTCTTGGCCAATCCGGAGCCACGAGTATCGTTCTTACTCCCCTTTGCCGTATAATTCTCAGTACTTTTGGTATGAGAGGCAGAGGAGGAAACACATACACTGACTGGAACACCCACGGTGTTACCAGAGCGTCCACAGCTATTGCCTGAGGGTCTCTTGACCTGGCGCAATACCTGTCCAGTTTTTTGTTGAGGCGGGACGCCATCATATCCACCTTTGGTTTTTCCCAACGGTTCACAATCATGTGGAAGACTTCTGGATGAAGTCCCCACTCTCCCGGGTGTAGATCGTGTCTGCTGAGGAAGTCCGCTTCCCAGTTGTCCACTCCCGGAATGAACACTGCTGACAGTGCTATCACATGATCTTCCGCCCAGCGAAGAATCCTTGCAGCTTCTGCCATTGCCCTCCTGCTTCTTGTGCCGCCCTGTCTGTTTACGTGGGCGACTGCCGTGATGTTGTCCGACTGGATCAACACCGGCTGACCCTGAAGCAGGGGTTTTGCCAGGCTTAGAGCATTGTAAATCGCTCTTAGCTCCAGTATATTTATGTGAAGAGACATCTCCAGGCTTGACCACACTCCCTGGAAGTTTCTTCCCTGTGTGACCGCTCCCCAGCCTCTCAGACTGGCATCCGTGGTCACCAGGACCCAGTCCTGTATGCCGAATCTGCGGCCCTCTAACAGATGAGCACTCTGCAACCACCACAGAAGAGACACCCTTGTCCGTGGAGACAAAGTTATCCGCTGATGCATCTGCAGATGCGATCCGGACCATTTGTCCAGCAGATCCCACTGAAAAGTTCATGCGTGGAATCTGCCGAATGGAATCGCTTCGTAAGAAGCCACCATTTTTCCCAGGACTCTTGTGCATTGATGCACAGACACTTTTCCTGGTTTTAGGAGGTTCCTGACAAGTTCGGATAACTCCCTGGCTTTCTCCTCCGGAAGAAACACCTTTTTCTGAACCGTGTCCAGAATCATTCCCAGGAACAGCAGACGTGTCGTCGGGGTCAATTGAGATTTTGGAAAATTCAGAATCCACCCGTGCTGTTGCAGCACTACTTGGGTTAGTGCTACTACGTCCTCCAGCTGTTCTCTGGACCTTGCCCTTATCAGGAGATCGTCCAAGTAAGGGATAATTAATACGCCTTTTCTTCGCAGAAGAAACATCATTTCGGCCATTACCTTGGTAAAGACCCGAGGTGCCGTGGACAATCCAAACGGCAGCGTCTGAAACTGATAATGACAGTTTTGCACCACGAACCTGAGGTACCCTTGATGTGAAGGGCAAATTGGGACATGCAGGTAAGCATCCTTGATGTCCAGGGACACCATAAAGTCCCCTTCTTCCAGATTCGCTATCACTGCTCTGAGTGACTCCATCTTGAACTTGAATTTTTGTATGTACAGGTTCAAAGATTTCAGATTTAGAATAGGTCTTACCGAGCCGTCCGGCTTCGGTACCACAAATAGTGTGGAATAATACCCCTTTCCCTGTTGTAGGAGGGGTACCTTGACTATCACCTGCTGAGAATACAGCTTGTGAATGGCTTCCAATACCGTCGCCCTGTCTGAGGGAGACGTTGGCAGAGCAGACTTTAGGAACAGGCGAGGGGGAGACTTCTCGAATTCCAACCTGTAACCCTGAGATACTACCTGCAGGATCCAGGGGTCCACCTGTGAGTGAGCCCACTGTGCGCTGAAATTCTTGAGTCGACCCCCCACCGCCCCCGAGTCCGCTTGTAAAGCCCCAATGTCATGCTGAGGGCTTTGCAGAAGCCGGGGAGGGCTTCTGCTCCTGGGAGGGAGCTGCTTGGTGCACTCTCTTACCCTTTCCTTTGCCTCGGGGCAGATATGACTGTCCTTTTGCCCGCTTGTTCTTATAGGAACGAAAGGACTGCGGCTGAAAAGACGGTGTCTTTTTCTGTTGGGAGGGGACCTGAGGTAAAAAGGTGGATTTCCCAGCTGTTGCCGTGGCCACCAAATCCGATAGACCGACCCCAAATAATTCCTCCCCTTTATACGGCAATACTTCCATATGCCGTTTGGAATCCGCATCACCTGACCACTGTCGCGTCCATAAACTTCTTCTGGCAGATATGGACATCGCACTTACTCTCGATGCCAGAGTGCAAATATCCCTCTGAGCATCTCGCATATAAAGAAAAGCATCCTTTAATTGCTCTATAGTCAATAAAATACTGTCCCTATCCAGGGTATCAATATTTTCAGTCAGGGAATCCGACCAAACCACCCCAGCACTGCACATCCATGCTGAGGCGATGGCTGGTCGCAGTATAACACCAGTATGAGTGTATATACTTTTCAGGGTAGTTTCCAGCCTCCTATCAGCTGGATCCTTGAGGGCGGCCGTTTCAGGAGACGGTAACGCCACTTGTTTTGATAAGCGTGTGAGTGCCTTATCCACCCTAGGGGGTGTTTCCCAGCGCGCCCTAACCTCTGGCGGGAAAGGATATAATGCCAATAACTTCTTTGAAATTAGCAGTTTTCTATCGGGGTTAACCCACGCTTCATCACACACTTCATTCAATTCCTCTGATTCAGGAAAAACTACAGGTAGTTTTTTCAGACCCCACATAATACCCCTTTTTGTGGTACTTGCAGTATCAGAGATATGCAAAGCCTCCTTCATTGCCGTGATCATATAACGTGTGGCCCTACTGGAAAATAATTGTTTCTTCACCGTCGACACTAGATTCGGTGTCCGTGTCTGGGTCTGTGTCGACCGACTGAGGTAAAGGGCGTTTTACAGCCCCTGACGGTGTCTGAGACGCCTGGACAGGTACTAACTGGTTTGCCGGCCGTCTCATGTCGTCAACTGATTTTTGTAACGTGCTGACATTATCACGTAATTCCATAAACAAAGCCATCCATTCCGGTGTCGACTCCCTAGGGGGTGACATCACCATTACCGGCAATTGCTCCGCCTCCACACCAACATCGTCCTCATACATGTCGACACACACGTACCGACACACAGCAGACACACAGGGAATGCTCTTATCGAAGACAGGACCCCACTAGCCCTTTGGGGAGACAGAGGGAGAGTTTGCCAGCACACACCCAAGCGCTATAAATATATAGGAACAACCCTACAGAAGTGTTGTTTCCTTTATAGCAGCTTAATATATCAATATCGCCAAAAAAGTGCCCCCCCTCTCTGTTTTTTTACCCTGTTTCTGTAGTGCAGTGCAGGGGAGAGTCCTGGGAGCCTTCCTCGCAGCGGAGCTGTGCAGGAAAATGGCGCTGTGTGCTGAGGAGATAGGCCCCGCCCCCTATTTCGGCGGGCTCTTCTCCCGGTGTTTGTGAGACCTGGCAGGGGTTAAATACATCCATATAGCCCCAGGGGCTATATGTGATGTATTTTTAGCCAGAACAAGGTATTATCATTGCTGCCCAGGGCGCCCCCCCCCCAGCGCCCTGCACCCTCAGTGACCGCTGGTGTGAAGTGTGCTGACAACAATGGCGCACAGCTGCAGTGCTGTGCGCTACCTCATGAAGACTGAAAAGTCTTCTGCCGCCGGTTTCTGGACCTTCACTTTTCGGCATCTGCAAGGGGGTCGGCGGCGCGGCTCCGGGACCGGACTCCATGGCTGGGCCTGTGTTCGATCCCTCTGGAGCTAATGGTGTCCAGTAGCCTAAGAAGCCAATCCATCCTGCACGCAGGTGAGTTCACTTCTTCTCCCCTAAGTCCCTCGTTGCAGTGAGCCTGTTGCCAGCAGGACTCACTGAAAATAAAAAACCTAATAACTTTTTCTAAGCAGCTCTTTAGGAGAGCCACCTAGATTGCACCCTGCTCGGACGGGCACAAAAACCTAACTGAGGCTTGGAGGAGGGTCATAGGGGGAGGAGCCAGTGCACACCACCTAGTCCTAAAGCTTTTATTTTTGTGCCCTGTCTCCTGCGGAGCCGCTAATCCCCATGGTCCTGACGGAGTCCCAGCATCCACTAGGACGTCAGAGAAATAGTAAGATGTCACAGGTTCCGAAGGTCATTACAAGTAAAGTCGTTGGTATATCATCCTGTAACATTTAGTACATTATCCATTTGCCTTCTGTTTATACAAATAAGTCTAATCATAACATCGAGATAGTAATAGTAAGGTAATTAGAGGATGGGGGGTTGGGCAAGGTAAGGAATGGAGGGAGGGGGAGGGTCAGGGATCGGGGTTGACCAATACCAGGGGACTCGTGAATTGTGAGGAGGGTGTAATGCCTCCAGTATGGGAAACTGGTTACATTGCTAGTTCACTTGGTTGCATAGAGGTAATCTTTGTACTCTTTGGAAGATGTATATTCTATCCATGGCAGCCACATGGCCATGAATTCCGAGAGTTTATCTCTAGATGTCAAGAGAATGTTTTCCATGTTCATGTAGTAGTTAATCCTCTCAAACCATAGTTTTCTCGTGGGTGGATTTGGGGACCTCCATAGTGTGGGGATGATTGCCCGCGCTGCGTTGGATAGGTGTCGGAGCAGTGACGTTTTGTGTTGTGCCAGTGGGATAGGGGAGTGGGAAAGCAACCAGAAGGCCGGGTCAGTATGGACAGGTGTGTGGAGTATTTCTTGAGAGATAGAAATGACTTCTGCCCAGAAAGGGCGTATTAAGGGGCAAGTCCACCAAATATGCATTAGGGAGCCTGTTGCACCAAGGCATCTCCAGCATTTGTCCGTCACTCCCGGGTACATGTGGTGAAGGAGGGAGGGGTGTCTGTACCACCTCATTATCAGTTTGTATTGGGTTTCCCTAACTTGTATGCACACTGAGCTTTTATGGGTTTTGAGGAATATCGTTCGCCACTCTTTGTCCGTCAATCGAATTTCCAGGTCCCTCTCCCATGCCTTTTGAAAGGATGTGTGTGTTTGGGCTGCATTGTCTTGCATTAGTTTGTAGAGTGTAGAGACTGTATGTTTGGGGGTGCATCTGGAAACACACAACCTCTCAAACTGTGTTAGTTCCCTTGAAGCTTGGGGGTGTCTATGTCCGGAGTGTATGTAGTGCCTAAGTTGTAGGTATTTCCAAAAATCTTGTTGTGGGATGTCCCACTTTAGTCGCACTTCTGAGAACTGCTTGACCCCCGTGGAGGTTGTTAATTGGCCTACCCTAAAGAGACCCGCGAGAGCCCAGTTACCAAAGTGGGATGGCGTTAGGCCGGGTTGAAAGTCGGGGTTGGCGAGAAAAGAAGTCATTGGGCCAAAAGCGGATGAAATGTTTGGCCAGTTGCGTGCTTTTTTCCAGAAGGAGAGGGTTGCGTTGATAGTTGGGTGGGTGGTAGGGGTTTTAGGCAGGGAGGGAAGCCACGGGAAGATCTCTGGGAATTGCTGCATGTAGAGTCCCTCTAATGCCACCCATTGTTTAGTGTCCCGACTCCTCGTCCAGTCCAAAACTCTATTGAGCAATATTGCCCAGTAATAGCCTCTGATATCTGGTAATTGAAAGCCACCGCTCCGAGTGGGGCGGATCATTGTGGATCTGCTAATTCTAGGTCTTCTCCTAGACCATATGAATTGCTGTGTCAGGAGATGTATGGACCTGAACCAGGAGTCTGGGATTTGTATTGGGAGAGTTTGCAATTTGTACAGTAATTTAGGGAGTGTATTCATTTTTACAACGTTTACTCTCCCCAACCATGAGAGTGGTTTAAGATACCATCTGCTATAATCAGCTCTGATCATCCGGAGTAGGGGAGTGAAGTTCAGGTTAAACAAACGGGATAAGTCTTTCGGCAGCAGTATACCCAGATGGAACACCTCACACCTGCCCTAAGTAAAAGGGAAGGATCGTTTAAGAATATTCACGGTGTCGGGGGGCGAGGATATGTTCAGGGCACAGGATTTAGACATGTTTATCTTAAAGTTGGAAAGTTGTCCAAAGTGAGTCAGTTCCTGCATGAAATGGGAAAGGGAGGTGGTCGGGTACGTTATTGTGGCCAGGAGATCATCAGCAAATAGGGAGAGTTTATGTTCTGTATCCCCTACTATCAAGCCTGTGATGTGGGTATTAGCCCTAATGGCCCTTGCAAAGGCCTCAATGCATAGGATAAAAAGTAGAGGTGATAAAGGGCATCCCTGTCGTGTCCCGTTGTTTATACAGAAGGGTTCGGACAGTGTCCCATTGATTAGGACCCGGGCTGTGGGTGATCTATAGAGTCCCATGATTCTGCCAAGTGCCAGGGGACCCAGTCCTATGTGCCCCAGGACAGACCTCATAAAGCCCCAGCTGACTCTGTCGAAGGCCTTCTCAGCGTCAGTAGACAGTAGTACAGTAGGAGGGCCTCCCTGGGATGCTATATGGATTAGGCTTAGGACCTTAGTGGTATTGTCTTTGGCTTCGCGGTTCAAGACAAAGCCCACCTGGTCATTATGGATCAGGGATGGTAGTAGGACGTTTAGTCTGTTTGCCATTAATTTTGCAAACAGCTTGGCGTCAATGTTTAGAAGGGATATGGGCCTGTAGCTGGAGCACACCGAGGGGTCCTTACCGGGCTTAGGCAGTACCGATATGTGGGCTTCCAAGGATTGGGTCGAGAAATGGGTGTCTGCAGAGATTGAGTTGAAGGCCTGGAGAAGGTAGGGGGAGAGTAGGTATTTGAATTGTTTGTAGTATGTAAGTGTGAAGCCATCTGGCCCCGGACTTTTACCAATGGGAGTCGAGGCTAGGGCATTTTCCAATTCTAACTGGGTGAAGGGTTGTTCTAGTGTTTCTCTATCTGCTAGGGTTAGAACAGGGTAGGATACTTTTTCTAAGTATGCTTTTGCCTGTAAGAAGTTGTAGGCGGTGGATGTATTTTCGTCTCGGTTCTCTAGGTTGTATAGGAGGGAGTAATATTGTTTAAAGCACGCGGCTATTTCAGGGGTCTTGAATCGGGGGGTTCCGTCTCTGTCTTTTATGCTATTGATGTACAGGGATGAGCGTTGCGCTTTGAGGGCTTGGGCCAGGAGGCGGCCAGGTTTGTTACCCCACTGGTAGTATTTGGAGTTACATTTACGGACAGAGAGCTGGATACTATCTGTGAGAGCTTTTTTCAATTGGGCACGAGTATCTATCAGGTCTAAGTAGTCAGGTTCTGAAAGGGACATTTTGTGTGAGGACTCGAGGCGGTGGAGATGTTCTAGTAATTTAGTGATATGAGCTGACCTCTGTTTTTTCATGAAAGTCCCCAGCTGTATGAGTTTGCCTCTTATGGTGCATTTATGTGCTTCCCACAGAGTGACCTTGGAGACCTCGTCAATGTCGTTAAAGGAAAAATATTCTGTCAGGGCCTTTTCTAGTTCGCCTTTGCAGTATTGGTCTTGCAAAAGGAACTCGTTGAGGCGCCAGGTCCATTGGCCCGGGGCGGATTGGGGGGTTAAAAGGGTCATATGTATTGGGGCATGGTCCGACCAGGTTATCGAGCCTATGGAGGAGTCTATTAATTGAGGGAGGTGTCTGTGGCTCAAAAATATATAATCAAGACGTGAGTAAGCATTGTGTGGGTTCGAATAAAAAGAGTAGTCTGTCAGAGGGGTGGAGTATTCTCCAGGAGTCTACCAACTGTAAATCGTGGAATAGTCGCTTAGCCTGTCGGTGTTGACGTTGGGATGTTCGGGGTGGGCCAGAGGATAAGTCTAAGGATGGGTCCATTGTCCAGTTCAGGTCTCCCCCCATAACCACAACCCCCGAGAGTAGGGGCTCAATCAGGGATAGGGCCGAGCGGAAAAAAGGGATCTGGTCCTTGTTTGGGGCATACAGAGCCACAAATGTGTACGGACACATACATAGTTTGCAATTGACTACCAAGAGGCGTCCTGGGATCGGTTTGTGGACTGCTATATCTGATAGTTGGAGAGTCCTAGAGAATATTATCGCTACTCCCTTAGACTTGGTGTCTGGGTTGTTGCTGTAGTAGGCCTGTGGGAAGCGAAAGTTAGTCAAGGGTGGGTTTTTAGCGGAGATTTTGAAATGTGACTCTTGGATTAGTGCGACATCTACTCTGTCAGCCCATAGGGACCGCAGTAGAGATGTTCTTTTCTCTGGGACATTAAGGCCTTTCGCATTAATTGATGTTATTTTAATTCTTCCGGGGGGGGGTCATGGTGGGTATGAGTCATGAAGGGGGGTTGCACGTCTGGAATGGTCAAGGAGGGGGGAGGGCGGGGATGTGGGGAAGGCGTGAGAAGGGTAAAACATGGGAAAAAGGTAAACAACATTAACATTTAGATAACCCGCATTGAGGACACCAAGCCAACTAAGGGTTGGTGACCTAAGAGGCATTTCTGCCAAGGGCGGGTGAAGGGCGGATAAGGGAGCTTCCGCCAAGGGCATCTTGTTAATAATCAGAAGTTGAGCTAAAGTAAACAAACATACACAATGTTAGATAATTGTAAACTGTTAAGTATAATCTATAAATTGTAAACTGTAAACCTCGTTAAACTGTAGGTTGCACCGAGTGGTTGGTTGCAATAAGTCTCATGTTCATTGAGCTTCGTTTTGCAGTCCGTACCTCAAAGTGAGTAAGGGGTCAAGACCCCGCAACGGCTAAATGTCGAATAAAGGTCCACCAGAGGTATAAGGTAATCCCACGCTGTGTACAGGAAGCCGTGACCCTCCTTTATTGTTCCATCAGGTGGCTCGTGAATCCTCACCTAGGGGGGGATCCTTTGGAGTTTCTTTTGCTGCAAGGGATCTCATGATCAAAAAGTACGATTTTGCAATCGATGACTCGTGACATAATAGGGGAGGGGGACATGGTCCCAGCGACAGCGAGATGTCGGTTTAGGGGCCATCAGTGATGTGAAATGATATCACGCTATGATCTAGGAGACTTTGTCCATTCGCCACTTTTCTGTCAGGTATCGCGTAGGTCCCTGTCGGGGGGGGGGGGGGGGGGGGTCCGTTGGAGTTCCTTTTCCCAGCTCTCCGCACCTCTGTCCAGGGTGCCCCAGTGCGCAAGGGTTGAAAAGATGGCAGCTCTGGGGTGGGAAAGTCCCAATCACGTAGATCTGGTTTCGGAATGCCCAGTCCTGTACAGAATTCCGGGAAATCCGAAAATGAGTTAAGGGTGTGGGTTTTCCCCGATTGGGAGACTTGGAGATTGAAGGGAAAGCCCCATCGATATTTCAACTGGCGTTTACGGAGTTCATCCGTTAGGGGCTTTAGGGCCTTCCGCTGTTGGAGTGTGTGCCAGGACAAATCTTGGAATATCTGGATCATTGAACCGTTGAAATCAACTCCGTCGAGTTGGCGGACTTTGCGCATGATGTCATCCTTTTGAGAAAAATAGTGTAATCTGCAGATCACATCCCGTGGTCTGTCCGCAGAGAGACCTCTTGGTTTTAGGGCTCTGTGAGCTCTATCGAAAGTAATGGTATCGTTGGGATCATTGCCTAGGATCTCGTTAAAATTTTTTGTGAGGGCGTCAATCAAGCCCGTTTGAGGGACATCTTCCGGCAAGCCCCGTATACGGATATTGTTTCTCCTCCCTCTGCTATCCAAATCTGTTAAACGAGTTTGGAGTGAGCGAATCTCTGAGGACTGAGCATCAATGATGGTAGTCAGCGACTTTAAAAAATGTGTCGGAGGAGTACTGATGGTCCTCTAGGCTCGTCACCCGGTCCGAAATATGGGAGATATCTTGTCTCACGGCCGCCAGCTCACGCCTCACTGTATCTTGTAGATCTTGCTTGGTGGGTAGGTTCTTCATGTAAGCTAAGATGTCTTGTAAGTCCCTGTTTCCTGGGGAGCCGGTGCGTGACGCTTCCTCGCCTAGAGGAGGTGGGTGGGGGGTCTGTGGGGGTGCGAGGGCGTTTGCAGCAGGTGAGCTACCAGCCAAGGCGGGTGGGGTGGGTTGTAGAAAGGATCTCATAGCGGATTGTGATATGTTTCCTCGCGGAGTTGATGTTTCGGCCTTTTTGGAGGGCCTTTTGTTCCTGGTCATCACTCAATCAGCAGTGGAGGGGTTAGTTTCTCTAAATGCAAGTCAACGAGGTTAGATTTGTTTACATAGCTCACATAAGAATGCCTTCAGTGGAGCGGCTCCCTGTGGGTTGGCATCAGCAGGGCATTACGGTGGTCGCGACAACGACATCCAAGTGTGGTATACGTCTGGAGGCGTCATTCACTCAGGATTCTGGAGGAACATTCAAATGATTAAGTGTGTTTAACTGTATTTCTTCGGTGAATTATCTTAAGGTAGCCACCAGGGGGAGCTTTCACTGTGGGTAATGGATCAGGGTCTATGCAAGTGTCTGTCTCAGAGTCTCTCAGGTGCATAGAATAATTGAGTCCCCGGCTCCTGAAGAGTAGTTAGGCCGTGACCTGCAGTGGGGGTTTTAAGGCCTCTCTCGGCTCCGTAAAATCCAGTTTCTGTGGTTCTAGTGGTGCCACTGAACAGGTAGGATTTGAGTGGGTATTGGGTTAGTTATAGTGGGCCTCAGTGGAGGTATTATTAATTATATTGGGGCAGCAGCCTTTTGTATCAGAGGATGGGGCCTCTCAATATGGCAAATCAGGGGGTATAGTGTGGGCTGTAGTGCCCGCAGGACGGAGGGAGCACGGGCGGACACAGCCGTCGGCGGTAGTGCCAGGCAGTCCGGGCAGCCGGACGTGTCGTGCTGCAGGGCCGTGCGTGCGTCAGCGGTGTCGCGGGAGCCGCGGCCGCCTGGGGCCAGATCAACAGCGGTGGCTCGGGCTCCGTACGTGGAGCGGACTCACCAAATGATGCAGGGTCGCCCGTCCGCTGTCCCACCGAGGTCCAGGGGTATCAGGTGAGACGTGTAGGGCCGCCAGGCGCCGTCGGGCTGCGAGGTCCACCTCCGGATATAGCGGCCCGGGCTCTTCTCCAAATCCAGGCCCCGGCTTCTGTCCGTGGAGAAGGCCGCAGTCCGCAGAAGCGCTTATAAGCGCTCCCCGACTCCGCGGGTCTCCCCAGGCTGTAGTGGTGAGATAGGAGGCACTGCTGTGATATCTCCTGACTGTGTGGTGGTTGATGAAAGGGGTTTACAGGCTTTAGTGGCGTGTTCACTTGGGGAGCTGGGGTGAAACACAGCCACCTTCCCTGCCAGCCAAGCCACGCCCCTCCCTCTGTAGTTTCTTGTTGAGGCAGGATGCCATCATGTCCACCTGTGGCAGTTCCCACAGACTTTCAACCTGTGCGAAGACTTCTTGATGAAGTCCCCACTCCCCCGGGTGGAGGTCGTGCCTGCTGAGGAAGTCTACTTCCCAGTTGTCTACCCCCGGGATGAACACTGCTGACAGTGCGCTTACATGATTCTCCGCCCAGCGAAGAATTCTGGTGGCTTCCGCCATCGCCACCCTGCTCCTTGTGCCGCCTTGTCGGTTTACATGAGCCACAGCGGTGATGTTGTCTGACTGAATCAGAACTGGTTGACCGCGAAGCAGGGTCTCTGCTTGACGTAGGGCGTTGTAAATGGCCCTTAGTTCCAGGATGTTGATGTGAAGGCAAGTCTCCTGACTTGACCACAGACCTTGGAAATTTCTTCCCTGTGTGACTGCTCCCCACCCTCGGAGGCTTGCATCCGTGGTCACCAGGACCCAGTCCTGAATGCCGAATCTGCGGCCCTCGAGAAGGTGAGCACTCCGCAGCCACCACAGGAGAGACACCCTGGCCCTGGGGGATAGGGTGATTAACCGATGCATCTGAAGATGTGATCCGGACCATTTGTCCAGTAAGTACCATTGAAAGGTCCTCGCATGGAACCTGCCGAAGGGAATGGCCTCGTATGATGCCACCATCTTTCCCAGGACTCGAGTGCAGTGATGCACTGACACCTGTTTTGGTTTTAATAGGTCCCTGACCAGTGTCATGAGTTCCTGAACCTTCTCTATCGGGAGATAAACCCTTTTCTGGTCTGTGTCCAGAATCATGCCCAGGAAAGGCAGACGAGTCGTAGGAACCAACTGCGACTTCGGAATATTTAGAATCCAGCCGTGTTGCCGTAACACTTCCAGAGAACGTGCTACGCTGATCAGCAACTGCTCTTTTGACCTCGCTTTTCTGAGGAGATCGTCCAAATATGGGATAATTGTGACCCGTTGCTTCCGCAGGAGTACCATCATTTCCGCCATTACCTTGGTAAATATTCTCGGAGCCATGGAGAGACCAAACGGCAACGTCTGAAATTGGTAATGACAATCCTGTACCACAAATCTGAAGTACGCCTGATGAGGTGGATAAATGGGGACATGAAGGTATGCATCCTTTATGTCCAGAGACACCATAAAATCCCCCCCTTCCAGGCTTGCAATGACCGCTCTCAGCGATTCCATCTTGAACCGGAACCTTTTTAGGTACATGTTCAGGGATTTTAAATTCAATATGGGTCTGATCGAACCGTCCGGTTTCGGTACCACAAACATGGTCGAATAATAACCCTTTCCTTGTTGAAGGAGGGGAACCTTGACCACCACCTGTTGAAGATACAATTTGTGAATTGCAGTTAACACTATTTCCCTCTCTAAGGGGGAAGCTGGCAGGGCCGATTTGAGGTATCGGTGAGGGGGCATCTCTTCGAATTCCAGCTTGTATCCCTGAGACACAATATCTATTGCCCAGGGATCCAACTGGGAGTGAACCCACTTGTGGCTGAAATTTCGGAGACGCGCCCCCACCGGGCCTAGCTCCGCCTGTGGAGCCCCAGCGTCATGCGGTGGATTTTGTGGAAGCCGGGGAGGACTTCTGTTCCTGGGAACTAGCTGTGTTGTGCAGCTTCTTTCCTCTGCCCCTGCCAAGAAAGGACGCACCTCAGACTTTCTTGTTTTTCTGTGATCGAAAGGACTGCATTTGGTAATACGGTGCTTTCTTAGGCTGTGAGGAAACATATGGCAAAAAATGTTGACTTTTCAGCCGTAGCTGTGGAGACCAGGTCCGAGAGACCCTCCCCAAACAATTCCTCACCCTTGTAAGGTAAAACCTCCATGTGCCTTTTTGAGTCGGCATCACCTGTCCATTGCCGAGTCCACAGGACCCTTCTGGCAGAAATCGACATAGCATTTATTCTAGAACCTAGTAGGCTAATGTCTCTCTGAGCATCTCTCATATAAAGGACAGCGTCTTTAATATGCCCCAGGGTCATTAATATAGTATCCTTGTCTAAGGTATCAAGTTCCTCAGATAAGGTATCCGTCCATGCTGCTACAGCACTACACACCTAAGCCAACGCGATTGCCGGCCTCAGTAAGGTACCTGAATGTGTATAAATGGACTTTAGGGTAACCTCCTGTTTTGCGATCCGCAGCATCTTTGAGGGTAGCCGTATCCTGTGACGGCAGGGCTACCTTCTTGGATAAGCGTGTCAAAGCTTTGTCCACCCTAGGGGAAGATTCCCAGCGTAACCTGTCCGTTGGCGGGAAAGGATACGCCATAAGAATCATTTTGGAAATCTGCAGTTTTTTATCCGGAGATTCCCAAGCCTTTTCACATAACTCATTGAGCTCGTGTGAGGGGGGAAAAGTTACCTGCGGCTTCTTTTCCCCATACATATGAACCCTCCTGTCAGGGACTGGGGTTTCCTCTGTGATGTGCAACACATCCTTAATAGCTATAATCATATAACGGATGGATTTAGCCAATTTTGCCTGTAACTTTGCATCATCGTAATCGACACTGAAGTCAGAATCCATGTCGGTATCCGTGTCAATAATTTGGGATAGTGGGCGCTTCTGAGACCCTGTCGGCCTCTGCGACATAGGATCAGGCATGGGTTGGGACCCTGACTGTCCTGAGGCTTCAGCTTTTTCCAACCTTTTATGTAAGGAATTAACATTATCATTTAAAACCTTCCACATATCCATCCAATCAGGTGTCGGTGCCGTCGGCAGAGACACCACATTCATTTGCTCCCACTCTGCTTCCACATAGCCTTCCTCATCAGTCATGTCGACACAAGCGTACCGACACACCACACACACAGGGAATGCCCTTTTTGAAGACAGTTCCCCCACAAGGCCCTTTGGTGAGACAGAGAGAAAGTATGCCAGCACACACCCCAGCGCTATATAACCCAGGAATAACACAGTAACTTAATGTTAACCCAGTAGCTGCTGTATATTGTGTTTTTAGCGCCTAATTATGTGCCCCCCCTCTCCTTTTACCCTTTTCTACCGTGATCTGCAGAGGAGAGCCTGGGGAGCTTCTTCTCAGCGGAGCTGTGTAGAAAAAATGGCGCTGGTGAGTGCTGAGGCAGAAGCCCGCCCCCTCGACGGCGGGCTTCTGTCCCGCTAAAATACATATCTTTTTGGCGGGGGCTCATACATACATACATACAGTGCCCAACTGTATATATGAATACTTTTGCCAACAGAGGTCCATATGCTGCCCAGGGCGCCCCCCCCCTGCGCCCTGCACCCTTACAGTGACCGGCGTATGTGAGGTGTGTTTGGAGCAATGGCGCACAGCTGCAGTGCTGTGCGTTACCTCATGTGAAGAACGGAGTCTTCTGCCGCCGATTTCGAAGTCTTCTTGCTTCTCATACTCACCCGGCTTCTGTCTTCCGGCTCTGCGAGGGGGACGGCGGCGTGGCTCTGGGATCGGACGACGAGGGTGAGATCCTGTGTACGATCCCTCTGGAGCTAATGGTGTCCAGTAGCCTAAGAAGCAGGACCTAGCTTCAGAGAGTAGGGCTGCTTCTCTCCCCTCTGTCCCACGATGCAGGGAGTCTGTTGCCAGCAGAGCTCCCTGAAAATAAAAAACCTAACAAAATACTTTCTTACAGCAAGCTCAGGAGAGCTCACTGAACAGCATCCAGCTCGTCCGGGCACAGATTCAAACTGAGGTCTGGAGGAGGGACATAGAGGGAGGAGCCAGAGCACACCAGAATCGAAATTCTTTCTTAAAGTGCCCATGTCTCCTGCGGAGCCCGTCTATTCCCCATGGTCCTTACGGAGTCCGCAGCATCCACTAGGAAGTTAGAGAAATTGGGTTGCGCTGATAAGTAATAACAAGAAATGTATTAAGAGGGTAGCAGATAGGCAGCTATAAGCTCTGGGATGCGAAGGGTAAACAAAAAACAACAACTGTATTATACACTTTCACCTGAAATTATGAAGCTTCCATCAAATTATCAGTGGTGCTTTCAACCAATAGAACAGCCATGATTTTGTGGACTTCCTAGTGAAATCAATTATTCAGCTGGGTGAATCACGATAGCGTTCTTAATTATTAAATCCCACATGTTGTGTTGTCTGAAGTCATACTGGTCACTGAAACTATTTATAAGTAACAATAGCAGTTTCACTATTGAAACCACTGTTTAGTGCCTATAGTATTCAGTAGGCTGGCTGCCAATTGAAAGGCAGTTCTCTTGCTCCAGCAATGCTAACCCCGGAACTGACAATTTGCCTATTTACAGGGGTGTGTAGTATCAGGACCAGGCTTGCTGACACTGATCATTCGTATCGGTGATCCAGCTCTAGTATTTCTACACTGTCCACAGCTAGTGCCTGCACACTGAGCAGGAAACAAGTTGTCAACTGAACAATATGTTCCAAATTGCTAATGTAGAGCCAAAATCTGGCCTTGCAGAGGAGCAAGTGCCACAGCAGAAATCAGACTTGTCTAATTGCTCAAGAAATGCATACACAGCAAAAGGTGTACAGCATGTGGCATTACCAATCCTGAAATTTATCCTGACTTTAGATAACTGCATACGTATGATTTAAAAAAAAAAAAAACATACTGATTACAGATTATACCATTTTAATTCAAGGCATGTAGACTTAATTCACTAAAACTGGTTTAACGGAAGATTAATACAGTGTTAAAGCATTAAAGCAGAGTTTGTTTACAAAACAGATTAAATGAAGAAAAAAAAAAAAAAAGTCCTACCAGTAGATTAGAATATGAATACCGATTTAATTCACACAACTGGAATTTCTGCCTTTAAAAAAAGTACTCAGACCATTCTAAAGGGGTATACACACTTGGCGATATAGTAAACTATATTGCTCATTTCCCCCCTCCTGAGTGATAGTTTAATATAATCGCCCGGTGTGTATGCAGCCGCCGCCGACCGATGCAGGTCGTTAATGACCCTCGGTCTCGGCATGCATGCAGCTCAATTTGGACTCATCGTCCTGCTCCGGCCGGGCGCGGTATCACGTCACTATGTGATATCGCTAGTCTGTGTATCACAGTGTGTATGCCTGCCATCGGGCGGCCCGGGAAACACTAGGTGATGACGCTCACCGAGCACATCGCCTAGTGTGTACCCACCTTGAGGTGCGTTGAAGCGGAATTCTGAATAAAAGGTAAACAAATGGACACACTTTCAGGCAAGCACTTGTCACACACGTAATTTTGATAGGGAAAGTATAAAATAAACTCGATTTAAATATAAGGGACACAATCAAAAAATAAGAATTTACTTACCGATAATTCTATTTCTCGGAGTCCGTAGTGGATGCTGGGGTTCCTGAAAGGACCATGGGGAATAGCGGCTCCGCAGGAGACAGGGCACAAAAAAGTAAAGCTTTACTAGGTCAGGTGGTGTGCACTGGCTCCTCCCCCTATGACCCTCCTCCAGACTCCAGTTAGGTACTGTGCCCGGACGAGCATACACAATAAGGGAGGCATTTTGAATCCCGGGTAAGACTCATACCAGCCACACCAATCACACCGTACAACTTGTGATCTAAACCCAGTTAACAGTATGACAACAGAAAGGGCCTCTTAAAGATGGCTCCTTAACAATAACCCGAATTAGTTAACAATAACTATGTACAAGTATTGCAGATAATCCGCACTTGGGATGGGCGCCCAGCATCCACTACGGACTCCGAGAAATAGAATTATCGGTAAGTAAATTCTTATTTTCTCTATCGTCCTAAGTGGATGCTGGGGTTCCTGAAAGGACCATGGGGATTATACCAAAGCTCCCAAACGGGCGGGAGAGTGCGGATGACTCTGCAGCACCGAATGAGAGAACTCCAGGTCCTCCTTTGCCAGGGTATCAAATTTGTAAAATTTTACAAACGTGTTCTCCCCCGACCACGTAGCTGCTCGGCAGAGTTGTAATGCCGAGACCCCTCGGGCAGCCGCCCAAGATGAGCCCACCTTCCTTGTGGAGTGGGCTTTTACAGTTTTAGGCTGTGGCAGGCCTGCCACAGAATGTGCAAGTTGAATTGTGTTACAAATCCAACGAGCAATCGACTGCTTAGAAGCAGGTGCGCCCAACTTGTTGGGTGCATACAATATAAACAGCGAGTCAGATTTTCTGACTCCAGCCGTCCTTGCAATGTATATTTTTAAGGCTCTGACAACGTCCAACAACTTGGAGTCCTCCAAGTCGCTAGTGGCCGCAGGCACCACAATAGGTTGGTTCAGATGAAATGCTGATACCACTTTAGGGAGAAAATGCGGACGAGTCCGCAGTTCTGCCCTATCCGAATGGAAGATTAGATAAGGACTTTTATAAGATAAAGCCGCCAATTCAGATACTCTCCTGGCAGAGGCCAGGGCTAGTAACATAGTCACTTTCAATGTGAGATATTTCAAATCCACCTTTTTCAATGGTTCAAACCAATGGGATTTGAGGAAATCTAAAACTACATTTAGATCCCACGGTGCCACCGGAGGCACCACAGGAGGCTGTATATGCAGTACTCCCTTGACAAAAGTCTGGACCTCAGGGACAGAGGCCAATTCTTTTTGGAAGAATATTGACAGGGCCGAAATTTGAACCTTAATGGATCCCAATTTGAGACCCATAGATAATCCTGATTGCAGGAAATGTAGGAAACGACCCAGTTGGAATTCCTCCGTCGGAACCCTCCGATCCTCGCACCACGCTACATATTTTCGCCAAATGCGGTGATAATGTTTCACGGTGACTTCCTTCCGTGCCTTAATCAAGGTAGGAATGACTTCTTCTGGAATGCCTTTCCCTTTTAGGATCTGGCGTTCAACCGCCATGCCGTCAAACGCAGCCGCGGTAAGTCTTGAAAAAGACAGGGACCCTGCTGTAGCAGGTCCCTTCTCAGAGGTAGAGGCCACGGTTCGTCCGTGAGCATCTCTTGAAGTTCCGGATACCAAGTCCTTCTCGGCCAATCCGGAACCACTAGTATTGTTCTTACTCTTCTTTGCCGTATGATCTTCAATACCTTTGGTATGAGCGGCAGAGGAGGAAACACATACACTGACTGGTACACCCAAGGAGTTACCAGTGCGTCCACAGCTATTGCCTGTGGATCTCTTGACCTGGCGCAATATTTGTCCAGTTTCTTGTTGAGGCGAGACGCCATCATGTCTACAATTGGTCTTTCCCAACGGTCTATTAACATGTTGAAGACTTCTGGATGTAGACCCCACTCTCCCGGATGAAGATCGTGTCTGCTGAGGAAGTCTGCTTCCCAGTTGTCCACGCCCGGGATGAACACTGCTGACAGTGCTATCACGTGATTCTCCGCCCAGCGAAGAATCTTGGCAGCTTCTGCCATTGCACTCCTGCTTCTTGTGCCGCCCTGCCTGTTTACATGGGCGACCGCCGTGATGTTGTCCGACTGAATCAACACCGGCTTTCCTTGCAGGAGAAGTTCCGCCTGGCTTAGAGCATTGTAGATTGCTCTTAGTTCCAGAATGTTTATGTGAAGAGACTTTTCCAGACTCGTCCATACTCCCTGGAAGTTTCTTCCTTGTGTGACTGCTCCCCAGCCTCTCAGGCTGGCGTCCGTGGTCACCAGGATCCAATCCTGAATGCCGAATCTGCGGCCTTCTAATAGGTGAGCCTTCTGCAACCACCACAGAAGTGACACCCTTGTCTTTGGTGACAGGGTTATTCGCAGGTGCATCTGCAGATGCGACCCTGACCATTTGTCCAACAGATCCCTTTGGAATATTCTTGCATGGAATCTGCCGAATGGAATTGCTTCGTAAGAAGCCACCATTTTTCCCAGGACTCTTGTGCATTGATGTACTGACACTTTTCCTGGTTTTAGGAGGTTCCTGACCAGATCGGATAACTCCTTGGCTTTTTCCTCTGGAAGGAAAACCTTTTTCTGAACCGTGTCCAGAATCATTCCTAGGAACAGCAGACGAGTTGTCGGGATTAAATGGGATTTTGGAATATTCAGAATCCACCCGTGTTGTCTTAGCACCTCTTGAGATAGTGCTAAAGCTGTCTCCAGCTGTTCTCTGGACCTTGCCCTTATTAGGAGATCGTCCAAGTATGGGATAACTAATACGCCTTTTCTTCGAAGAAGAATCATCATCTCGGCCATTACCTTGGTAAAGACCCGAGGCGCCGTGGACAATCCGAACGGCAGCGTCTGAAACTGATAGTGACAGTTTTGAACAATGAACCTGAGGTACCCCTGGTGTGCGGGGTAAATCGGAACGTGTAGATACGCATCCTTGATGTCCAAGGATACCATAAAGTCCCCTTCTTCCAGGTTCGCTATCACTGCTCTGAGTGACTCCATCTTGAACTTGAACTTTTTTATGTAGAGGTTCAAGGACTTCAGATTTAGAATAGGCCTTACCGAGCCATCCGGCTTCGGTACCACAAATAGAGTGGAATAATACCCCTTTCCTTGTTGTAATAGGGGTACTTTGACTATCACCTGCTGAGCGTACAGCTTGTGAATGGCTTCCAACACCCTCTCCCTTTCGGAAGAGACGGTTGGTAAGGCAGACTTCAGGAAACGATGAGGAGGATCCGTCTCTAATTCTAACCTGTACCCCTGAGATATTATCTGCAGGATCCAGGGGTCTACCTGCGAGTGAGCCCACTGCGCGCTGTAATTTTTGAGACGGCCCCCCACTGTCCCCGAGTCCGCTTGAGAGGCCCCAGCGTCATGCTGAGGTTTTTGCAGGAGCCGGGGAGGGCTTCTGTTCCTGGGAAGGAGCTGCCTGTTGGTGTCTCTTCCCTCTTCCTCTGCCTCGTGGCAGGTACGACAAGCCCTTTGCTCTCTTATTTTTGTAGGAGCGAAAAGGCTGCGGTTGAAAGGTCGGTGCCTTTCTCTGTTGGGGAGTGACTTGAGGTAAAAAAGTGGATTTCCCGGCAGTAGCCGTGGCCACCAAGTCTGATAGACCAACTCCAAATAACTCCTCCCCTTTATACGGCAAAACCTCCATGTGACGTTTTGAATCCGCATCGCCTGTCCACTGTCGTGTCCATAAGGCTCTTCTGGCTGAAATGGACATAGCACTCATCCGAGATGCCAGTGTGCAAATATCCCTCTGTGCATCACGCATATAGATAAATGCATCCTTTATTTGTTCTAACGACAGTAAAACATTGTCCCTATCTAGGGTATCAATATTTTCAATCAGGGATTCTGACCAAACTACTCCAGCACTGCACATCCAGGCAGTTGCTATAGCTGGTCGTAGTATAACACCTGCATGTGTGTATATATTCTTTTGAATAACTTCCATCTTTCTATCTGATGGATCCTTAAGTGCGGCCGTCTCAGGAGAGGGTAACGCCACTTGTTTGGATAAGCGTGTGAGCGCCTTGTCCACCTTAGGGGGTGTTTCCCAGCGCGCCCTAACCTCTGGCGGGAAAGGGTATAATGCCAATAACTTTTTTGAAATTATCAACTTTTTATCAGGAGCAACCCACGCTTCATCACACACGTCATTTAATTCTTCTGATTCAGGAAAAACTGTTTGTAGTTTTTTCACACCATACATAATACCCTGTTTTACGGTATCTGTAGTATCAGCTAAATGTAACGTCTCCTTCATTGCCAAAATCATATAACGTGTGGCCCTACTGGAAAATACGTTTGAATTTCTACCGTCGTCACTGGAATCAGTGCCCGTGTCTGGGTCTGTGTCGACCGACTGAGGCAAAGGGCGTTTTACAGCCCCTGACGGTGTTTGAGGCGCCTGTACAGGCATTAATTGATTGTCCGGCCGCCTCATGTCCTCAACTGACTGTTTAAGGGAAGATAAACCATCACGTAATTCCACAAATAAAGGCATCCATTCTGGTGTCGACCCCCTGGGGGGTGACATCTGCATATTTGGCAATTGCTCCGCCTCCACACCAATATCGTCCTCATACATGTCGACACCACGTACCGACACACACCGCAAACTCACAGGGAATGCTCTAATGAAGACAGGACCCACTAGCCCTTTTGGGGAGACAGAGGGAGAGTCTGCCAGCACACACCACAAAGCGCTATATATACAAGGGATATCCTTATATTAAGTGCTCCCTTATAGCTGCTTTAATATATATATATATATATAGCCATTAATGTGCCCCCCCTCTCTGTTTTACCCTGTTTCTGTAGTGCAGTGCAGGGGAGAGACCTGGGAGCCGTTCTGACCAGCGGAGCTGTGACAGAAAATGGCGCCGTGTGCTGAGGAGATAGGCCCCGCCCCTTTTTCGGCGGGTTCTTCTCCCGCTATTTTTCCAGTCAGGCAGGGGTTAAATATCTCCATATAGCCCCTATGGGCTATATGTGAGGTATTTTTAGCCTTGTATAAGGTTTATATTTGCCTCTCAGAGCGCCCCCCCCCAGCGCTCTGCACCCTCAGTGACTGCCCAGTGAAGTGTGCTGAGAGGAAAATGGCGCACAGCTGCAGTGCTGTGCGCTACCTTATGAAGACTGAGGAGTCTTCAGCCGCCGGTTTCCGGACCTCTTCACGCTTCAGCATCTGCAAGGGGGTCGGCGGCGCGGCTCCGGGACCGGACTCCACGGCTGGGCCTGTGTTCGATCCCTCTGGAGCTAATGGTGTCCAGTAGCCAAGCAGCAAATCCACTCTGCATGCAGGTGAGTTTACTACTTTCCCCCTAAGTCCCACGTTGCAGTGATCCTGTTGCCAGCAGGACTCACTGTAAAGAAAAAAAAACCTAAACTAAACTTTCTCTAAGCAGCTCTTTAGGAGAGCCACCTAGATTGCACCCTTCTCGTTCGGGCACAAAATCTAACTGGAGTCTGGAGGAGGGTCATAGGGGGAGGAGCCAGTGCACACCACCTGACCTAGTAAAGCTTTACTTTTTTGTGCCCTGTCTCCTGCGGAGCCGCTATTCCCCATGGTCCTTTCAGGAACCCCAGCATCCACTTAGGACGATAGAGAAAAGATTAAGATGAACTATTCTACTTTAAAGCTGAAATTATCAATACAATCATCTAAACTGGTGCAAACTTCCACCAGGTCCACAACCCCATGCATACAGGACACAATGCTTTACTTCTGAACTTTTCATTTTAGTTGCATGATCAAGATTAATAAACAATGCCATGATTATAGCAAAACCAGTACTTAATAATATCCAGATATGTCCTCATTCACCGTTGTCTAAGTCATGCCAAACAGCCCTTCTTGAGACTGCTTGCACTGTGCATCTTTTTCTCCCAAATTTGTATCTTCGTCTCAGTGCGATGCAACAAAACCGCTTCACGACACTGCACTGGTTAATTTGAAGTACGACGCAGCAGCAGCCGCTGCTTCTTTCACGCCAAGTTCTATCATGCTTTGTATACAGATTTAGACTCGCACACAGATTTACATGTGTCACATATCTCATTAATCAGTGCAGTCTCGAGAAGTGGTTTTGTCACATCGCAATGAAGGCGCAAATTAGGACAAAAAAGATGACTGGCGCAAGCTAAGTCGCATTGGACCTGGCGGCTCACTCGCAACTCATTTTGAGATATTCATCCTTAGAAACGTTGGGGAATTCGCCGACATTTATAAGGATGAATATCTCAAGAGGAGTACAACAGCCAATCTTTATTTAATACGATTTTATTCACATGTTGAACCACTATTTTAAAAAGGTACACATTATAAGTTATATTTGAAATAATACATTATTTAATTGATATATAAGAGTGACCCACAAAGAATTATTGTCTTCTGTGTCTATGCATTCTAGTAACTTATGACATTTAAATACCTTGATTCAGATGGCTACTGATTTCATAACTATGTTTCATAGTTATCAGTCTATAAAATAAGAATTTATTCACCGGTAATTCTATTTCTCGTAGTCCGTAGTGGATGCTGGGAACTCCGTAAGGACCATGGGGAATAGCGGGCTCCGAAGGAGGCTGGGCACTCTAGAAAGATCTTAGACTACCTGGTGTGCACTGGCTCCTCCCACTATGACCCTCCTCCAAGCCTCAGTTAGGACACCGTGCCCGGACGAGCGTACACAATAAGGAAGGATTTTGAATCCCGGGTAAGACTCATACCAGCCACACCATTCACACCGTATAACTCGTGATATGAAACCCAGTTAACAGTATGAAACAACTGAGCCTCTCAACAGACGGCTCAACAATAACCCGATTTAGTTAACAATAACTATGTACAAGTATTGCAGATACACCGCACTTGGGACGGGCGCCCAGCATCCACTACGGACTACGAGAAATAGAATTACCGGTTGCTAAATTCTTATTTTCTCTGACGTCCTAGTAGATGCTGGGAACTCCGTAAGGACCATGGGGATTATACCAAAGCTCCCAAACGGGCGGGAGAGTGCGGATGACTCTGCAACACCGAATGAGAGAACTCCAGGTCCTCCTCAGCCAGGGTATCAAATTTATAGAATTTTGCAAACGTGTTTGCCCCTGACCAAGTAGCAGCTCGGCAAAGTTGTAAAGCCGAGACCCCTCGGGCAGCCGCCCAAGATGAGCCCACCTTCCTTGTGGAATGGGCATTGACAGATTTTGGCTGTGGCAGGCCTGCCACAGAATGTGCAAGCTGAATTGTACAAATCCAACGAGCAATAGTCTGCTTAGAAGCAGGAGCACCCAGCTTGTTGGGTGCATATAGGATAAACAGCGAGTCAGATTTTCTGACTCCAGCCGTCCTGGAAACATATATTTTCAGGGCCCTGACCACGTCTAACAACTTGGAGTCCTCCAAGTCCCTAGTAGCCGCAGGCACCACAATAGGCTGGTTCAGGTGAAACGCTGACACCACCTTAGGGAGAAACTGGGAACAAGTCCTCAATTCTGCCCTATCCATATGGAAAATCAGATAAGGGCTTTTACAGGACAAAGCCGCCAATCTGATACTCGCCTGGCCGAAGCCAAGGCCAACAACACGACCACCTTCCACGTGAGATATTTCAGATCTACGGATTTAGTGGTTCAAACCAATGTGATTTTAAGAAACTCAACACCACGTTGAGATCCCAAGGTGCCACAGGGGGCACAAACGGGGGCTGAATATGCAGCACTCCCTTTACAAATGTCTGAACTTCAGGTACTGAAGCTAGTTCTTTTTGAAAGAAAATCGACAGAGCCGAGATCTGTACCTTAATGGAGCCCAGTTTTAGGCCCATATTCACTCCTGCTTGCAGGAAATGCAGAAATCGACCTAGTTGAAATTCCTCTGTTGGGGCCTTTTCGGCCTCACACCATGCAACATACTTCCGCCATATGCGGTGATAATGATTTGCTGTAACCTCTTTCCTAGCTTTAATAAGCGTAGGAATGACTTCCTCCGGAATGCCCTTTTCCTTCAGGATCCGGCGCTCAACCGCCATGCCGTCAAACACAGCCGCGGTAAGTCTTGGAACAGACAGGGCCCCTGCTGCCGCAGGTCCTGTCTGAGCGGCAGAGGCCATGGGTCCTCTGATATAATTTCTTGAAGTTCTGGGTACCAAGCTCTTCTTGGCCAATCCGGAACCACGAGTATCGTTCTTACTCCTCGCCTTCTTCTTATTATTCTCAATACCTTTGGTATGAGGGGCAGAGGAGGGAACACATAAACCGACTGGTACACCCACGGTGTTACCAGAGCGTCCACAACTATCGCCTGAGGGTCCCTTGACCTGGCGCAATATCTTTTAAAGCTTTTTGTTGATGCGGGACGCCATCATGTCCACCTGTGGCCCTTCCCAAAGGTGTACAATCCTTTGGAAGACTTCTGGATGAAGTCCCCACTCTCCCGGGTGGAGGTCGTGTCTGCTGAGAAAATCTGCTTCCCAGTTGTCCACTCCGGGAATGAACACTGCTGACAGTGCTAACACCTGATTTTCCGCCCATCGGAGAATCCTTGTGGCTTCTGCCATCGCCATCCTGCTTCTTGTGTCGCCCTGTTGGCTTACATGGGCGACCGCCGTGATGTTGTCTGATTGGATCAGTACCGGCTGGTTTTGAAGCAGAGGCCTTGCCTGACCCAGGGCATTGTAACTGGCCCTCAGTTCCAGAATATTTTGTGTAGAGAAGTCACCTGACTTGACCAAAGTCCTTGGAAGTTTCTTCCCTGTGTGACTGCCCCCAGCCTCAAAGGCTGGCCTCCATGGTCACTAGGACCTAGTCCAGTATGTCGAACCTGCGGCCCTCCTTAAGATGGGCACTCTGCAGCCACCATTTTAGAGATACCCTGGTCCTTGGAGACAGGGTTATCAGCCGATGCATTTGAAGATGCGATCCGGACCACATGTCCAACAGGTCCCACTGAAAAGTTCTTGCATGGAACCTGCCGAATGGGGTTGCTTCGTAGAAAGCTACCATTTTTCCCAGGATTCGCGTGCAATGATGCACCGATACCTGTTTTGGCTTCAGGAGGTCTCTGACTAGAGATGACAGCTCCTTGGCTTTCTCCTCCCGGAGAAACACCTATTTCTGGTTCAGAACCATCCCCAGGAACAGTAGACGTGTCATAGGAACCAGCTGTGACTTTGGACTATTTAGAATCCAACCCTGCTGTTGTAGCACTTTCCAAAATAGTGCTACCCCGACTAGCAACTGCTCCTTGGACCTCGCCCTTATAAGGAGATTGTCCAAGTACGGGATAATTAAAACTCCCTTTTTTCGAAGGAGTATCATCATTTCGGCCATTACCCCGGTAAACACCCTCGGTGCCTTGTATAGTCCTGTCTGGACTTGGTAATGGTAATCCTGTACCACAAATCTGAGGTACTCCTGGCGAGGATGGTAAATGGGGACATGCAGGTAAGCATCCTTGATGTCCCGGGATACCATGTAATCCCCCTCGTCCAGGCTTGCAATAACCGCCCCGAGCGATTCCATCTTGAACTTGAATTTTTTTATGTATGTGTTCAAGGATTTTAATATAAATGGGTCACACCGAACCATGCGGTTTCGGTACCCCAACCCGTGTAGAATAGTAACCCCGTCCTTGTTGAAGTAGGGGCACTTGAGTATTACCTTTGGGAATACTGCTTATTAATTGCCTCTAGTACAGCCTCCCTGCCTGAGGGAGTAGTCGGCAAGCCATAATCTAGGAAACGGCTGGGGGGAGATATCTCGAATTCCAGCTTGTACCCCCCCTGACATACTATTTGAAAGAAACAGGGATCCACCTGTGAGCGAGCCCACTGATCGCTGAAGTTTTGGAGACGGCCCCCCACCGTACCTGGCTACACCTGTGGAGCCCCCGCGTCATGCTGTGGGCTCAGAGGAAGCGAGAGAAGAATGTTGATTCTGGGAGCAGGCTGACAGGTGCAGCTTTTTCCCTCTTCCCTTGTCTCTGTACAGAAGGGAAACGCCTTTGACCCGCTTGCTTTTCTGAAACCGAAAGGACTGTACCTGATAATACAGTGCTTTCTGAGTCCGTGAGGAAACCTGAGGTAAAAATATTTCTTCCCAGCTGTGGCTGTGGATACGAGGTCCCAGAGACCATCCCCAAATAATTCCTCACCCTTATAAGGCAGAATCTTTTTAAAGTCAGCATCACCTGTCCCGTGACAGGTCTCTAATACCCTCCTGACAGAATGGACATTACATTCATTTTGGATGCCAGCCGGCAAAATATCCCTCTGTGCATCCCTCATATATAAGACGACGTCTTTAATATGTTCTCATGTTTGACAGGGTCACCGACCACGCTGCAGCAGCACGATCTGCAGGTCTCCGTCTAGTACCTGAGTGTGTAAATACAGACTTCAGGATAGCCTCCTGCTTTTTATCAACAGGTACCTTCAAAGTGGCCGTTCCTAAAACGGCAGTGTCACCTTTTTTGACAACCGTGTAAGCGCCTTATCCACCCTAGGGGATATCTCCCAGCGTAACTTATCCTCCTGGCGGGAAAGGGTACGCCATCAGTAACTCTTTAGAAATTACCAGTTTCTAAACGGGGGAACCCACGCTTTTCACACACTTCATTTATTCATCTGATGGGGGAACAAAACACTGTCTGTTTTTTCTCCCCAACCTAAAAACCCATTTTTAGAGGTGCTTGGGTTAATGTCAGAAATGTGTAACACATTTTTTATTGCCGGGATCAAGTCACGGATGTTCCTAGTGGATTGTGTATATGTCTCAACCTTGTCGACACTGGAGTCAGACTCCGTGTCGACATCTGTGTCTGCCATCTGAGAGAGCGGGCGTTTTTGAGCCCCTGATGGCCTTTGAGACGCCTGGGCAGGCGCGGGCTGAGAAGCCGGCTGTCCCACAGCTGTTACGTCATCCACCCTTTTATGTAAGGAGTTGACACTGTCGGTTAATACCTTTCACCTATCCATCCACTCTGGTGTCGGCCCCACAGGGGGCTACATCACATATATCGGCCTCTGCTCCGTCACCATATAAGCCTCCTCATTCAACATGTCGACACAGCCGTACCGACACACCGCAGACACACAGGGAATGCTCTAAACGAGGACAGGACCCACAAAAGCCCTTTGGGGGGACAGAGTGAGAGTATGCCAGCACACACCAGAGCGCTATATATATATATTATATATATACACACACACACACACACACACACACACACACACAGGGACTAACTGAGTTATGTCCCTAATAGCTGCTTTTCATATAATATATATACTGCCATATTTAATGCCCCCCCTCTCTTTTCCCTCTTACTGTACTGTAGATTGCAGGGAAGAGCCAGGGAGCTTCCTTCCAGACGAGCTGTGAGGGAAAATGGCGCCAGTGTGCTGAGGAGATAGGCTCCGCCGCTTTTTCGCGGCCTATTATCCCGGTTTTTATGGAATTCTGGCAGGGGTATTTTCCTCATATATAGCCCCTGGGGCTATATATTGAGGTATTTTAGCCAGCCAAGGTGTTTTTATTGCTGCCTCAGGGCGCCCCCCCCAGCGCCCTGCACCCTCAGTGACCGGAGTGTGAAGTGTGTGAGAGGAGCAATGGCGCACAGCTGCAGTGCTGTGCGCTACCTTGGTGAAGACAGAGTCTTCATGCCGCCGATTTTCCGGACCATCTTCTTGCTTCTGGCTCTGTAAGGGGGACGGTGGCGCGGCTCCGGGACCGAACACCAAGGACTGGGCCTGCGGTCGATCCCTCTGGAGCTAATGGTGTCCAGTAGCCTAAGAAGCCCAATCCGGCTGCAAGCAGGCGAGTTCGCTTCTTCTCCCCTTAGTCCCTCGCTGCAGTGAGCCTGTTGCCAGCAGGTCTCACTGAAAATAAAAAACCTAAGTCTATTCTTTCTAAGAGCTCAGGAGAGCCCCTAGTGTGCATCCAACCTCGGCCGGGCACGAATTCTAACTGAGGCTTGGAGGAGGGTCATAGTGGGAGGAGCCAGTGCACACCAGGTAGTCTAAGATCTTTCTAGAGTGCCCAGCCTCCTTCGGAGCCCGCTATTCCCCATGGTCCTTACGGAGTTCCCAGCATCCACTAGGACGTCAGAGAAATTATTATTGTTCATTTGACTGATTAGAATTCTATCATAAATTTCATTTATAGAATCCCTGACTATGTGATGGAACAAAAGCATTGCTAAAACCAATGGCATAAACACTGACCTTCTTTTACTGATTTAACAGTAAAAAGAGGTTGGTGGGCAGCAGTGAATCTATAAAGCACAGGTTCTCAAACGCGGCCCTAACAGTCCAGGTTTTAGGTATATCCATGGCTCAGATGATTAAATCAAATTGACTGAGATGCTTAAGTCACCTGTGACCAAACATGGACAAACTTAAAAGCTGGACCGTTGGATGCTTTGAGGACCATGTTTGAGAACCTCTGGTATAAATGGTAAATGTTCTGTCTTTGTGCTCATAAATTACACGCAAGTTAACCTTGATAGTTTTTTTTTAATAAAACACAACATTTAAGGCAGATAACTGGGTTACAGTAACTCAGACTACCTTGTTAATGTATTTTGAGTTAGGTTATGGAGAAACTAAAGAAAAAGTGAATCAAATCCTAGGGAGGAATAAAATTAGCTGTAGAATTTACCATGGGATTTTATATCTTGGATTAAGTTCCTGGAGATATTAAATTATTTCCCACAGTAAGCCTGCGACTAGACCAAAAAGCACTATTTAAGACATATCTGATCACACCTCAGGCAAGGAAGAGCAGATATCTATGTTAAGTGCATTCTAGGCTCTAGTTGTGGGCTTACTGCAGGCAGTAACTGAATAGCTCTGGGTATTTAACACAAACTAAAACCCACAGTAAGTTCCACCGCTAAATGAATTCAACTCTAGCGGTGGCAGAGCTGGGTAGGTAATAGTCCGTGAGAGTAAATTAATAAAAAAAGAAATCAATTGTAAATCTAAATTGTTATATTTCTTCCAGTCTACAGTAGTCCACTGGCTATATTAGTTTTTTCTCTCACTCGCCATTGGACTACTGGAGAATGGAAGAAGGTCATATGGAGTGATTCATCAAAATTTTAAATGTTTGGTTGATCACACAGGGTCTTTGTATGCCATTGATGAGGTGACAGGATGATTCTGGGGCACTTTTGCTACCACAATATTGTGCACCGCCTTGCAATACACTGTAGTCTAAACGTAGTTGGTTAAGTGTTCATCATACAAAAAGATTATATTCTAACAAGCTTCTAGAATATATTACATTAATTTGTGGATATTACTAGTAACTTATTGTAGGTGACGTGTACTGGATATTCTGTGATCCTTCTAAGGACTTCAAGCTTGTTAAGATATTTACAGCTTTAAACATCCCTTACATGCCCCCCACCTTAACCCCCACCCCCTCTCACACCTATATCTGGAAAATACAGTCCTCTTTTAGCTTACGCATGAGCTGCCAGTGGGTCAGATTGCCATGGGTTTAAACATTTCCAGGAACATGATGATTCTGTGTATGTAATTAAACCCAGAGGCTAACAACGGATCTTAATGAAGGAGCATTAATTCCAAAAATTCAATTTGAGATAAAACAAACCAGAAGCAATCACACATATTCAGTATAAAGTATACCCTCCCTGGGAGTCGGTAAACATAATAAAATATACTGTAATAAATTATACCAAACAATAGTCAAAGCTATTTACACAAAGACAGCAATGGTGTCCAAATAGTGACAGTAATTAATTACATTTTGTCAGAATCCATATCAAACTGCAAGAGAGGCAAAACAAGTTTAGATTTTTGTATTTCCCTTTGCAAAGTTTGGATGAATAAGTACTCTGGTTTCTGATAGGATGAAGTGGCTTCTGACAAAACCCTAGTGTTTGTGTGAACATGGGGTAGGGAATAGAGGGTTCTATTTATGAAGCCTTGGCGAGAGATAAAGTACTAGCCAGTCAGCTTCTAACTGCCATGGAACAGGCTGTGCTTGAAATATGATGGCCAGGAACTGGTTGGTTAGTACTTTATCTCTTTCCAAGGCTTAGTACATTTGGTAAGACCCCGTTGATTGTAAGCGCCACTGGTGCCGGGACTAATATGACTAAATATTCCCTGTAAAGCGCTGTTAATATGAATGCGCTATATTTATAAATAAGAGCATAATAACAAAAATACAGATGAGGATCCCATCTTCTCTACCAAAGTCATCTGAATACTACTGGTTTGGTAGCACTGAATTAAAGTAGTTTATTGATCAATCAGATATTTTACCTAAAATGCTTAGGTTTTCAGCAAAGAAAACATGGAAGCTTCACGAATCATACCATTCCATGGTGCATATTGGGTTTCGATAGCTCCAATTTTGCTTTCAATTTATTTTCTGTCCCACTTAAAACAAAACCACCATTTATTTTTGCCAACATTCAAGTTTGCGCAGTGTATTCAAAAACCAGTTTACTCAACTGGTTTTCAAGGCCTGAATACAAGGCGAGATAAGCAATCCATCACTATCCCAAGCAGCAATGCATATATCTGCCTGTCATGACAAGGACAAAAAACTTAAAGAAAGAGTAGAAATACTGCAATAGTTTCTCTGTGCTATCCGAATACCTCTAACATGGTAGGGCTGGGAACCTTTATACTAAATCCGCAAAATGTCATTAAAAACCACTTACATCATCTGGGTCAACTAGCACCTGGCCATAGCAAACTGGCAATAATATATTACCTTAGCAATAATTGGACAGTGCTGTCTAACTGCTCACGTTTAAGTGCCTTATTTTATGGTTTAGAGATCGTCCTCAACATCGGCATTATGATCAGTAAAACCTTATCTGTATTTAATAAACAATACTGGGAAGCATTTACCATCCACTGCTGCAGAGTCAATTGTATAGGGCAGGGCGCCGGACTACGGGGGCATGTGTGTGCGCGCGGCTTCGAAATAGGGGCATGGCCATGCAACAACATTTAAGTGGGCAGTGCGGCCCACAGATGTTGCTATAGGGGGGCGTGGGAGGCCAGCAGCATCACTATTGGGGGTGTGCCCAGCATGCTTCCCCCAAGCTCTCTCCCACAGTGTGAATAAATGCCATGCGCACGGCATCTTTACACGCTGGGTAGGTAGGAAGCGGGCGGCTGGTTTAGCAGGGCACCGCAGAAAGGGCAGGGCAGATTTTGCCCTTAATAAAAAAATAACAATAATATTATTATTATTATTATTACAGTGATCGCAAAAACGCGCTATGGCGCATATTTTACCCAATTATTGATGGTGGGGACTCAAAATTAAAAAACCGCAGGGTCCCTCAGTACGCGCTCTGACCAGCAGCGCTGTCCTGCAGTGTCAGTGAATTTTCGTCTCCAGGGCAGCAGAGGGAGGAACTTGGAAGGGGAGGAGATCGAGTGTGTTCACTCCCGCCTCCCCTCACTGTTTGCTCTGCGCGCACACCGCCCCCTCTCATGCCGGCGCCTCCCACTTAGCCTCGCCGGCACCACCCCCTTCTGTCTGTACCATGTCTGTGTGCAGCGGCGGCGGGACATTTCCATGGTAACCAGCAGTGGCAGCTATCAGCGCTCCTCCTGTTGCAGCCCGGCCTGAGCACCAGCGGGTCCCAGTGTGAGCAGCGTACACCAAGTACGCAAGGGGATGGAAAGAAGAAGGTCTGCTGAAGGTAAGAGAACACAGCGCGGGGTCAGCACCGACCAGCGGGAGGCGGCACAGCAGGGTAGTCTCAGGCCTCTCCCGTAAACCCGCTCCTCTGCGAGACCCAGGCATCGCCTGGCCCGGTCCTGCACTACAGGTGCTATTAGGCCCAAGCTAAAATCCGGAGGCTGATGTCCTGTAATGCAGGGACGGCCGAGCCTCTGCCTGCCCACAGGTCCCCTCTCTCAGTGCCTTCCTCCAAAGTTTGTGTGCAGGATCCCTGGAGGTGGCTGCACCGTTCATAGCATCCTCCTGGGTGTGCGACTGCTGTGACTGACTGTGGTCATGGACTCCTCCTTGTTATGTGGCCTTAGCTAAAGTTGTTCTGAGGGAGCAGAGTACTTGTGTGACAAATGAAATCCCGAAGTTGTTTTTTTGTTGTTATTTTAGTCATACTGTATTGAATGATGGCATTAGCATATTATCAATGTACATTACTACCTCCTGAAAGATGGATTATTTTGTATAAGTGCTCTACCTGGCGCAATGTGTGGAACGTGCTCTACCTGGCGCAATGTGTGGAACGTGCTCTACCTGGCGCAATGTGTGGAACGTGCTCTACCTGGCGCAATGTGTGGAACGTGCTCTACCTGGCGCAATGTGTGGAACGTGCTCTACCTGGCGCAATGTGTGGAACGTGCTCTACCTGGCGCAATGGAGAGCACGGCGCAATGTGTGTAACGTGCTCTACCTGGCGCCATGTGTGTAACGTGCTCTACCTGGCGCCATGTGTGTAACGTGCTCTACCTGGCGCCATGTGTGTAACGTGCTCTACCTGGCGCCATGTGTGTAACGTGCTCTACCTGGCGCCATGTGTGGAACGTGCTCTACCTGGCGCAATGTGTGGAACGTGCTCTACCTGGCGCAATGTGTGGAACGTGCTCTACCTGGCGCAATGGAGAGCACGGCGCAATGTGTGTAACGTGCTCTACCTGGCGCCATGTGTGTAACGTGCTCTACCTGGCGCCATGTGTGTAACGTGCTCTACCTGGCGCCATGTGTGTAACGTGCTCTACCTGGCGCCATGTGTGTAACGTGCTCTACCTGGCGCCATGTGTGGAACGTGCTCTACCTGGCGCCATGTGTGGAACGTGCTCTACCTGGCGCAATGTGTGGAACGTGCTCTACCTGGCGCAATGTGTGGAACGTGCTCTACCTGGCGCAATGTGTGGAACGTGCTCTACCTGGCGCAATGTGTGGAACGTGCTCTACCTGGCGCAATGGAGAGCACGGCGCAATGTGTGTAACGTGCTCTACCTGGCGCCATGTGTGTAACGTGCTCTACCTGGCGCCATGTGTGTAACGTGCTCTACCTGGCGCCATGTGTGTAACGTGCTCTACCTGGCGCAATGTGTGGAACGTGCTCTACCTGGCGCAATGTGTGGAACGTGCTCTACCTGGCGCAATGTGTGGAACGTGCTCTACCTGGCGCAATGTGTGGAACGTGCTCTACCTGGCGCAATGTGTGGAACGTGCTCTACCTGGCGCAATGGAGAGCACGGCGCAATGTGTGTAACGTGCTCTACCTGGCGCCATGTGTGTAACGTGCTCTACCTGGCGCCATGTGTGTAACGTGCTCTACCTGGCGCCATGTGTGTAACGTGCTCTACCTGGCGCCATGTGTGTAACGTGCTCTACCTGGCGCCATGTGTGTAACGTGCTCTACCTGGCGCCATGTGTGTAACGTGCTCTACCTGGCGCCATGTGTGTAACGTGCTCTACCTGGCGCCATGTGTATAACATGTATAGGAGGTCCTACCTGGTGCAGTGTGTACAAGCGGCACTACTATGATGTGGCCATGCCCCTTCTCCACGAAAATTCGCTTTGTAAGAGGGGGAGAACCAATTCAGTTTCTGCGAAAGGGCACCAAAATGTCTAGTTACAGCCCTGTTGCAGAGTGTCCTGTATACTACACAGCCCAGCAGCACTGTCACCCCTCACACACCCCTCCCTTGCAGCACTTTTGTAGTGTCAAAATCAAGTCTGTTTTTATATTTGAATCATTAATAAGATTAATAAGAACCTTTATTCCGATGGAACCCAAAAAAGGACAGGCAGGACCCCAATTTTTAAAAGTGAGGGGTCCCTGGGACCCACTTTTTTTGGGGCTTAGCGCGATCACTGTTATTATTAATTCGGGCAGAGCGCGGCGCCCTGCTAAAACAGCCTAGCGTGAACACTTCCATCATATACAGTGTGAGGAGGCTGAGAATTTGTATCCATTATCAGCAATGCATAAGGCTAAAACAAAGGTAAATAATTCTCCTTACCTTATAGATCACAGCTGGGAGTGCAGGATCCCTGCTATCCCCTCGCCCACCGGGGATCTTCGACAGTGGGTGAGGGGCATCAGGAGCACCACAGAGGCCCGGGAATGAGGTGCCTGCAGCACTGGAGCTGGGGACTGCTAATCAAAGGTAAAAGACTACTGCAAAAAGACAAAAAGGGAAGATGGTCATTGCACATGAATAAAATGGAGCTTATGGCTCAAACTGTTGAACATTATGAAAAACTGTAATTCAAGCTAAAGATTTTATTACATAAAATCAGACTAATACAGAGATGATGAAGGTATCGGTCTGCACCAGAATATACTGTCTTCAGTGACTTTATAGTTGTACAAAGATGTATTATTGAGCAGGTAGAAACACAAGGAAGTAACTATGTCTTGCAGCACTAATGATGTATGTATGGGTGAGTTGGAGCTTGTCCTTCCTACTTAATATTCATAGCACATGGCAATTTACACACGCACTGTATTATATATCTATATGCAATGGTATAGTATCAGTTTAACGTGTTCCAAATCATGGAAATCAATCACATTCTGCTATGGAAGTGCACTGGGGATGCGGTCAAGATCCCGCCGGACGGAATCCCGGAGGTTGGAATATCGACAACGTAATCCTGACTTGCACAATCCCGCCAAATTCTCGCTCTGTGGGTGTCCACGACACCCATAGAGGGAGAATAAATTAGTGTGCCAAGTGTAGCAAGGCACCGTGCCCGCAGTTTGGCGAGCACAGTGAGCCCGCAAGGTGCTGTGTTGCGCACGCCCCCCTGCCGGGATTGTGCCGGTCGGGATTCCGGCGTCGGTATTCCGTCCGGCGGGATCTCGTACTGATCCAGTGCACTGAACATGCAGAGCTTTAACCCCATAGTAAGCACATTATTACTACATGCCAAGTGTTTATTGGATTAGGGATTATTAATACATAAAGTCACCATTGTACTCCCTAACAAATCTGCAAATAAATCAGTTGCATGAACCATACCTGGCATCCTTTATCATACTTGTGCTAGCAGAGTTAATAATGGACAATGGCTTAAGGAATCAAGTAATCAATTATGAGGCTATATAATATCTAAATTATAAATAAGACACATTGGGGCCGATTCAATTTACACCCCACGGCTACCAGTAGGGGGCACAAAACGGACCAATTCAATTGCTGCTCCGTTTAGACGCCCAGTAGCCATGGGGATGACATTTCTTCTCGCAGTCTCCTGAGACATAGTCACTTCTGATGTTCTGCACGTCAGGTGTGACAACCTGGCATGCTCCTTAATGCGGCCACTGAATGTTATAACGCGCTCTATCATTCTGTGTGTACGAGCGACCGATGTACCTTTACATGGACGTTCAGTCAGCCGTGATTCAGGGCGTTATAATTTATACCCGGCCTTAGGAGGAATATTTTCTGGCTGAATGTGCACAGAAAACCACCCTTCATCTTTGCTGACTTGCCACTTTCTATTCATCCTGTTATGACTGGCTCATATGTTTTCATTTTATCCTAAAGCTCTCCCAGCTTTAACAACAATACCGGGCTACATGAATTTAAGTTTAACATAAACAATAGAGTAACTATTAGTGCAAGATTTATATCCCCTCCCCCAAAATACCAACATAGAAAAACAAGGTAACGCAGAAGAAGAAGGCGCTTCTGATAACTGTAATGTTGACACTAGTAACATAAATGGAAGCTTTTCGTACCTTAACCATCTAATAAATTCACGGAGATTGTTTGAGATCTTCAGAATTAAAGCTGGGTACACACTAGATGAGAGGTCGTCTAATCCGACGGATCAGACTGACATATCAGGCACATTGTCTAGTGCAGGGGTGGAGAACCTATGGCCCTCCAGCTATTGAACTACACATACCATCATGTCTGGCTAGTTTTGCCATTTGGCAATGCTAAAAAACTATAGCAGGGTATGCTGGGATGCGCAGATCAACAACAGCTGGAGTGTCGCAGACTACCCACACCTGGTCAAATGTGTACCCGCTATGTTGCCAACAGTGTGAGCTCCCATGGGTAATCAGCGACATCCTCTGTTGGTCCTAAATGCGGGGGCAACGGAAGACACTGCTAACAAGGGCAGCATGGCTACCACCTGCAGCAAGTGTGTATGCACTTTGCCGATGCCGGCTGCCTCACTGGGTCCTGTTGTGTGTGATGTCGCTGGGTACACACATCATCTAGTGCAGGGGTTCTCAAACTCGGTCCTCAGGACCCCACACAGTGCATGTTTTGCAGGTAACCCAGCAGGTGCACAGGTGTATTAATTACTCACTGACACATTTTAAAAGGTCCACAGGTGGAGCTAATTATTTCACTTGCGATTCTGTGGGGACACCTGCAAAACATGCACCGTGTGGGGTCCTGAGGACCGAGTTTGAGAACCTGTGATCTAGTGTATACCTATCTTAACTCTCATGCTCTATTTTTTTTCTCCAAATGCAAAAGCAGCCAGTATTTACCCTGCATGCAAAAAAGTTAAATAAATGTGCCTGCTCCCCTTGCATTGCAACATTGTCTGTTCCAGACACACACTCATTAGCTTTTTTTACTTTGCTCCCATCTCCAAATCAGCCCCTATGTGTATTGTTGTATTGTGTGTTGTCATAATAGGTCAGGTATGTAGTGTGTTGTGATCATCATGTTTATTATTTAGATGCCCTACACACACACACACACACACACACACTTGTAATAGTTAATACGGAATTTACAAACAGGAACTTTAGACATTGAAATGAAATAGAAAGGAGGTCTCTTCTGCAAATTCTACATTTTCATTTGTATGCAGCACTCCATAGAAGATCTTTCAAATGTTAATACTGACAATCTGCGCCCACTTTCTTGCAATGAACTATTCATAATTTGGGAAGAAACATAGAATTTGTCGGCAGATAAGAACCACTTGGCCCATCTAGTCTGCCCCTTTTTTTTTTTTTAATATTATTTTTATCTCTAACCTTATTTGATCCTTATTTCTTTGTAAGGATATCCTTATGTCTATCCCATGCATGTTTAAATTGCTCTACTGTCTTAGCCTCTACCACCTCTGATGGGAGGCTATTCCACTTGTCCACTACCCTTTCTGTGAAATAATTTTTCCGCAAATTTCCCTGAACCTCCCCCCCTCCAGTCTCAGTGCATGTCCTCGTGTCCTATTGCTTCTCTTCATTTGGAGAATGTTTCCCTCCTTGACTTTGTTAAAACCCTTGATATATTTGAAAGTTTCTATCATGTCCCCCCTTTCCCTTCTCTGCTCCAAACTATACATATTGAGATTTCTTAGACTTTCTGGGTATGTTTTGTGATGTAGCATGCACCATTTTAGTTGCCCTCCTTTGTACAGTTTCTAATGTATTAATATCCTTTTGAAGATATGGCCTCCAGAACTGAATACAGTATTCTAGATGAGGCCGTACCAATGACCTATACAGTGGCATTATTACTTCTTTCTTTCTGCTGCTGATTCCTCTCCCAATGCAGCCAAGCATCTGACTAGCCTTCCTCATTGCCTTGTTACATTGCTTACCTGCCTTTAAGTCATCTGAAATAGTGACTCCTAGATCCCTTTCCTCCTCAGTAGTTTCCAGTATAGTGCCATTAATACTGTATTTAGCTTTAGGATTTTTGAGACCCAAGTGCATGATTTTGCATTTTTTGGCATTCAACTGTAATTGCCAGACTCTTGACCATTCCTCTAATCTACCTAGATCCTCAATCATTTGTTTTACCCCACCTGGTGTGTCTACCCTGTTGCATACCTTTGTGTCATCTGCAAGAAGTATCTGTCACTGGATGCCTGTCTGCCATTTCATCTTGGATGTTATCTCGCCACCTCAAACTCGACATTTCCAAAACATAATTAATTATATTTCCACCAGCCAAGAGTAGTTACCAACCTGATATCTCCATTACTGTTTACAATGCGACTATCCACTCTACCCCACAAGCTCGCTGCCTTGTTGTCACCCTTGACTCTGAACTGTCCTTTGTTCCCCACATTCAATCGGTCTCTAAATCTTGTTACATGCACCTAAAAAAACATATCCAAAATAAATCCTTATCTTACACAAGGCACTGTAAATACTCTAATCCATGCACTCATCATCTCCCGCATTGATTATTGCAATAGTTTTCTTACTGGTCTTCCCAAACATAGGCTCTCACCACTACAATCCATTTTAAATGCAGCTGAGAGGCTAATCTTCCTTGCTAAACGTTCATCGTCTGTTGATCCACTCTGTCAGTCCCTCCATTGGTTACCAGTATTCTACCGCGTTAAATATAAAATACTTTTACCTACTTACACAGTTATTAACCAAACTGCACCATCATACATCTCTTCAGTCATCTCAATATATCTCCCTACCAGATCTCTCCACTCTACACACGATCTCAGTCTCTCATCCACACGTATTACCTGTTCCCACTCAAAATTACAGGACTTTATCCGGGTTTCCCCCACTCTGTGGAATGCCCTCCCACGCACAATAAGACTCACCTCTAGTCTCCAAACATTTAAACGTTTCCCGAAACCTCTTCCGACAAGCCTATCAAATTCCAGACCCACCCACATAACCTTCAATGCTTCCCTATCTAATTACATCCTCTCTATACATTCCACATAACCTCACATATTTTGTCGTCCAACATTGCTGGGTGATCATATCATACAACCCATTAAGCAACTAGCAATCTGGCTGACCATTATTCAATAGGTAGCATCTATCCTTGTGTATTAATGCCTATTTCCCTACAGATTGTAAGCTTGCGAGCAGGGCCTTCCTACCTCTATGTCCGTTTGTTTTTCCCAGTTTTGTTCTATTACTGTTGTTCTAATTATAAAGCGCAACGGAATATGCTGCGCTATATAAGAAACTGTTAATAATAAAAAATATTTTCCAGCTCTACACTAAAACATACTTCGCTAATTATCTTTCCAAACAATAAAAAAATAAAATAAAAAAAATATTTACACCTAATTCTCTGTTATTACCTATTAATTGACAGTACTGTGCTATATTTCACTGTCTCTTTTCATTGGGGTCGATTCAATTCGTCAACTTATGAATAGCGCCGGGAATTAGCTCCCGACGCTATTCAATTCAGCGCCAGTTAAGTCGGCGATGGCCCGTTCTCGCCGACTAAACAGGTTGAATTTGTCGGGAGAATGGTCATTCTCGGACTTAACTCCCCGGCGCGAGGCTGATTCCCGACAGAATCAGCCTCGCGCCGGCCGCTAGGCAGCACTTTTGTCGGGTTTCTTCTCTCATCCCCCGGGGATGAGAGAAGAATTCCCGACAAATGCAGGTAACTAGCAGCTGAATTGAATAGCGTCGGGAGCTAATTCCCGGCGCTATTCATAAGTTGCCGAATTGAATCGACCCCATTGTGTCTTTACATTTTTTTTTCTTCAATTGGATAATACAGCTTTGATTGGTTGTCTGTTCCCTGTAATGTGCATAAAGCCTAAACAATAGACAAAGGGAAATGCCTCAACTAAGGAAGAGGCTGCATTTTTGGTATATGTAAACCCACATTACATGGGAAACATTATATTTCTCAGATGCAAGTTATAACAATTGCCAGGATTTTATGGGATGCACTGAATCCACATTTACCAATCCCCTTGCAAAGAAAAAGCATGTGATCATTTCATGAGAATGAAACCAGGGCATCCAGAAGGCTTTTTAAAGAAGCATAGCTACAGAGGCCTCTAAGATCTGAAACAGTATACAGGTCAATGTACTAAAGGAAATGTGTTAAGTAGAAAGTGATATTGGAAAATAAAGGGTCAGGTTTACAATCTATAAATTACACCTCTGATGGACTTACGGATTTTCTGTCATTGTATCACTGGGTGTCCCCTTTCACTAAATGCAGTAGCTAAGGTATCTAACAATCACTTTAGGGGCTGTATAAGAGTTGCAATTCTCAAACACTGATGAATGGTTTACGATCTAAACACAGCAGAGCCAATGTTTAGACGAACGCAAGTAGGCCTCAACTACTCCCACACTACATGCAGAGAACTATGGCCCAAATGTATTAAACCTTAACAAGAGATAAAGTGGAGACAGATAAAAGGGGGGTATTCAATTGTTTGAAAAGTCAGTTTGGTGCCTGGTTTTTTTCTATCTAAAGGCCCATATAGACGGGCCGATGTGGGAGAGATGTGTGCTGAGCGAACCGCTCAGCACACATCTCCCCCCGCACAGCGCGACGCGTGCTGAGCGTGCGGGGGCGCTCATTTCACCCAGGCCAATCTAGCACCAGCGATAGCGATGCACGGGGCTGCGCATCGCTATGAGGGGGCTACACACGGAGCGATAATGCTTAAATTCTAAGCAATCTAGTCATATTGCTTAGAATATCGCTCCGTGATACCCCCCTTAATAGACAGGAAAAAAACAGACACCCAACAGACTTTTCAAACATTTGAATACCCCCCAAAGACTGATAAATGACCAGCCAATCAGTTTCCTAACTGACTTGTCACAGGTTGTTCAAAAAATGACAGTTATTAGCTGATTGGGTGGTCATATATCTCTCTCTTTATCCCTTTTTAAGGCTTAATACATTTGGGCCTATATGCCTAATTTCACCTGTACAGTTCTACATATTTCTGTGGCCAGACCGTCCCCATCAATAAACTTGTTTAAAACAGACATTATCCACGTGCATATGCACCGGCCTTATCCCTGATGCAAAAGATCTGTCTGAAAATATACAATTCTGCAAAGCCCACAATTCTGTTGATACACCCTCACTAAACCATGTCTACATGAGAACCCACTGTTACAGCACAGTTGGTCCTGCTCAATCACAAATTTAGATGAGCCTGAGATGCAAATGAGACTGCATTGCCCATATGTGCAAGAACAGTGAGAAAACATGCAACATACACTAAACAAACAGGCTTGCGCTCAACTCTGAATCTATCGTCTGCACCATGGTCGGGCTGAAAATTACTTGCGTTAGGTATTACAGGTTGAGTATTCCTTATCCAAAATGCTCGGAACCGGAGGTATTTTGGATATCGGATTTTTCCGTATTTTGGAATAATTGCATACCATAATGAGATATCATGGCGATGGGACACAAGTCTAAGCACAGAATGCATTTATGTTACATATACACCTTATACACAGCCTGGAGCTCATTTTAGCCAATATTTTTAATAACTTTGTGCATTAAACAAAGTGTGTCTACATTCACACAATTCATTTATGTTTCATATACACCTTATACACACAGCCTGAAGGTCATTTAATACAATATTTTTAATAACTTTGTGAATTAAACAAAGTTTGTGTACATTGAGCCATCAGAAAACAAAGGTCCCATTATCTCACTCTCCCTGAAAAAATGACGTATTTCGGAATATTCCGTATTTTGGAATATTTGGATATGGGATACTCAACCTGTACTTGCAAATACACTCAAAAACAGACATCTGAAGCATAAAACACTATCAAGGCATACAACTGATTTTCATCTGCAGTGTGAAACAGCAAAGCACAGTGACATGTTTCCTGCCCTTCCAGTACAAACACTGACCACTTCCCTTTGACAAGTATTATTTATTTCTTAAGGCATACCTTGTCCTTGTGTACAGAGCAATTCTCTTTCCATTGTATTGGAAAGGTCACTCAGGATCCAGCTTCTGCACAGCCTCAGGCTGGAGAATAAACCCTCTTTCTGATAAAGTAACATTGAAGTGGCGTAATAACCATTAAAAGTATGATTTTTGACTTATCAGAAAAGACAGCCTCTAGCACAATACGGACCACACAAATAGGGCACAATGAACTGG